>NC_044976.1:133315532-133615532 GCF_008728515.1 Papio anubis | reverse complement strand
TCTGTTGCCCAGGCTGGAGTGCAGTGGTGTGATCTTGGCTCACTGCAGCCTCAACCTCCTGGGCTCAAGTGATCCTCTCAAGTAGCTGGGACTACAGGTATGAGGTGCCACACCCCGCTAATTTTTGATTTTGTAGAGATGGGGTCTCACTCTGTTGCCCAGGCTGGTCTTGAACTCCTAGGCTCAGACAGTCTTCTCACTTTTGCCTCCCAAAGTGCTGGGATCACAGGAGTGAGCCCCCACACCTGGCCTCAGTAGATACTGTGATACCATATGTCAGATCCAGTCGATTCTCATTATTTGGCAGTAGTTACATCCGTGAAGTCACCAGGATTGCTGAAATAGCAAATTCTTATCCATCATTCAGCAGAGAAATACTGGCAAGGCGCCTGGGAGCCTCTGGTCACATTTAATCACCTAGTCAATGCATAGCCTTGCTTTAGGTGTGTTTTGTTTGAAGACACCTGGTTTAATACAGATTGCTGGTGCATTCATGTGCTTACGGCCTGGGGGCACTGTAACTCTTGCTTATCTAACACAATCTTCAGGAGGCATGTCATGGCCCTCCTGCACCTGGGACGCCAGATGGCACTTCAGCATTGTGCTGGGAGGTGCCTTTAAATGCGAAATCACCCACAAAAAGCACAAAGCACAAACGTGTGGAAAATGTGGCACTAAATAGACCATGAAATGATGCTTCACAATAAGCCAAAAACCACAGGCAGGGTGCAACCTTCTCCACCCGAGCTGGGAAGGAGTGTGCCGGGCCACGCAGAGTTTCTCACTGCTGCCAAAGTCCGCAGACGACTCTAAACACTCCCAGAGGATTAATTTCGGGGTTACAAGTATATTTTATTGAACAGAATGCACAAATGACAATGAGAGACGGTGTCTGGGTTGCAATATTTTCTTCCCGTCAGCAGGATGCCCTCTAGTCCTCTTCACTGCGGCTTTCACAGAGCAAACGCTGTAAACATTTGATGAGGTCCAATTGATTAAATTTCCCCTTTATGGATCATGCTTTAGGTGTCGGCTTTAAGAACTCTCTGCCTAGGCCTAGATTCTGGCCATTTTCTTCTATTTTTTTTTTTTTTTCCTTGAGACGGAGTCTGGCTCTTGTCGCCCAGGCTAGAGTACAATGGCACGCGCTTTCGGCTCACTGCAACTTCCGCCTCCTGGGTTCAAGCGATTCTCCTGCCTCAGCCTCCCGAGTAGTTGGGATTACAGGTGCCCACCACCACGGCCCGGCTTATTTTTGTATTTTTAGTAGAGATGGGGTTTCACCATGTTGGACAGGCTAGTCTCAAACTCCTGACCTCAGGTGATCCGCCCATCTCGGCCTCCCCAAAGTGCTGGGATTATAGGCGTGAGCCAGTGCACCCAGCCTCTTCTATATTTTCTCTACAAGTTTGTAGTTTTATATTTTCTGTTTAAGCCTGTGATCCTTTTTTTTTTCAGTTGATGCATATTTTGGGGGTACATGTGATAATTTAATACGTTCATACAAGTTGTAGAGATCAAACCAGTATACTTGGGGTGTCTTCATCACCTTCACCATTTGCCTTTATGCTAGAAACATTTGAATTACTCTCTTCTAGCTATTTGGAAATGTACAATCAAATACTGTAAGCTACAGTCACCCTACTGCTCTCTGAAACAGTAGGTCTTATTCTGTCAAACCAAGTATTTGTACCCATTAATCAACTTATCTTATTTCTACCTCCCCACCCTCCCTGGCTTCTGGGACCCACCAGTCCTCTCCATCTCCATGAGGTCCACTGTTTCAGCTCCCATATGAAATCGAGAACACATGAAATTGTCTTTCTGTGCCTGGCTTATTTCACTCAACATAAAGACCTCCAGTTGCGGGCCAGGCACAGTGGCTCATGCCTGTAATCCCAGCACTTTGGGAGGCTGAGTTGGGCAGATCACGAGGTCAGGAGATGGAGACCATCCTGGCTAACATGGTGAAACCCCATCTCTACTAAAAATACAAAAAATTAGCTGGGCGTGGTGGCACATGCCTGTGGTCCCAGCTGTTTGGGAGTCTGAGGCAGGATGATCACTTGAACCTGGGAGGTGGAGGTTGCAGTAAGCCGAGATCGTGCCACTGCAGTGGCACAATCTTGGCTCACTGTACTACTCCAGCTTGGATGACAGAGTGAGACTCTGTCTCAAGAAAAGAAAAAAAAAGACCTCCAGTTCCGTTCATGTTGCTGCCGGTGATAGGATTTCCTTCTTTTTTTGTGAGTGAATAATGTAGTATACATCCACTGAGTATAAGTACCATATTTTCTTTTTGTTTGACCTGGAGGCTAACTCTGTCATCCAGGCTGGAGTACAATGGCGCGATCTCGGCTCACTGCAACCTCCATCTCCTAGGTTCAAGTAATTCTACCTGAGCCTCCTGAGTAGCTGGGATTACAGGCACCTGTCACCATGCCCAGCTAATTTTGTATTTTTAGTAAAGGTAGGGTTTCACCATGTTGGCCCTGGTGGTCTTGAACTTCTGACCTCAGGTGATCCTCCCACCTTGGCCTCCCAAAGTACTGGGATTATATTTTCTTTATAATGTGTATGTAATAATGTGTATATGTAATAATGTGTAGAAGTACCATATTTTTAGATATAAGCCATTTTCACTGCAGTGAGATACTTCAGTATAGTTTTGATGTGCATTTTTCTGATGATCAGTGATGTTGAATATTTTTCTGTAAACCTATTGATCATTTGTCTTCTTTTGAAGAATGTCTATTTGAATCTTTTGCCCATTTTAAAATCAGATTACTGTATTTTTTTTCTGTTGAGTTGTTTGAGCTTCTTATATATTCTGATTATTACTCCCTTGTCTGATGGGTAGTTTGCAAATATTTTCTCCCATTCTGTGGGTTGTCTCTTCATTTTGTTTTCTTCGCTGTGCAGAAGCTTTTTAGCTTCGTGTTTGCTTTTGGTTGCCTGTGCTTTTGAGATCTTACACAGGAAACATTTGCCCACACCAATGTCCTGCAGAGTTTCTCCAATGTTTTCTTCTAGCAGTTTCATAATTTCAGTTCTTACATTTAAGTCTTTAATCCATTTCGAGTTGATTTTTGTATATGGTGAGAGATAGGGGTCTAGTTTCATTCTTCTGCATATGGATATCCAGTTTTCCCAGCACCATTTATTGAAGAGACTGTCTTTTCCCTAGTGTATGTTCTTGACACCTTTGTCAAAGGTGAGTTGGTTGTAAGTGGTTGGATTTCTATGTGGGTTTTCTGTTCTGTTTCATTGGCCTATGTGTCTGTTTTTATGCCAGTACCATGCTGTTTTGGTTACTATAACTCTGTAGTATAGTTTGAAGTCTGGTAATGTGATGCCTCCAGTTTTGTTTTTTTTCTTAGGATAGCTTTGGCTACCCTGGGTCTTTAGCTGGGTGTTTTGTGGTTCCATATAAATTTTAAGATTTTTTTTCTATTTCTGTGCAGAATGTCATTGGTATTTTGATAGGGGTTGCATCAAATCTGTAAATTGTTTGGGTTGTACTGTCATTTTAACAATATTAATTCTTCCAATCCATCATCAGAGAATATCTTCCCATTATTTGGTGTCCCCTTCAGTTTCTTTCATCAGTGTTTTATAGTTTTCCTTGTATAGATCTTTCACTTTGGTGAAATCAATTCCTAGGTATGTTATGTTCTTTGTAGCTGTTATTATCCACGGGATTGTTTTCTTGATTTCTTTTTCAGATTGTTTGCTGTTGGCCATGCTCCATGTGGAGATAATTTTTGTATAAGGTGCAAGGTTTTGGCTGAGGTTCAGTTTTTCCCTTTTGTGACTGTTTAGTTGCTCTGGCACCATTTGTTAAAAGGGCTGCCCTTCTCCACTGCATTGGAGCTGCACCTTTACAGAAAGGAATCAGTCTTGCATATTTGAGGGGGCTTTTTCTGGGCTCTATTCTGTCCCATTGATGTGTGTGTCTGTCCCTCAGTGGATGCCACACTGCCCTGTTTCTGTGGCCGTGTATGGTAGAAAGACTCACCAGCAGGTACAGCAATTCCTCCCACTTCCTTCTTTTCTTTCAAGATGATTTTAGCTGCTGGGGGTGGTGGTGGCTCACACCTGTAACCCCAGCATTTTGGGAGGCTGAGGCGGGTAGATTGCTTGAGCCCAGGAGTTCGAGAGCAGCCTGGCCAACATAGTGAGACCCCGTCTCTACAAAAAGAATACAACAAAAACAATAAAAATTCACCTGGTATGGTGGCAAACACCTGTAGTCCCAGCTTCTTAGGAGGCTGAGGTGGGAGAATCGCTTGAGCCTGGGAGGTCAAGGCTGCAGTGAGCCAAGATTGCGCCACTGCACTCCAGCCTGGGTGACAGAGTGAGACCCTGCCTCAGGAAAAACAAACAAACAAAAAACCTAGAAACAAAAAAATAAATAGTTTTAGCAACTGTTGTGCCTGTGCCTTTCCATATAAGTTCTGGAAGTAGCTTGTCTATGTCCATGAAAACCCTTGCTGGAATTGTGATAGGAATTGAATTAAGTGTGTAGATCCTTTTGGGGAGCACTGGCTTATTCTGTGAAGTGGGCGATAGTCATGGCCCCTCGTGGCTCCCATGTAGCCCCGGTGGAATCCCAAGATTCATGACACAGTCTTCCTTTTCTTTTAGGCTCCGATTCTTGAAGTGCTACCAGATAGGCAGCATCCCTATGGGGTCCTTGCCAACAAAGCCCCTCTGTGACCATATTTTGGTCTTTAGGTAAGAAAAGACTGGGGCTGTGTGACCGTGGCTGAACTGGAGTGCCACAGGGCTTCGACAACTCTCAGGACGTCCTCTGGAACCCTGTGGCCTGTGTCCTGGCCACGTGCCCCAGAGTTGGTCCTCATGCCTCATGGCCCTGCTATTATTTCTGCATTGGGAGAGCCAACCTGTGGGGCCCAGGCAGTGTGGGCAAGATCACCCAGCATTCAGATCAGGGACAATAACAGGCGTGGCCATGGTCCAGCAGAGGACCAACAGTTACAGCTGGGAGAATTAATTTAATGTGAACCCTGACCTTCCTCCCCTGACCCTTTGAGAAATCTCAGAGCAATGTCTTCTGAACCAGCGGCTTCTCTGGTTCATTTTGCTGTGATACAACAAGATGGCTTCCCAGGCATGAGTCCCGGACGTGAGTCCCAGGCATTTGGCTGCATTTCTGAGGCTGTGGTCACCAGGGAGCAGCCACGTTCTCCCGACGAGTCCCTGCAAGTCAGAGCCCAGCTTTGTGGTCTCAGCTCACTTGGGGTCACTTGAGGTGGCCTCTGGGTGGGGACACCCCAGTGCCCTTGAGAACGGAGCCATCTGTGTCCAATGGTGACCATGGGGTGGCATTGAACAGAGGCGTGTCCCATGTGCCTGGCTGGAATGCAGGAAGAAGAGTTCTCAGAATTGATGAAATATGAGAAATGAATTTAAAAATTTTTTATTTTAAAAAATTATGGTGAAATACACACAAAAGTACCCTTTTAAACCATGTTTAAATGTCTCATTCAGTGGTATTCAGTACATTCACGTGGTTGTGCAGCCACCACCCATCTCTAGACCCCCTTTGTCTTCCCAGCCTGAAACTGTTCTCATCAAACGCCAACTCCCCATACCCTCCTCAGCCCCTGGAACCACCATTCTCTCTTCTGCACCTGTGACTGTGACGACTCCAGAGGCCTCTTATGAGTGGAATCACATGGGATTTGTCCTTTTGTGTCTGCTGCATTTCATTCAGCATGTTGTTGTTATAGCCTGTGTCAGCATCCCCTTCCTTTTCAAGGCTGAATACTATTCCATCATGTGGATGGCCTGGATTGTGTATATCCATTCATCTGTGGGTAAACACGTGGGTTGTTTCCACCTTTGGTTACTGTGAGTAGTGGTGCTGTAAACATGAGTGTGTAAATATCTCTTCAAGACCCTGCTTTCCATTCTTCTGGGCAAGGCTGGGCACGTTGGCTCACACGTGTAATCCCAATGCTTTGGGAGGCTGAGATGGGCGGACCACTTGAGGCGAGAAATTTGAGACCAGCCCAGGCAACATAGTAAGACCCCCATCACTACAAAAATAAAATGAAATTCCTCTGGGTATCTATCCAGAAGTGGAATGGCTGGATTATGTGGGAGTTTTGTGTGTCATTTTTTGAGGAACCTCCATCCTGTTTTTCATGATAGCTGCAGCATTTTACATTCCCAGCAACAGTGTACAAACATTCCTGTTTCTCCACATCCTTGCCAACACTTGTTATTTTCTGCTTTTGGATGGTGGACATCCTAATGGATATGAGGTAATTTCTATTTTATTTTATTTTATTTTATTTATTTTATGTTTTTTATTTTTTATTTTATTTTATTTATTTTATTTTTATTTTTTATTACTGTTTTGAGCCTGGGTCTCACACTATCGCCCAGGCTGGAGTGCAACCTCTGCCTCCCAGGTTCCTGCCTCAGCCTCCCGACTATCTGGGATTACAGGCGTGCACCACCATGCCTGGCTAATTTTTGTATTTTAGTAGAGATGGGGTTTCACCATGTGGCCAGGCTAGTCTCAAACTTCTGAGCTCAAGCTCACCTGCCTCAGCCTCCCAAAGTGTTGGTATTACAGGCGTGAGCCACTATGCCCGGCCTGGTACAAGGTAATTTCTCATTGTGGTTTGATTTGCATTTCTCTAGTTATTATGTTGAGCACCTTCCCATGTACTTTTTGGTTGGTTGTGTGTTTTCTGTGGAGAAGTGTTTATTTGCGTCATTTGCCCGTTTTGAGATCAGATTGTGTGTCATTTTGTTTATCCATTCATCTGATGCCTGGGTTGCTTCCACCTCATGTCCATTGTGAGAAGTGCTGCTCACATCACCCCGGGTGGACAGACAGTTCATTCTGTTTTCAAGCAGTCACTGACAGTGTTGCAACTGGCCCTCCTCACAACGTCGCAACGCACTTGAGGCCAAACCCAACCAGCCCAGGAAGGACCCCCGGGTGGGGGCCTATAGGGTACTGGGTCTGCAGTCTTCCACTGTGGGGCAGGGCAGGGGTACTGTTCAGAAACTCCTTAGCGGAGGAAAATGACGCTTTTTTCCCTGCAGTCTCCAATAAGCGTTCTGCTGCAGAGAATGGAGGGCTGGCTGAGCCTGGGTGGGCTGTCCCACTGCGAGGGGATTCCAAGAGGTGAGGGTTTGCATTCCTTCTGCGGGCACACAGCCTGTGGGCACACAGCCTGTGGGCACATGGCCTGTGGACACATGGCCTGCGGCCCGGGCGCCAGGTGGACGGGTCAGCAGAGGCATTTCTTGGATTTAATGTCCCGACTGGGAATGGGTTGAGCCCCCTCTGTGTATTGGCCACACCTGTTCCTTTCCTGTCACAGGCCTTTCCAAGTCCCTTGTCCTTCTCGCTGATTTTGTAGGCGTTATCTGTGTATCCTTGTCAATTCTATGTATTGCCTGTATTTTCTGTCAGTGTGAGGCTTGTCTTTCACTTTCTTTAATGGTGTCTTTTGGGACAGGAGTTTTTAATTCCAATGCAGTGAACTTTTATTTATTTTTCTAAAGGTTTGTGCTTTTTGTGCCTTGCTTAAAAATTCCTTCCCCGCCCTGACCTCATGATACTAACTTCTAAGACTTCTGTAGTTATACCTTTCTATTAATGAATGAATGAATGAGAGGGTATCGCTCTATCACCCAGGTTGGAGTGCAGTGGTGCGATTATGGCTCACTGCAGCCTTAAATTCCTGGGCTCAACCAATTCTCCCACCTCAGCCACCCAAGTAGCTGGGACCACAGGCATTGCACCACCATGCCTGTCTAATTTTTGTAGTTTTTGTAGAGACAGGGGTTCGCCACGTTGTCTAGGTTGGTCTTGAACTCCTGGGCACAAGCAATCTGCCTGCCTTAGCCTCCCAGAGAGCTGGGATTCTAGGTGTGAGCCACGGCGCCTGGCCTGGACCTTTCTTCTGTAGATTTTTAATCTACTTGGGGTTGGTGTGGCTGTATGGTGTGAGGTGGTTTTCTGGTTGACATAACTAGCTGCCCTAACACCATTTACTGAAAGTTCATCTTTCCCCACTGATCCAGGGTGCACTTTGTTCAGATTCCATGCGTTCACCTGTGTGAGTTTGTTTCTGGACTTCTCATTCTGCTCTACCCTGTCTGTCTACTTTTGTGCTGATAACCATGATGTCTTAATTACTGTACCATGAGGATCGTTCTTAGTAACTGGCATAATGCTGTCACAAGCTAAGGTCTTCTTCAAATAACATCTTGACTTATCTGTGTGAATTTTAGAGTCAGATTTTTTACAGTCTGTTTACACACATACTCATGCACACACACAATAGCATTTTGATCAGCATTGCATTAAATGTGTAGGTCAAGTTGGGGAGAACTGACATCTTTGTGTTACTGAGTTTTCAAGTCCAAAAGCAGTGCATATCTCTCTGCTTATTTATGCCTACTTTAATTCTGCAAAGTTTGTATAATTTTTCTGAAGTCCTTATATATCTTTTGTTAAATGTATTTATTTAAAATAATTTTAATATGTGGCAAAAGGCATCCTTGCGAAATTGCATTTATCTAATTTTTTGTTACTGATGTTTAGAAATAAATTTGCTAAACTTTAAATGTTCGGGCTTTTACTTTAGACAATCATCTGATCTTAAATTAATGACAGTTTTGTTTGTTTCTGGTAATCTGTAAATGTTTAGTTTTTTTCCCATTCCTTTCTCTGATGGATCAGGTTAAATAGGGGTGCTGGTGCCTCACTCGGCTCTTGATCTTAAAGGAAAGTTCATCATTATTTTACCACTTGGTCTGGTGGTTGTTGACATTTCTTGGTAGGTCTTCTTTTTGAGGTTGAGAAAGTTATTATAACTGGAAATCCTAGTTTGCTAAGAATTTTTTTTTTAAATCACAAATGGTTGTTGAAGTTTATCAGTTTTGGGGAGTATGAATTGAAATGATGATTATGTTTTTTGAGGAACTTGTCCATATCACCTGTTTTCAAATTTATTTTTACAAATTTGATACAGTTTGGATCTGTGTTCCCACTAAATCTTACATTGAAATGTAGTCCCCAGTGTTGGAGGCGGAGCCTGGTAGGAGGTGTTTGGATCATGAGGGGAAATCTCTTTAACACCTAGCTTTGATCCTCTGAACTGGAGTCCTGCATCCTTGAGACAACCCCACACTCATGATGGAGTGAGAATGACAAAGGCAAACAATACCTCAACATCACCATGGAAACCACTGGGACCTCGGGAGTCATAAGAGGGCCCCAGGGACCCACAGGCTGCTGGGATCACACTTTGAGAACCACAGCTCTGCTGTTCTGATCAGCTCCTTTTACTTGGGCTCTGTTTAAGATTTCGTTTTAAAGTAGGATTCAGGAGCCAGGCTGAAAAGTTCAGGATGAAGGGGGATGCCTGAATCCTAGGCCTGCTGCTCAGTACGTGTTTGAGGCTGCACCTGTCCTCAACTCAGCTGGGACCTGTTATTTTTTAACTGCAAATGGGATGTGTATTTGTTGAATAAAACTTAACAGTACAGAAGCACACAGAGTAAAAAGCCTGTCCATTTTTCTATATTCTTGAAGGTCACCATGGTCAGCAGTCTGTGCTCACTTCCAAATGCCTCTGTGCGTGCAGACACAGATGTCTCTACTCACACACTTATATCCACACACACCACCTTCAAGTGGCCCTTTTCCCATCTTAGCTGGGGTTGTACCCTCGATGTTCTGCAGCTTGCCTTTCCATGCTGGGTACAGTTGTCATGATGGTGAATCTTATGTGTCAGCTTCCCTGGGCCACGGGGTGCCCAAACATTTGGTCATACATCATTTCGGATGTATCTGTGAGGATGTTTCTGGAAGAAATTAGCATTTGAGTCAGTGACTGAGTAAAGCAGATTGGTTTTCCAGAGTTGGGTGGGCCTTGTCTAATCAGTTGAAAACCTGAATAGAACAGAAAGGCTGAGTAAGATGGAACTCCTCCTGCCCGAATATTTTGAGCTGGGGCATTGATTGGTCTTTTCCTGCCTTTGGACACAAACTGAGACATTGGCTCTTCGTGGGTCTTGAGCCTGCTGACTTTCGGGCTAGAATGGTACCGTGGGCTGCCTGGGTCTTCAGCCTGCTGACTGCAGATCTTAGGACTTCTCAGCCTCCATAGTCATGTGAGCCAGTTCCTTATAATCACTCAGTCTATCAGTCTGTCATCTATCTATCAGTATCTATCAGTCATCCATCTCCATCCATGTATCCAATCTATCTAGATCCATCTATCAATCTTCTGTACCTACCTGTCAATCATCTATTTATCATATCTATCCATCCATCCATCTCATGTATCATGTATCTTACTGGTTCATACAGAACCAGTGAGAGACACTTATATCCATCTTGTTTCTGTTTCTCTGGAGAATCCGGACTAATACAGGTGTCATCCCCAATCAGTGCATGAGGGTCCACTGCATTTTTTTCTGTGATTGCCCCCACCTTTGACAGACCAGTCCTGTGATTCATTTGATTCTTCCCTTGGTGATTGAGTTTGTTGCCAGTTTTTTTTTTTTTTTTTTTTTTCCCAGCATCAGCTGTCTTGAATATTCTGTTTTTAAAAACCTTATTTTGTAGAGACAGAGTCTCCCCGTGTTGCCCAGGGTCGTCTGGAACTCCTGGCCTTAAGCAGTCCTCCTGCCTCAGACTCTCAAAGTGCTGGGATTACAGGCATGAGCCACTGTGCCTGGCCTTGAATATTCTTGTATCTGTGTCATAGTGCATGGGTAAGAATTTCTGTAAGTCACCTGTGTAGCAGACATCTTTTTCAACATTTGTTTTTGATATCTTTTGTTGGATAGTCATTTTACATTTTAATGTAATTAAATTTATTTTTTTCCCTTATTTGGGATATGTGCTCTTTTGGTGTGTCTTGAAGAAATGCTTTCTTGAAAATGTTCTCAATTGTATTCTAAAAGTGTTTGTTTTACTTTTTTTTTTTCAGTAGAGTTTTAAAATTTATCTCAGCTTAATTTTTAAAAATTCCATCCCCTACTCCCCCCGCAGACCCTGGCCACCATCAGTCTACTTTCTGTTTTTACGGATTTACATATTCTGGATATTTCATATAAATGGAACCATACATATAGCCTTTTGTGCCTGGCTTCTTTCACTGAGCATCATGTTTTCAAGGTTCATCCATTTTGTAGCATGGATCAATAGTTCATTCCCATCTGTGGCTGACTAATATTCCATTGCATGAAAACCCATATCTTGTTTATCCATTTGTCTGTTGATAGACATTTGGGTTGTTTTCATCTTTTGACTATTGTAAATCATGCTGCTGTGGACAAGCAAGCATGTATAAATTTTTGTGTGGACATATGTTTCAATTCTCTTGGGTATTTATCAAGCAGTAGAAATGATGGATTATATGGCAACTCTATGTTTAATCAGCTTGAGTTTTGTGTATGGCATTGTATTTATTTCCTAGGTCTGTTGTAACAAATTGAATGGCTTAAAACAATAGACTTTATTCTTCCATAGAGGTCCCAAATCAAGGTGTGGGAAGGGTCATTGTTCCTCCAGAGGTTCCATGGGACGATCCTTCCTTGCCTCTTCCAACTCTCAGTGGCTCCAGGTGCCCCTGGGCTTGTAGGCTTATAGCCACATCCCTCCAGTCTCTGCCTCTGTCTTCACATGGCCACTCTCTTCCTGTGTGTCTCTACATCTCTGTGTATGTCTGTCTCTGTGACTAAATTTCTCCTTCTTGTGAGGACACCAGTGATTGGATTAGGGCCCACCCTGAGGACAGCATCTTAACTTGATTGCATCTGCATAGCCCCCTGTTCCATCCACAGGTTCTGGGAATGAGGAGTTCAACATACCTTTTTGGGAGGACACCAGTCAACCCATGATAAGTGTGAAGTAGTACTCCAGTTTTATTTCTTTTTAGAAGAAATAAACAGCTTCCTGTGTAGGTTCTTAGCACATTCGAGAGTCAATGCTTAGAGAGTAGAGACTGTTTCTTGCTGGGACCGTTTTCTCTGCACATTTTCCTTAATGGCCCTGTTCTCTTGACTCTTCTAGATGGGCTAGCCCTGGCGCTGGCTGTTGAAGAGCTAGCAGTGGCCACAGGGAAGCCCTGGACAACTTAGTGGTGTGCCCTACAAATGACTCTGTCCAGGGCATCCCCCAGTACAGCAGTGGGACAAGAAAACAATGACGGGATGTTGCATGAACTGACCCTCAGAACCTGATATCCAGGAGAATGAACATGAATTGGGATCTTGAAGTTCTTCAGAAAGATCAGAGTGAGCAGTGGCCCTGAGTCACTCTGTAGCAGTCATGGCAGTGAGAAGAGCCACTTTCTAACCATAATGGAATTGCAAGATTGCCAAATTAAGTCACCCAGTTAATTGTGGCCCTTAATTTTACTCTAGGAATCTGTGCTGTCCTAATCTTAGCATTTCCAGGGAGATATGGCAGCTGTTGGGGGCAGGAGGAATCACCGTGTTCCATGTGACCACTGGTTTCTACAGGCTCTAATTTTAAATTATGACAGGGAGAGAGAAGGCTGAGAATCATGCTGCTGACACTGAGACAAGGGTTCCCAGAGATTCATTTTCCTTGGACATGGCAAAAAGACTTTGCACAGCCTTTTCAAAGATTTGGCAAATACTGTGGGCCAATTTTTATATGCATTTTTTGGCATTTATTTCAGTGGATGCAGAATAAATTATTAAAATTCCTGCACTTACTTTACATTAAAAAAAATTCTTATACAGGCTTTGCTTCATGAAACCCTTTATCAAGTTGTTTGGTTATTTTTTGATTTTCACCCGAGTTGATAATTGCAACTGAATTCATCTTGAACATTGAGAAAACAGTAAGGACCCATGAGATAAGTTTTAGAAGTCAACCAACAGTATCCCAGTCCTCGCTAGCAGGTGGTTTAAAGCATCTTTCAGAATTTGAAATCAGTTTTAATGATGGTCACTAACATGAATCATGTTAACATAATTTTAAGCTTGTTGCACTTAATGTTCTGATTGAGCGTTTTTAAAGATTCTGTTTTAATTGCTGTTTTGGTGAGAAGAAATGATTCAGGAGGTCTGTGCCTTGTTACCCACGTGGTGCTCAAGGTTGGGTGAGGGAAAGATGAGCAGGTAAATGCACAAAAGTGGGAATTCCAGATCATCAGAGTCATTTAATTTTGTTTTGGACAAGAAACGTTTATATGCTGAATCAGTCTGCCTTTTTTTTTTTTTTTTTTAAATCCCATTGTCTCATGGTATCCATTGTTTCCAATGAGAAATCAGCTGTTAATCTCAGTGGGCTGCCCTTGTATGTGAGGAACTGGTTTTCTCATGTGCATGTTGGTGTGCCTAATGGTGTCCCATATTTCTTTAAGGCTCTGTTCATTTTCTTCATTCCATTTTTTAGATTGCAGAATCTTTATCAATCTATTGTTGGGGGCCGCACCGGGGGTGGTGTAGAATGAAAGAACACACACAAAGACAAAGACACACAGAGAACATGGCGGCCGCACTCAGAGCCTCCGCCTCACTTTATTTATACTCCATAAACCTCACGTCAGCAGAAAGAATGCAATGCAGAACAAACTTTCTTTTCCCACATGTAACCTTCTACTCAGTACCTTGTTTCTATATTCTTTCTTATTTACCCGACTTCATGGCGCCTACGGGAGTTCATTAAAAGTTCAGTTGGAGATACTGTCCTTGAGCCCTATCTATTCTCAGCATACTGTTTTCAAAGGCCCCTGCAATCTATCCTTAAGTTCTGACTCTTTTTTCCCTGCCAGTTAAAAACCTACCATTGAACTCCTCTATTGAGTGTTTTATTTCATACATTGTACTTTTCAACTTCAGAATTTCCATTTGGTTGTTTTTATAATTTCTGTTTCTTTATTCTGTATTTGATGAGACATCATCATTGTACCTTCCTTTGCTTCTTTAAGTGTGGTTTCCCTGAGTTCTTCAAACATATTTATAATAGCTGCTTTGAAATCTTTGCAAAGTCCAACATCTGGATCCTCTCACAGTTTATGTTGTCTGTTCTCCCTTTCCCTCCATTATAGGTCATACTTTCCTGTTCTTTACATGCCTTGTAATTTTCATTTTTGTTGAAAACTGGATATTTTAGGCAATATATTGTATCAACTCTGGATTCTGATTCAATTCCTCCCTCTCTTGGATTTCTTTTTCAATTGTTTGCTTATGTGTTTGTTTAGTGACTTGGCTATTTACCCTGCAGTGTGACACTCCTCAGAAGGTGTGATCTTTAGCATGCACAAAGTCACCCTGGGATGACAGTGATTTTAGGATCTCTCTCTCTCTCTCTCTCTCTCTCTCTCTCTCTCATTAGACTGGGTCTCACTCTGCTGGCCAGGTTGGAGTACAGTGGTGTGATCATGGCTCAGTGTAGCCCCCACCTCCCAGGCTCAAATGATCCTCCTACCTCAACCTCCTAGGTAGCTGGGATTACAGGTGTGAGCCACCATGCCCAACTGGTCCTTAAAAAAAAATTTTTTTTTATAGAGATGGGGTCTCTTGATGTTGCCCAGGCTGGTCTTGAACTCCTGGCTTCAAGCAGTCTTCCCAGCTCAGCCTCCAAACTGTTGGAATTACAGGCATGAGCCACTCTTCCCAGCCAGGAGAGCTCTCTTTGACTGTCTCTTTCCCTAGTCCCTCTGTTAAACTGTCTTATTTAATGCCACCCACAGCTGTTAATATTGGCTGATTAATCTACTGTTTTGAGTAATGCCCTGGGAACATAAATTCCTCCATTGTCTTTTGGTCAGGGGGTCATTTTTGTTTTGTTTTTCTTTTTAATTTATTTGTATTGATACATAACTGGGTATTTATCCAAAGGAAAGGAAGTTAGTATATCAAAGGGCTTCCTGCACCCCCGTATTTATTGCAGCAGTATTCATAATAGCCAAGATGTGGAACCAACCTAAGTGTCTACCAGTGCCTGAATGGATAAAGAAAATGTGGCATATATACACAACGGAATGTAATTCAGCCATCAAAAAGAATGAAATCATGTCATTTGCAGTAACACGGATGGAACTGGAGGTTATTATGTTGAGCAAATAAACCAGGCATGGGGGTCATTTTGACCCGGTCTTTGAGGTTTGTTCTGACCCAGGACATTCTTCTTAGCTGTGTCCTGCTGAAGTTCCTCTGGTGAACTAGCTGGCCTGAGATTGAGCTTGTTGGTCTTAGGTAAGAGGAACAGTTGTTTTCAAGAGCACCCTTAGGGTTGAACTTCTTTTCCCATGTGCTGTTTCAAATAGTCAGTTCCTATGGGGAGTGCTTTAGAACTTTCTGTTCTTACGAACTTCTTTTCCCCTTTGGCAAATCTTGGAGTCAGTTTTCTGGGCAGTGGCAGCCTGTGGTCTTCGTGGTTTGCATCAAAGACCAGATATACATGTCCTTTAATTCCACAGACCCTGAACTGTTCCAGTAACCCAGCAGTGGCGTATCTGACTGGGAGCTCTGTGACAAGGCTTGGTGGTATGCAGAGTCGGTTTCCAGTAAGATTCTGCAACTATTTTTCTAAAGACACACACGTACCTGTTTGAGCGGGAGCCAGGCATGGCTGACTTCCCCACAAAAGGGATAGGGCTGGGTGTCACTAAAGGCTGGGCCCTCTGCTCACGAGGCTCTCACACCATCTTAGGAGTGAAGCTGACAGGCCTCTCAGACTTGGCCTTCTCTGGCACAGGTAGGATTTAAAAATGAGGCACAGACTCTTCCTATGCATGTGTGACATGCTAGAGATATGGCCTTTAAGACCACATTCAGGGCCGGGTGTGGTGGCTCATGCCTGTAATCCCAGCACTTTGGGAGGCTGAGGCAGGCGGATCATGAGGTCAGGAGTTTAAGACCAGCCTGGCCAATATGGTGAAACCTGGTCTCTACTAAAAATACAAAAATTAGCCATGTGTGGTAGCACACACCTGTAGTCCCAGATACTTGGGAGGCTGAGGCAGAAGAATCACTTGAACCTGGGAGGTGAAGGTTGCAGTGATCCTAGATTTCACCACTGCACTCCAGCCTGGGTGACAAAGCGAGACTCCGTCTCAAAAACGAAACAAAACAAAACACATTCAGAAACCTTCAGGGAGATTAAAAGAGGCATAAATACTTCAAAGCCAAGGTAATTACCGACCCTGTCTGCTGAGGCAACATACAGTGGCATTGTGAAGAAATGCAGCAGAAAGCCACTTCCTTACAGAGTCCCGTCCTGGGGGATGGGTTTCCCAGCGCTCCCGCACTTGGGTCTCTCCCCAGATCTGCTCTTTTCATTCATGATGCAGACTCTGCAGGGTTCTGACCACAGGCTCGCCTTTGCAAAGACAACATGATTTTCCTTCTAAAGCTCAGCCAGAGCTACCACCGTCCTTCAGAGGAACGGGTCCCAGCCTTGTGATCGGTGGGCATGGAGTTCTGGCATGCTGAACCCTTGCCGTTTTGTGATTGGTTGTCTCAGTGGCTAGCTCTTCACTTTTCCCCCATTCTTACTGTGTTAAAATACAGAGAACACAACATTTACCATTTTGACCATTTTAAGTGTCCAGTTCAGTGGCATTAAGTGCATTTATGTGGTTGTGCAACCATCACCATCACCCATCTCCAGAGCTTCTTCATGTTCCAAAGCTGACAATCTGTCCCCATGACGCACCAATCCCCATACCCCCACCCAAGCCCTGGAACCCCCATTTTATCCTCTGTCTCCGTGGGCATGAATCCTCTGGGGACCTCACAGGAGTGCAATCAATCTTTGTCTTTCTGTGCCTGGCTTATTCACTCAGCATAATGTCCTCAAGAACTATCTCTATTGTAGATGCTACAAATGTCCTGCTTTTAAAAGCTGAATTAAAAATAAACTGAAGGCCCAGTGCAGTGGCTCCCACCTGTAATCCCAGCACTTTGGGAGGCTGAGGCGGGTGGATGACCTGAGGTCGGGAGTTCGAGACCAGCCTGACCAACATGGTGAAACCCTATCTCTACTAAAAATACAAAATTAGCTGGGTGTGGTGGCGCATGCCTATAATCCCAACTACTTGGGAGGCTGAGGCAGGAGAATCGCTTGAACCCGGGAGGCAGAGGTTGCAGTGAGCTGAGATTGCACCATTGCACTCCAGCCTGGGCAACAAGAGTGAAACTCTGTCTCAATAGCTAGCTAGCTAGCTAGCTAGATAGCTAGATAGATAGATAAATAAAATAAACTGAATAGCTGTCCTTTGTGTGTATCCACCACCTTTTGTTCATCCACTCATCTGTTGATGTACACTTGGGTTGCTTCCAGCTCTTGGCTGTTGGGAATAGTGCTGCAATAAATATGGGTGGGCCGGCTGCGGTGGCTCACATCTGTTACCTCAGCACTTTGGGAGGTGGCAGCAGGAGGATCACTTGAGCCCAGGAGGTCAAGACTAGCCTGGGCAACATAGTGAGACCTCATCTCTATTAAAAAATATTTTTAAATTAAAAATAAAGTGGGTGTACAAATATCTTTTTGAGACCCTGCTTTCAATTCTTTTGGGTGCATACTGATAGACAGAATTGCTGGGTCACATAGGGATTCTATGTTTAGTTTTTTAGGAACCATCATACTGTTTTACACAGCGGCTGTGCACCAGCTCTTTATTTTAGTAAACCTTCTGCAATGTAAAAGTGAAATAAATGATCGTATTTAGTAATTGTCATTTTTCTCTCTATAATTTACCTTATCTAAAAAGGTAGCATTTTCCATTTTATTTCCCATTCTTGGTGTGACTGCCTAATTTTGTAATAGATGATTTAAAAATTATTTTGTCACCATAGAATGAATATATATATATTTAGCAGCACAAACAGAAAAACCAAGAGCTTCTATCCCTTGGTCTTGAAATAGAAACAAAATGGACAAACCTATTTCAAATTAGGAGAACAAGAGAATTGAAATAAGAGATCTTTTCCTCCATAATAGCATTTTCCTAACGTGTGATCTAAAGAGGAAGGTGCTGAGGTAGGCCCAGGAGAAAAATCCCAGAAAGACGAAGGCCCTGTTATTTTTATGGTGTAATTTAATACACATGAATAACTTTGTAAATTAGGTGTTTTTCAAAACAGCAATAACTTTCCTTTGTTTTATGCTACCTAAGTGTGTGGTGTCTATCCAATATGTTACTAGGGTACATGTTCACTGTAGCTATTCATGATAGCCAAGATATGGAATCAACTTGAATGTCCAAGAAAACATGGTATATATACACAATGGAGTATTATTCAGCCATCAAAAGAACGAGATCCTGTCATTAGCAGCAATGTGGATGGAACTGGAGGCCATTATGTTAAGTGAAATCAGCCAGGCACAGAAAGGCAAATATCGCATGTTGTCATTCCTTTGTGGGAGCTAATTTGCACTGTGTAGACATATATCAAAACATCACATTGTACACTTTAAATATGTACAATTTTTATTTGTTATGTATCAATAAAGCTGGGATTGGGGATGCAATGGTATAAAAACTAACTCTCCTTTCTACTTGTGCAAGTGCAAGATTCTCATATGGGCAGTTGTATCCAGACTTTTTTTGTGTCCTTCTCAATGTTTAGCCTCTTACAGTAAAAAAAAAAAAAAAAATCTAAACTCAAGACTATGTTTGGGTTGCACCAGTTCTCACTCATGTTGATTTCATGGAGGTGGAGAGTTGAATGATGGTTACCAGAGACTGGGGAGGGAAGCGGGAAGGGAGATGAAGAGAGGCTGGTTAATGGGTAGAGACACACAGTCAGAGAAAATGAATCAGTTCTAGTGTTAAGTAGCATGGTAGGGTGACTGTAGGTAACAATAATTCATCATATATAGTTGGCCCTTGAACAACATGGGTTTGAACCACTGGGTCCACTTATACGCAGATTTTCTGGAACCAAATGGGAAGGGAACCAACAGTGTTCTCTGGATGTCAAACCTGTGTGTATAGGGAGGGCCGGCTTGTCGTATATTTGGGTTCCACAGGGCCGACAGTAGGACTTGAGTATGCACAGATTTTGGTATATGCGGGGGTCCAGGAACCAGCTTCTCGTGTATGCTTCAAAATAGCTAAAAGAGAAGATTTGGAGTGTGAAGAAATGATCAGTGTTTGAGGGAATGGTGTCATAAACCCTAACTTGATCATTACACATTGTGTGCAGGCATCAGGACATCATGTGTGCCCTGTAAATATGTACAATTATATATCAATAACAAGTCAGTAAAATTAAAGCAATAACTTACTGGGGTAACAGTCAGATTTACTTGCTCCAAACAGATTTTACTTTGCTCCTGATATGTTACTAGAGAAAGTTTACTTTGAAGTAGTGTATTTGTAAGCAACCCAGCTGCAATGAAAGGAGTTATTTCCATTAAAATATACAGAAGTCTTTAATTATAATTCATTTCTGGCCAGGCACAGTAACTCATGCCTGTAATACCATCACTTTGGGAGGCCAAGGTGGGATGATTGCTTGAGATCCCGGGAACCAGCCCAGGAAACAGGAGACCCTGTCTCTTAAAAAAAAAAAAAAATTGGCGGTATGTTAGCTCAAGCTTGTAATCCCAGCACTTTGGAGGCCGAGGCAGACAGATCACGAGGTCGGAGAGGTCAGAGACCATCCTGGCTAACCGCGGTGAAACCCGTCTCTACTAAAAAATACAAAAAACTAGCGAGGCTGAGGTGGTGGGCGCCTGTAGTCCCAGCTACTCGGGAAGCTGAGGCAGGAGAATGGCGTGAGCCAGGGAGGCAGAGCTTGCAGTGAGCTGAGATCCGGCCACTGCACTCCAGCCTGGGCGATAGAGCGAGACTCCGTCTCAAAAAAAAAAAAAAAAAGATTAAAAAATTAGCCAGTCATGGTGGCTGACACCTGTGGTTCTAGCTACTCAGGAGGCTGAGGAAAGAGGATCACGAGCCTGTGCAGTTAAAACTGCAGTGAGCTGTGATCACGCCACTTCACTCCAGCCTGGGTGATAAAGAAGACTCTGTCTCAAAAAAAAAAAAAAAAAAGCCACATCACATTGTACACTTTAAACATAAACGATTTTTGCTTGTCAATTATAACTCAATAAAGCTGGGGCAGGTAGGGGACATGGCAGTACAATAAAAACCCCTCACCTATCTGCTTGCACAAATGCAAGCAGATTTCCCTCTGGGCAGCTTTTTTCAAACTTGGCATTTGCATCCTCACAAGATTATTTAACCCCTTATGCTTAAAAAAAACCCCAAAAAACTGAAACTACAGACTTCATCATTCTTTGCGCTAATGTCGTCTTGTTGAGGAAGGATCTCCTTCAGGGTGGGACAGTGCGCTTAGCAGTCACATCTCTGTGACCATAAAGGCTGCTTCTCATTTATAACAGGAGAAATGTTGCCAGCACAGCCGCCGTGTAGGCTTAAGCAAATTGTTTTCACCCTGTGAGCCTCAGGCCCCTCTTCTATAAGATGAAAAAACACCCTTGTTTGGGAATATCTAATAAGATGCTGACATGAAAAGGCCTTATGAACACAAAAATGTGGCACACCTGTGTGTTCTCTCGGTGCTGCTGGGAGTGTGCATTTGCTGAATGTGTGTCATCTACAAGCTGGTTAAGGATGGAAAATGCCTTCCCTCCTAACATTCAGAAGGGAATGAAAACCCTCTTTCCTCCTAGAATACAGAGGAGGAAAGAACTTCATCTTTACACCCAAGCCAAGACACCAGAGATTCTTGACATGTTCAGATATGACTTGGGGATCATAAAATGTTCAGGAAACCCTGTGGGACTGACTTAGAGGTTTTTTTGCCTATAATTCGTGGGCACCCGGGGCCCAGCCACCCCATCACCTAGGCCTCAGGCACAGGTCTGAGGCCTCCAGGCCCACCATCCTTCAGGCCTTGGGAGGTGGCTATGAGAACACCCCCTTCAGTTAAACTGCACCCAGGATGCCAGCCCACCCAGCTGTGAAAGCCCCTGGGAGGAGGGCTCATCGCGGGACATCTCTGTGGAAGCTGGCAACTCAAGGGACACGTGACATTTGCTTTCCTCAGGAAATTGTGTCTACTCCTTCTCCACCTGTACCCCTTTGAACAGACAGCAGCTCCATGAAAGTTCTCTTTGCAGTGGATTCCAGCCAGGAATAGGCAAGGTCCATGGCCAGCCATTGTGTCCCGTGGCCTTCCATGGTATGAAGGACACCCTGGGCATAGTGCCTCCGGAAGCTCTGTTGTGCAAATATCCCACTGTCTTCAACAAATACATTGCAGGGAAATAAGGAACAACAGGGGTCCTGTGAAGGAGGCAGAAAATCCAGCCTGATGGCTAGCAGTGGTGTTTGGAGATGCAGCAGAGCAGGCAGCAGTGAAGAGTGTCAGGAGGGCAGGTCGCTCCTGGAGGCTGTGGGGGCATCGCTTCTCCCAGGTCGAGGAGGACCTGCAGGGGGCTGGCCCGCACAGCCATCTTCTCTGCACCCTCCACTGCCCTGTCCAGGAGGGAGTGGGGGCATGTATTGGAGCATACATGATGCACACACACTTCTGCATGGCTGAGGCAGCTCAGGGCCAAGCTCCTGGTGGGAGAGTGGGCTCTCCTTCCAGCCTTTCCTTTCTTCCTGGTGCTGTGGTCTGAATGTGTGTCCTGAAGATTCACACGTTGAAATGCTCACCCCCAAGGTGACAGGAATAGAACATGAGCTTTTGGAAGTCATGAGATAAGGCTGCATAATGGCATGACCGTTACTCCAGAGACCCTTGCCCTCTTTCCGATTGAGGACACATGAGAGATGTTGGCCATTGCCTGGAAGAGCCTGGGGTACCCTGTGAGGACATAGAGGCCTGGCACTGGATCAGGGATGGGGCGAAGCCTGGAGGCACAGAGCAGATTCTGAGCACCCCCGTCTTCCCCACCCTCCCTCCTGCCACAGCCTGAGCTGTCCTCCTAGGCCCAGCTCCAGGCCCTGGCCGGCCGGCCCCTTCTTTGGCTCCCTGGTGCTGGCAGCTGGGACCCTGTTGGCAGCACACCTCAGGATAGGTGCCCCCAGGTGCAGGGTGCAGGCTCCCTCCTCCCTCCATGGAGGCCCCTGTGGGTAGAGCCTCGGCTCCTCCTCTGGACCTGGGCCCACCCTGGCACAGGGCTCCCACTGGGCGACCCTCTCTGGCTGCTGCTCCCCCGGTGGGGCCTGCCTAGTGCCCGGTCCACACTTCTTCCTGGCCAGGGCCGTGGGGATGGGGTCAGCCCCTCTTGGCTATGAAGCAGGGTGCCATCAGCATCTCTCCCCAGGGCTGGTCCCTTCCCCGGGGCAGGCTGAGTTCTCACAGGACACCCCACTGCTCCCACGTAAGGATGACTCTGAGACCCAGCTGAGGCCTCCAGGAGGGCCCCTGGTGGGCAGCGGCTTGCCACAGGCCTGGGCCTGGCCAAGCAGGGTGCACCAGGCTCCTGCCCCCATCCCTCAACTGCTGGCCCTCAGATGGGTGCTGGGTCCTTCTAGGGGGTGGTCCTGCGTCTCCTCTGGGGGCAGTACTGGGGCTGCCTCAAGATCCATCCTGGACTCCCCTTGGGATGGTCCCTTGTCTCCCTCAGAGCCTTCCTGGGTCCCCCAGGCTCCTTCCTGCCCCACACTCCAGGATGCTGGTTTGAGGTGAGGGGAGCAGGCCAGCTACGGCCCCCGGCCAGCATCACTGCTGAGGACACAGGGTCCCCCCATCCCTGGCTGTGGTCCCCAGCCTGCATCACTGCTAAGGACAAGGGTACCCCTGTCCCTGGCTGTGGCCCCCGGCCCGCATCACTGCTGATGACACAGGCAACCCTGGCCTCCATCCCTGCTGAGGACACAGGGTCCCCCCATCCCTGGCTGTGGCTTCTGGCCCACATCACTGCTGAGGACACAGGTGTTCCCCATCCCTGGCCGTGGCCCCCGGCCTCCATCACTGCTGAGGACACGGGTGTGTTCCCCGTCCCTGGCCGTTGCCCCCCGGCTGGCATCACTGCTGAGGACACGGGGTCCCGCATCCCTGGCTGTGACCCCTGGCCTCCATCATTGCTGAGGACACAGGCGTTTGTCCCCCCTCCCTGGCTGTGGCCCCGAGCATCTGCCCTTTGCCTCCCACAGGGCCGAGGGTGAAACTGAATCCGGGATGGTGACACCCGGGTTATTTTGGAGCTGGGCTGGGCCAGCCTGGCCGGCACAGGGGGTGGGGTGGGGGCGGGCCCAGCCTTCTCCAACTGACAGTGTCTGCCTGTCCTTTTGTCCCCGTCCAGTTTGAGGAGCGGCCGGAGTGTGGGCTGCTGGTAGGTAGCCTGCTGGTCCTGGGCCCTCGGAGGGAGGTGAGACCCGGCAGCCCCTGCCTCCCAGCCAGCACCCCCGGCCTGTGTGCTGCCCAGAGCCCCCACAGGGAAAGGTGAGGAGACAGAGCCGGGCAGGGTGGGGGCCGTTCTGTGCCCTGGAGGGTGGCTCCACTAAAGATCACGTCTGGGGAGTGGGGAAGCCTTTGGGGTCTGGCCACAGTGCGGCTCCCTGTGGCCAGGCGGGGGTTCCAGCCTCTGCTCCCTCTCAGCCCCGGACCTGGGCCCTTCACATAGGGATGGAGCCACTAAGCTGGCCTGGGGCTGCGGGGTAGCTGGGGCAGTGCCCTACACCCACCGTTCCCTCTACCCCGGAGTTGACCCTCGCTCAGAGAGCGGCCTGGGGGTCCGGCTGGCCCTGCCCCCAGCACTGCTGAGATAGATGCCCGCTGACAGCTGGGGCTATTTTGGGCCTGTTGGCTCAGCAGAGGGGACAGCCAGAGGGGCGCTGACACCTGACTCCAGGAAAGAATTTCCCCGGAGCGCTTGAAGCCTCCAGTGGGGTCTAAGGTGAGGCACAGCCCTGGGACACTGCCCTTGGAACTTCATGCTGGAAGGGCGCAGGAGCACAGGTTGCCTAGGTTGCCTGTTTGTGTGGGGGTGGGGAGGGCCGGCAAGGTGGCGCCCTGGGAGCTGCCTCCCACTCTGGACTCTTCCTGATGATGGTCCCGGGGCCCCTGGAGGACCAGAGTGGCAAAGTTCTGCAACAGTCAGGGTGGAGGGGCTGCTGAGGGGTGGGCGGCTGTGGACAGGGCCTGTCACCCGGGACATGGTTGGGGGGGTCCCACGGGGTTGGAGTGACGCCTCTGAAGGGTTGAGGAGCCCAAGTGTGGTCCATGGTGGGTAAAAGGCTTTCCTGGGAGGCTGAGGTCTGCCCCCCCGGGGAAGCTCGTGGGGTGCCCAGACCCAAAACGTGGCAGAGAAAGAAGACAGCCTCTGCAGATGTCTCAGTGCCTGATGGATTTCCTGGGAGCCCCAGGGGTGACCGTGATGGCCCCCTTCCTGCTCGGCCTGTTTCCTCATCTGTGATACGGGTTGTCAGGGAGGAAGATGGCTCCTGAATCCTCAAGTGTCCTTGCTTGGTGAGCCCTTCTCTGGCCCCAGGCCTGCTGACTGGCGGGGACGCCTCCTGACGGGGCTGCCACGAGCCCCCCAGACCCTGCAGTCGGCCTCCTGGGTCTGCACCAGGTGACAGAATGCAGGCCCCAGGGCCATGGTGCCACCCCTGGCAGCTGATGAGGACCTCAGTGTCTACCCGCTCTTCCCAGGCCAAGGTCAGCCTGTGCCCCTCTGTCCCTTTAGCATGGGCAGTAACGGGAGCTCCCTGACCTGTCCCAGTCCTCTAGGCCCAGAGAAGTTACCTACACATGCTGCCTCATCTGTTGTTCCACTGTGACCCTGGTAGCGCCAGCTGGGGCTCTGGGTGTGGCAGAGGTTGGGGGAGAGAACACCCCGTTCTGCTTTTGGGGAACCCACAGACCTGCTATATGATTTTTTTTTTTTTTTTTTTAAAGAGACTGGGCCTTGCTCTTTTGCCTAGGCTGGAGTGCAGTGGCATAATCATAGCTCACTGCAGCTTTGACCTCCTGGGCTCAAGCCATCCTCCTGCCTCAGCCTCTTGAGTAGCTGAGACAGCAGGCACCTGCCACCACATTGAGTTAACTTTTTTAAAAATTGTTTTTGTAGAGATAGGGTCTCACATTTTGCCCAGGCTGGCCTGGAACTCCTGGGCTCAAGGGATCCTCCCACCTCTGCTTCCCACAGTGCTGGGATTACATGTGCTTGCCACCACAACCTGGCCTGACTCTATGACTTTGGAGAGTGCTGGGGACAGCCCAGAGCTCGTGGGCCCTGGAGAGTTGATGTCAAAGTAGCCCTTTGAGTCCTGGGAGGAGCCCATAGAAGCAAATTCCCAGAAAGGGTGAAACTCGGACCCCAGTCCCTGCTGTGGGCGGGCCCCTGCCCAGGTCCTCCCCAGCCCCAGAGCCCTGCTGTGGGTGGGGAGGCTAGGCTGCAGCAGAGGTGCTGACTGCACAGTGAGTCAGCAGACTGGTACCCACTGCCTGCAGTCCAGCCCTGCTCCAGCCTCAGCCTGACCAAGGGGATTAAGGGGGATTAACTACCTGAATCGCAGGACCAGGAGGAGGGCCCAGGAGAGTCACCCTGGCTCAGCCCACAGTGGGCGCCCAGGCCCAGAAACTGGTGGCTCTGGCCTGAGGGAGAGTGCAGGCAAGGTGCCCTGGCAGGGGCCTCTCCACCATGAGGTGGTTGTGCCTGCCAGGGCTGGAGGGAGTCAAGGCACCCCGGGCCAGCCCAGTGTCAGCGGGGCCCACTCACACCTGCTGTTCCTACAGAAGAGCTGCACAGGCAGGCAGGGCAGTGTCACCCCACACCATCTATGTGGGGGGATCTGTACTGGGGTGGCTGGCCTCCAGGCTTGGCCTGGGGTGGTGAAAGGACAGCGTCACCCGGGGCCTTGGGTACTGAGGTGCCCCGGAGGACCCAGGTGTCCACCCTCAACCCTGCAGCATGTCCAGCTGGCCAGTGTGGCTGAGAACTGTGGGGTGACCAAGTTGGGCCCAGCTGACCCAGCCCAGCTGGTCTCAGCCTGGAGGTCTCCAGCTCTTCCAGGGGGATATTACTGGCCTTGCCAGCTCCAGACTCTGGGGTCCCCCAGCTATGCTCCCCAGCCAGATATCTGACTGTGCTGCCCTTGCATCCCAATCCGACCCTGGGACTCAGTGGAGGGGCCTGGGAGCAAGCAGCTAAGTGGTTTCCAGTCCTTCCGGCTCATGGATGAGCATGCCCCTGGGGAGGAGGGAGGTGTGTGACCCTGCAGAAGAGGTGAGGCCCCTCTGCAGCAAGGGCAGCTGCAGGCGGGACTGGCCTCTCAGTGCAACTGGAGGGGCTGCTGAAGGAGAGTTGCCCTAGGGGTCGGGGGCGGGGTGGGGGGTGGGATGGGAAGGGGGTGAAGAAGAGGAGGGAGTAAGGGTGTTGCCCAGGGCAGAGGATGCAGCTCACCTAGAAGAGGCTCAGAGGGGAGCCTGCCAGGGTGGAGAACCGGTGACTTCGTTGTGTGATAGGCAGAGGAGATGGGCATGAGACCAGTGCCCATGGTGGGCCTCCCGCACCCAGGGCTGCCGGGGCCCAGCGAGCCTCCCCTTCTTGGTGTGGGAGACACACAGGCCAGCTGAAGTTTTAGGCCCCAGAGGCAGCAGTGTGTGGGGCAGGAGAAAGGACACCCTCCGCACCAGGCAGGTCTGCGTGCCTCAGGGAGGTGCTGCAAAGCTTGTAGGCTGGGAGGAACTGAAAATAGCGGGCACTTCGAGGGAGGGGGCCCTGCCTGGTTGCTGGGGGGTGTAGGTTTGGGACATGTGCTCCAGTAACTGTAGCTGGGGCAGTGGGTCTCTGTAGGTAGGGAGAGGGAAGGAGATGTTCTCAGACGCTAGAAGAGCCGTTTGCAGGTGAGGGTACCAAACCCCAAATGCCCAGAAAGGGGCAAGTCGGCACTCCTGGGCCAGATGTGAACCGATGATGCTTCCTCAGGGCGCGAGGCGGGGGTCGGGGGTGGAAATAGGATGTATGGAGGTGTTGAACTGGGTTCCCCAGGCAGCACGGTGGGGTGCACCCGGGCGTCATTCCAATCCCCACTAAGAGCATCCCCACCTCCTCGCAGGTCCCCGCTGCCACCCTCATGGATCAGTCACAGTTCAGTGGGGCGCCCCGCTTCCTCACCCGGCCCAAGGCCTTCGTGGTGTCGGTGGGCAAGGACGCCACCCTCAGCTGCCAGATCGTGGGGAATCCCACGCCACAGGTGAGCTGGGAGAAGGACCAGCAGCCGGTGGCGGCGGGCGCGCGCTTCCGTCTGGCCCAGGACGGCGACCTCTACCGCCTCACTATCCTGGACCTGGCGCTGGGCGACAGTGGGCAATACGTGTGCCGCGCGCGCAATGCCATAGGCGAGGCCTTTGCCGCTGTGGGCCTGCAGGTGGACGCGGAGGCCGCCTGTGCCGAGCAGGCGCCGCACTTCCTGCTGCGGCCCACGTCCATCCACGTGCGCGAGGGCTCAGAGGCCACCTTCCGCTGCCGCGTGGGTGGCTCCCCGAAGCCGGCAGTGAGCTGGTCCAAGGACGGGCGGCGCCTGGGTGAGCCCGACGGCCCCCGCGTGCGCGTGGAGGAGCTCGGTGAGGCGAGTGCGCTGCGCATTCGGGCGGCGCGGCCGCGCGACGGCGGCACTTATGAGGTCCGCGCCGAGAACCCGCTGGGCGCCGCCAGCGCCG
Source organism: Papio anubis (assembly GCF_008728515.1). Taxonomy (NCBI): domain Eukaryota; kingdom Metazoa; phylum Chordata; class Mammalia; order Primates; family Cercopithecidae; genus Papio; species Papio anubis. Next base: position 133,587,890 of record NC_044976.1, on the reverse strand, counting down.
CCGCTGCGCTCGTGGTGGACTCGGACGCCGCGGCCACTGCCAGCCCTCCTGGGACCTCCACTGCCGCGCTCTTGGCGCACCTGCAGCGGCGGCGCGAGGCCATGCGCGCCGAGGGCGCCCCGGCCTCACCGCCCAGCACCGGCACGCGCACCTGCACTGTGACCGAAGGCAAGCACGCGCGCCTCAGCTGCTACGTGACCGGCGAGCCCAAGCCCGAGACGGTGTGGAAGAAGGACGGCCAGCTGGTGACCGAGGGCCGGCGCCACGTGGTGTACGAGGACGCGCAGGAGAACTTCGTGCTCAAGATCCTCTTCTGCAAGCAGTCGGACCGCGGCCTCTACACCTGCACGGCGTCCAACCTCGTGGGCCAGACCTACAGCTCTGTGCTGGTCGTAGTGCGCGGTGAGCTTCTGGGTGCGGGGCGCGCGGGCCCAGGTTCCTCCCCAACCCCTGCACCTGAGTCCTTTCGCCCTTGCGGGTGTAGTTTCCCATCCGCGTCTGTCCAGTCGTGGAATCCAGGGTTGCAGGTGTCCGTTCCTGGTGGGCAAAATGCGGGCGACCCCCCATGACCTGCCTTAATGACCCGCAACCCGCTTTCCCAACCCAGTCCCCTGCCCGCCCCGCCCCCTCCGCGTGCCACCCCACCCCACCCCACCCCACCATTGGCCCACAGACGGGGGAAGAGGCGTGAGGGGGGCGGGGCCGCAGGAGATCCCACCTCCTCAGCCCTGCCCTCTCCCTCGCGCTGCTCCCTCCCCAACCTCCACCACTCCGCCTTCTGCTCTTCTACTCCCTGCCCCGCAACTTCCCGACTCTCCCCTGCGCCCTTCCCAACCCGTAGCCCCCCTAGCTCCTCTCCCCACCCCACTCCTCTACCCTGCACCCTCCCCTTTCCAGCCACCCAGCCTCTCTGCTCCTGTTCCCTACTCCTTCCCACACCCTCACCTCTGCATCCTCCAGTCTCCTTTCCCGCCCACAATCCCCCAATTTTCCCCCTCCCACCCTGCCTTCGTCCTGCACTCTCCGGCCCCGCCCCTCTCACCAGTCTCCTCTCCTGGCAGAACCCGCGGTTCCCTTCAAAAAGCGGCTGCAAGATCTGGAGGTGCGGGAGAAGGAGTCGGCCACGTTCCTGTGCCAGGTGCCCCAGCCGTCCACTGAGGCCGCGTGGTTCAAGGAGGAGACGCGGTTGTGGGCGAGCGCCAAGTACGGTATCGAGGAGGAGGGCACCGAGCGCCGCCTAACCGTGCGCAATGTCTCGGCCGACGACGACGCGGTGTACATCTGCGAAACGCAGGAGGGCAGCCGCACGGTGGCGGAGCTCGCAGTCCAAGGCAGGCGGGGCGGGGCACGGGGGCAGCTTCGGGGAGGTAGCGGGGGCAAGGAAGCACCGAGGAGGGAGGCAGGAGGAGCCAGGCCGGACGGGCTGGGTGGGCACGGGGACGGGCAGGGTGCGGACGGGCTGGGCTTGCGAGGTACGAGTTGGGACTGGGGCAGGCAGGGGCGGGACTGGGGCGGGAAGGGCAGGTAAGGTGGGGGCGGAGGAGCAAGCTGGGGCGGGGCACAGGGTGGGGATTAGGGGCAATGGGAGATGTAGTGGGCAGGGGTCTTGCGGGACGGAGCTGGAACTTGAGCCGGCGGGACAGGAAAGGGATTGAGCGGAGGAGTGAATTGGAGGCAGCCGAGAGATGGGGGCGAGCGGAGGAGCGAGTCTGGAGCGGAGGGTGCAGGGGCTGGTCTGACCGGCCCGGCTCCCTCCACCCCAGGAAACCTCCTCCGAAAGCTCCCTCGGAAGACGGCGGTGCGCGTGGGCGACACGGCCATGTTTTGCGTGGAGCTGGCGGTCCCGGTGGGCCCCGTCCGCTGGGTGCGGAACCAGGAGGAGGTGGTGACCGGGGGCCGCGTAGCCATCTCCGCAGAGGGCACGCGCCACACACTGACTATCTCCCAGTGCTGCCTGGAGGATGTGGGCCAGGTGGTCTTTATGGCTGGCGACTGCCGGACGTCCACCCAGTTCTGCGTGTCGGGTGAGGGCCTGAGGGTGCTCCCAGGATGGCGTCGCTTCCCTGCTGTCTCCCTGGTCCCAGTCCCCTGCCCTCCATTAGCTCAACTCTGTGGGCTTCAGCCTGCTGCTGCACGGAGGGCCGCCCGGGCAAGACCATAGTCCTGGCCCTCCAAGGTTAGGCTCCCTGAGCCCCTACAGTCTTTCAGCTGCAGCCAGAGAAGTGGCTGCAGGTCTGGGGATGGAGGTTATGGCCAGTGGTCCAGGTTTCCAGAGGAGCCCCAAGAGAGCTGGGGATCCTGTGATACCCCTCCAGGTGATTCCAGACCCCGGGCTCAGGAAGAGGCTCCCAGTAGGTGACCTCTGCCCACCCTCCACACAGCCCCCAGGAAGCCTCCCCTGCAGCCCCCTGTGGATCCTGTGGTGAAGGCCAAGACAGAGAGTTCCGTGATCCTCAGCTGGTCCCCACCACCCCATGGGGAGCGCCCTGTCACCATTGACGGCTACCTGGTAGAGAAGAAGAAACTTGGCACCTACACGTGGACCAGGTGCCACGATGCTGAATGGGTGGCTACACCTGAACTGACCGTGGCTGATGTGGCTGAGGAGGGGGACTTCCAGTTCCGAGTGTCAGCTCTCAACAGCTTTGGTCAGAGTCCCTACCTGGAGTTCCCGGGGAATGTCCACCTGGGTAAGTGGGGCCTTCCTGTTACAACCTATGGGACTGCTCACCTGCCCTGGAATGCCCCAGGTCCAGCCTCAGGGAAGGTCAGAGTGGTCTCATGAAGACTTTCTGTGAGGAGGGGGGCTGCCAAGGCCTTGCCCTGATGCAGTTTTCATGGTGGGAAGGAGAGGTGACCCCACAACAGGGCCCCCGGGAGCCTGCCTGTCTCCAGCAGACCCAAGGGACAGGGCTCCAGGGCTGCCCCACTCTGGTGAGGCTTATGGGATGCCGGAGGGGTCTCGGGGTGGCTGTACCTTGTCCTTGTTCCTTCATGAGCCTGACTTGTGCTATGGTCGCTCTGTGTGCCGGCCAGACTTCCTGGAGGAGGGACATTTGGGTCCAGGCTCTGTAGGAAGAGGAGGGGAAGGCAGAGACCCCCTCAGTACTCCCTACTCCTCCTTGGCCCCTTTCTGACGCTGCCCGCCCCACAGCTCCCCAGCTGGCCGTGAGGACACCGCTGAAGGCAGTGCAGGCAGTGGAGGGTGGCGAGGTCACTTTCTCTGTGGACCTTACGGTGGCCTCAGCGGGTGAGTGGTTCCTGGATGGGCAGGCCCTGAAGGCCAGCAGTGTGTTTGAGATCCGCTGTGATGGCACGTGGCACATGCTTACCATCCGGGAGGTGCCTGCCAGCCTGCACGGGGCGCAGCTGAAGTTCGTGGCCAATGGCATTGAGAGCAGCATCCGGATGGAGGTCCGGGGTAGGTGCAGGGGCCCAGCCTGGGACCCTGAGCCTTATTTCTCCAGGGTGGGCTCGGTCAGGTCTCCAGGTAGGGCTGCTACAGGTCTGAGGGCCCCAGGACACCCTTTCAGCCTGCAGGTCACTGGGATGAAGCAGGCAGGGTGGTGGGCGTGCGAGGACTCACTCAGGTTGGCTGGTGGCACTGGTCCCTGGCGTCTGGGTGAGGGCCTGGGGCTGCAGGGGTCCTGTTGGGCAGAGCCTCATGTCTGTCTCCCTCCTTCCCTCCTTTCCCACTCCTCGCTCCTCTCTCTTGTTCATCTTTTCCCTTCCGTTTCTTTCCTGCTTCTCTCCTGCTTCTCTCTGTCTCTGCCGTCCCATGCCTGGCTGTTCCACCTCCGTCTCCACTGCTTCTCTGGTATATTTGTGACCTCTGTTCTGCCTTTTTCTCCCCTGCCTGCCTCTCCTTCGCTGTCCTCCCGTGCTGTTCTCCTGGGTCCCTCCCTTTATCTCTTTCTCTGCCCTGTGTCTGTCTCTCCTTGTCTCCCCTTCCATCCAAACTCCTCTGTCCACCTTTCTGTGCCTCTCCATCCATTCCCCTCTGGCCACGCATACCCGGCCCCCAGCGGCACCAGGGCTGACTGTCCACAAGCCGCCAGCCGCAGCTGCCCGGGAGGTGCTGGCTTGGCTGCACGAGGAGGCGCAGTTGCTGGCTGAGCTGTCAGATCAGGCTGCGGCTGTGACGTGGCTGAAGGATGGTCGCATGCTGCCCCCAGGCCCCAAGTATGAGGTGCAGGCATCGGCCGGGAGGCAGGTGCTCCTTGTGCGAGATGTGGCCCGGGAAGATGCAGGCCTCTATGAGTGCGTCAGCTGCGGGGGCCGCATCGCCTACCAGCTGTCCGTGCAAGGTGGGGGCAGCTGGCAGCCTCTGCGGGGTTCTCTGACTTTGTGGGGAGGGTGAGGGACAGGGCAGTGGGGGCAAGCCCAGTGTGGTAGGAGGAGGGACTCTGTAACTGGGTGGTTGCTCTGGTGGGCACAAGTCCCAAGGTTAGAGTCAGCAGGCCGAGCTGGTTGCTTGCCCAGCAGGGTCCCTCTGGCCTGGTGAGCCTGGGTGTCCTGTGTGGTCCCAGAAGCCGGAGCAGCTCCAGCTTGTGAGCGCTGTGGCTGAGTTTGTGCTCAGGGCCTCTGCAATCCCTGACCCGCCCTGTGTCCTGCAGGCCTCCCATGCTTTCTGCACAAGGACATGGCAGGCAGCTGTGTGGATGCCGTGGCTGGGGGCCCGGTGCAGTTTGAGTGTGAGACCTCCGAAGCCCATGTCCACGTGCACTGGTACAAGGATGGCATGGAGCTGGGCCGCTCCGGTGAGCGCTTCTTGCAGGAGGATGTGGGGACGCGGCACCGGCTGGTGGCAGCCACAGTCACCAGGCAGGATGAGGGCATCTACTCCTGCCGTGTGGGCGAGGACTCTGTGGACTTCCGGCTCCGCGTCTCTGGTGAGCACGCTGTGTGTGCATGCGTCCCGGCCCATGCTGGGTGGGGAGCAGGTCTGGCTGCCTCCAGCACAGCAGGATTGACTTTCCTGACCCTTCTTTTCTCCAGCAAATGGTTCAGGGTGTCAACTGAAAAAAAAATCAAGGTTTTAAAAGAATTAGTTTTATTCAGAAGGCTCGAGAATTGTGGCCCAAGAGAGTCTTTCAAACTTTCTATTAAGCTGCTCCAAAGCAGAGTTTTGCAGGTCATACATAGGTGTGGAAGGCTCTGTAGCTGCTCAGAAGGTACCTTTAGAGCCAGAGCTCCTCACAGCTTGGGTGCACCTGGTTACAGATGACAGAGGCACAGTCATGAATACTGCCAGATGTTATCTCACATGCAGGGAGAAGAAGGGGCCCGCACCATTGAACTTACCTTTCCTAAAATTGCTGTACTTCAGGCAAGAGACATGGGAACCTGCGCTCTGTCCCCCAGGGCTGTGCTTACTCACTGGGCCAGGATTGGTGAATTCTGCTGGCAGACCAGGATGAGCAAACATAGCTTCTTATGTTTGCTGCCTTGTCCCAGAGGACATTTGCTTCTCTGTTTGGGAAAAGAAATGACATGAAAAACTGACGTTTACATGGGTAAAGAATCTAAATGTAGAAAATAAGAAAAGATAACATGAAGGAAATTGTGGAAAGTGGACATGGACTTGGTTTTTTAAGGCTTTAGGAGAATTTTTTCCATCTGCACCTGGGCCTCTGTCTTCTGTTGTGTTTCATTGTCGCCACTGGGGCTCACTCACAGCTCTACGGACGCTTTTGTGTATTGTGTGTTTGTGGGCCAGGCTTAGGGCTGGGCACTTCATTTAAAATGTGTTTTTATCTTATTTTGTATTTTATTTATTTTATTATTTTATATTTTTGAGACAGGGTCCGCCCAGGCTTGGGTGCAGTGGCGCCATCTCGGCTCACTGAAGCCTCAACTTCACAGACTCAAGCAATCCTCCCACCTCAGCCTCCCAAGTAGCTGGGACCACAGGCGTGTGCTATCAAGCCCAGCTAATTTGTGTATTTTTTGTAGAGATGAGGTCTTGCTATGTTGCCCAGGCTTGTCTCAAGCAATCCTCCTGGCTCAGCCTCCCAAAGTGCTTGGGCCAAAAATGTTTTTAAAGCCCTTCTCCTTGTTTTTAAGATGAGGGGACTGAGGCTGAGTGGAGCCACAGATGGGAGTGTCTTTGACAGGTTAAGATTTGAATGTAGGTGGCTCTGAGCCCTGGCTCTTTCTGGAAGCCTCCTGGGCCCAGAGATGTTGACTGGGAGGCTGAAGGAGGAACACAGAGGGCTTCTCAGGGAGCATGGCTGTGGGACCTCTGTGGGCCGGGTCCCGCTCACATAAGCCACGACAGGGAGGGCCCAAAGGCCAGGCTCTGGAAAACTATCCTGCTGGCTTCCAGGGGAAGGTATGTGGGCATTTAACATATAAAAGTTTAAAAATCATGCCAGCCCAGCCCTCTAACTTTCACAGTCCAATGGCCAATTCGTCCACAATGCAGAGCACACCCTGTGCCTGCTCTCTGTTGTTTGAGTAATCGGGAGCATCTGTGAAGCTGAACCTTCTCTCCGTCTTGGTCCACATCATGGCCCGTGTCCATAGGCGGTGGACCTCCAGGACGGGCGGGAGTTTAGGGGAGAGAGAGACAGCATGCTGGCTCTGCGAAGGACACCCAGGCCACAAGGCCCTATTGACAGCTTCTCGTAGGCACATGCCCCGCCCTCCTGTCGCATGCTAGGGCCTTCACGGGTCAGGGGTTGGGCATCACAGCTGCCTGTGCATGGGAAGAGCTACGCCTGAGCACACGGACCACGGAGGAGCCTGTGGCGGGACTGTGCATGCCTGGGGTACAGAATCTGATAACCAAGAACCAGACCCTGCAAACCTCACTTGGAAGGGCCTCTGACCCCACCTTCCCCCTTATCCATCCCAGAGCCCAAGGCGGTGTTTGCCAAGGAGCAGCTGGCTCGCAGGGAGGTTCAGGCCGAGGCGGGGGCCAGCGCCATGCTGAGCTGCGAGGTGGCCCAGGACCAGACGGAGGTGACGTGGTACAAGGATGGGAAGAAGCTGAGCTCCAGCTCGAAAGTGCACATGGAGGCTGTGGGCTGTACGCGGAGGCTGGTGGTGCAGCAGGCGGGCCAGGCAGATGCTGGGGAGTACAGCTGTGAGGCCAGGGGACAGAGGATCTCTTTCTGCTTGGACGTTGCAGGTGGGTCCCTAGTGGCACGGTCAGCGCCTGTCCAGGTGGTGGAGTGTGCGCTGCACTGGCACTCAGCACCTCTGCACCTCTCTGCATCTCCTGTTCCTGGCCTGTAAGGGAAGGCTGTGCTGCCTGCAGCGGTTCTGTTAGAAAATCCAGCATTCTTGTGCACACCCACAGAGCACCGTGCTGCACTAGCCAGGATCCTTTGTATGTTTATTCAGAAGCCTGTTTTCTGCTCCTGGTTGAGACCTTCCGCAGACCAGTGGTTTTTGTCTTTGTTCTGAGGGAGCTGCAGTTGTGTCTTTTGTTTAGGGCGCTGCAGTCTCAGCTGACCATGGAGTCTCCTCTCCCGTGGGGACCCTTGGTGTGTCCCCTCTGCTCCCAGACTTAGCGTCTGGGGACAGCATTCCTTGTCTTCCCCTCCTGGCCACACTGCTGCCTGCAGCTTCTGCCTCTAGAGTAGAAGGAACCAGGAAGGTGCCGGAAGCTCACGCTTGACTGGAGTTGCCTTAAGATGACCTTGTGTGGGCCCCGCCAGGGCTTTAGAGTGAGCCCCCCTAGTGGGTTCATCGGCAGCCCCATCACCTGTCCCTGAGGGTCCACGTGCATGTGCCCTGCCAAGGTCATGCTTTCCTTGGGGCCACCTCATTCTCTTCCTCTGCTTCCTAAAACACCAGACATCATCTTCTTCCTGCAGAGGACACTGGGACCTCTGGGCAGTCCTGTCGCTCCTGCACACCCCTTCTTCTGCCTTGGCTCAGCCCGATCCTGGCCGAGGAAATCCTGCGCATCTGTCGCTTGCATGATTTGGGGAGGCCTCTGGCCGCTCCCACCTTAGTGTTTAGGCTTTTCGGTGGGAGGCAGAATGCCCCTGTGGTTGGCGACCAGCTCTGGGACAGCTTTGGCGCCATTCCCAATGGGGTAAATGAACCCACCCCTGCCCATCTCAAGCTACACACGTGGCTTTGCTGAGTTTGGGATTGGGAAAGATGGTGGTGGCTCTCAGGAGCGTGGTGCCCTGGTGCCTATAGGTGCTCCGTGTGTCCCGTGGAGGTGCTGGTCTTGGTTGTAGGGGGAGCAGCCCTCTCCTCTCGGTGCTCCATGGGTGGGGGATGGGACCCGCAGCACGTCCTTATCCAGTGAGGTCCTTTCCCAAGACCCTCCTCTGTAGCTGCCATACTGCTGTGGCTGCTACCCTGTGTGCAGGGAGAGGGTCAAATCAGCAAAACTGGTTAGTTTTTTTTTTGGTAATTTTTTGTTGGTTTTTTTCTTTTTGCTAATTTCTTTCAAGATTTGTCTCTCCTCATGGCTTCCTATGTTGGAGTATCATATCTACTTTGTCTTGGTTCTGAGTTAAAATTTCCAGTGTAATATCTGATTGCACATATAAAGTTGTCTTTGTTATCATGAAATTAAGGAAGCTCTGGTGCCAACAGATTTTTTGTTTTGTTTTGTTTTGAGACGGAGTCTCATTGTGTCACCCAGGCTGGAGTGCAGTGGTGTGATCTTGGCTCACTGCAGCCTCAACCTTTTGGGTTCAAGTGATCCTCCCGACTTGGCCTCCTGAGTTGCTGGAACCACAGGCACGTGCCACCACACGTGGTTATTTTTTAAGAAATTTTTTGTAGAGATGGGGTCTTGCTGTGTTGCCCAGGCTGGTCTTGAACTCCTGGCCTCAAGCAGTCCCCCTGCCTTGACCTCCCAAAGTGCTGGGATTACAGGTGTGAGCCACTGCACGTGACTAAGAATTCTTTTTTCTTTTTGAGGTGGAGTCTCGCTCCGTTGCCCAGGCTGGAATGCAGTGGCGCAGTCTCAGCTTACTGCAACCTCCACCTTCCAAGTGCAAGCAATTCTTCTGCCTCAGCATCCCGAGTAGCTGGGATTACAGGTGCCCGCCACCACCCCCAGCTAATTTTTTTATTTTTTATTTTTAGTAGAGACAAGGGTTTTGCCATGTTTGCTAGGCTGGTCTTGAACTCTTAACCTCAAATGATCCACCTGCCTCGGCCTCCCAATGTGCTGGGATTACAGGCATAAGCCACTGTGCCTGGCCCAACAATTTTTTAATAATGACATTTGAGATGTAATCGATGCACAGATTTTAAGTGTATCATTTGAGGGATTTTGGAAAATGTAGATACCGTGCATTACCATGTCCGCATCAAGGTACTGAGCATCTCTGTCTTGCTAGAAAGTTCCCTCATGCGGTCTACCCTCCACCCTGCTCCAGGCAGCTGCTGTCCTGTTTCTCTCCCTATGTCAGTTGTGCCTTTTCTTTCTTTTTTTACTTTTCTTTTCTTTCTTTTTTTTTTTTTTTTTTTGAGATGGAGTCTCACTTTGTCTCCCAGGCTGGAGTGCAATGGCGCGATTCCAGCTCACTGCAAGCTCTGCCTCCCTGGCTCACGCCATTCTCCTGCCTCAGCCTCCCGAGTAGCTGGGATGACAGGTGCCTGCCACCATGCCTGGCTAATTTTTTGTATTTTTAGTGCAGACAAGGTTTCACTGTGTGAGCCAGGATGGTCTTGATCTCCTGACTTCGTGATCCGCCCACCTTGGCCTCCCAAAGTGCTGGGATTACAGGCATGAGCCACCGCGCCTGGCCCAATTGTGTCTTTTCTAGAACATCATTGAAATGTTCAAAAACCTACCCTCTACAAAATGACTTGAAATGGGACATCAAATGTATAAGGAACTTTGAAAAAAGGGATTGCCCAGGGACCAAAAAATAAGAGGGAACTGTAGGATGGGTGCAGTGGCTCACATTTGTAGTCCCAACACTTTGGTGGGCCAAGGATGGAGGATCACTTGAGCCAGAAATTTCAAGACTAGCTTGGGCAACATAATGAGACCTTGCCTTTAAAAACATAAAAAAGTAGAATAATAATAATAATAGTAATAATAATAAAAGACAAAAGAATGACTGGGTGAAGTTGGGGGCTTTGTGTACTTTGCAGTACCATAGAGCAGTCAAAACGAGCATAGGGCTGCGCATTGCAGCTGAAGAAGGGCGATCGATGCACGCGGTGTTGTACTGGAAAAGCAGGTTACAAAGCACAGCGTGACGTTCTGTGTTTAGTGGTTAACAACACGCAGTGGCAGCAACACATGGCAGCTGTGGTTTATCTCCTGCCTGGAATCTCCGGAGATGCTCTTAGAGTGCCACACCTCTCACCTGTGTGAATCCTTGGTCATTCTATTTCAGACAGCAGGAAGTCGATGTGCAGAGGTGAAGTCACTTTGTCCAAGGTCACATCGTGGGTAAATGGTTGAACAGAGCAGCCTGACTTGCACATTCACCCTCAATAAACACACATACCGAGACAATAAAAGGAGATTCCAAAACCAGGATTCAGGCTGGGGTTACCTCTGAGGGGCTGAGAACTAGTGGTGATGGCGTTCTTCTTTCTTTACCAGGTGGGGAGTGTGTGGGTGTTCATTGTATTGTTTTTTTCTTTATTTTCTGCATATTCTTTCTTACCCACTGATCAACAGCATGTACATATTTTTTAGAAATAGGAAGGCAGAACTCGGGAAAAAATGAAAGGACTTTAAATTGGAGTTTCTGCAGAGCTAGGTAGTGGGGCCAGGTGGAGGGGTAGGGCATGGTGTTTTGGTGTGTTTTAGCTTATTTATTTATTTTTTTTTTGTGATACTCTAGTTTTTAGTACTATTTTGTCTGCATGTGTATTTGTAGCTAGTTAATGGGCACAGATAGCACCTAAAAAGAAAACTCTTCTGTCTGATTTCATATATTCAAAGTTTGAAGACAGGTTCTACGGTTAGGAATGAGAATGGTGGTCGCTTTTGTAGGGGAGGCAACTGGGAGCTGTGTGAGTGTGGGGTGTGGGTTACCTAGGTGCACATATCTGTGAGAACTCATAGAATTGTGCACCAGATCTGTGCATATCACTATGTGTACATGTTATCCTAGTTAAGAGGTAGCATAAGGGATTTTCGTTTTTAGAGACAGGATTTTGTTCTGTTGCCCAGGCTGGAGTGCAGTGGTGCAGTCAGGGCTTACTGCAGCTTTGACCTCCCAGGCTCAAGCAATCCTCCCACCTCTGCCTCATAAGGAGCTGGGTACTCGCATACCACCGTGCTCAACTAATTTTTAAATTTTTTGTAGAGACAGGGTCTCACTAGGTTGTCCTGGCTGGTCTTGAACTCCTGAGCTCAAGTGATCCATCCAGCTTGCCCTCCCGAAGTGCTAGGATTATAGGCATGAGCCACTGTGCCTGGCCTCATAAGCAATTTTTCGATGTATGAGTTTCCTCTCTGTGTTGAGGGAAACCCCAGACAGATACAGAGCAGCTCTGGCTTTAGTGCAAACCAGGGGAGAAGTGGCCAGGGGATGGTCTGTTTGGGTCATGGTTTTGTAGGAGAGAGGTTCCCACATGTCCTGTGATTTTCAGCGTGAACCCAAGAGGGTGTCTGTGTTTGCTATTTCTCCAGGCTTTCTGGGTTCTCAGGCAGAGTTTTTGTAAGTGCCAAGGGCATGATGTGGGTGTTTCACACAGTACCAGCAGCTTTTCCTTTCAAAGGGGAACTCTGCCAGGGTGGTGCTTTTTTCTAAGGCGTTACGGAATGTTTGGACTCCAGAGTATCTGCTACATGTTGCTGATGGGCCTTGGGAAATTCTTCCCCATGCTGATGCTTGAAGCTTCCAATATGTGTTCTCTCTTGTTCAAACCCTCTGGCTGGCGGTTGGTGAGGCCACTGTTCATGGGCCACAGACGGCCCGTCATCAGTGGGCTCCAGCCTGAGCAGCCTCTGCATCTGAAACTTCAGTTTCTGTGCGCTGGCGTCTCTGACTGTGCATCCTTCCCTGTCCATCCCCAGAGCCCAAGGTGGTGTTTGCCAAGGAGCAGCTGGCACACAGGAAGCTGCAGGCAGAGGCAGGAGCCAGTGCCACACTGAGCTGCAAGGTGGCCCAGGCCCAGACAGAAGTGATGTGGTACAAGGACGGGAAGAAGCTGAGCTCCAGCTCGAAAGTGCGCATGGAGGCCACAGGCTGCACGCGAAAGCTGGTTGTGCAGCAGGCAGGCCAGGCGGATGCCGGGGAGTACATCTGTGAGGCTGGGGGCCAGCGGCTGTCCTTCCATCTGGACGTCAAAGGTCAGTTGATCGAGCAGACATTTGAGCATCTCATGGGAGCAGGCCTGGGGGCAGTGTTTCAGCATAGGCTGGGACAGTGCTTGGCGGCCTCCTAAGGGCCTGTTTCAGCTAGTTATCTGCTGCTGAGTAACAGATCACTCCAAACTTAGAGGCCTGAAAGAATGATCAGTTTGCCTCTCACCATTCTACAGGTTGAGAATTTGGTCAGGGCTCAGCAGGGGTGGCTCATCTGTGCTTCATGTGGTGTTGGCTGGGGCTGGGGGATCTGACTGGCCTCATTGGTGCACCTGACCAAGGTCCAAGCTGGGATGGCTCCAGTGGATGGCGGATGGCCAGGATGATAGGCCTGTCTCTTCTTCTGGTGTCAGCTGGCCTCACTCCCATGCCTGCAACCTCATTCTTTCCTCCGTGGTCACTCTCTTTTTGGGCTTCTTTCCATGGTGACTGGATTCTTCTCCTAGGGAATGGTAGAAACTATGAGCCTTGTTAACCTGGGTTCTCAGGACTCCCAGAGTGTTACTTTCCCCCATGTTCTGTTGCTCAAAGCTAAGCATAAGGCCAGCCTAGTCTGCAGGAACTTGGGTGTAGGGAAGTAGACCCTACTGTCAGTGGGGGAGTGGCATGTCCTGTTGTAGAACATTGTGCACCCAGGGCATCTTGACTCATCACAACCTTTTTAACAGTTTATCACAAGGACATGGGCTCTGTTTAATTCTCTGCCATCCTGAACATGGTATCTTTTTCTTTCAAATGCTTGCCTCATGGTCACAAGGTGGCTTCCATAGCTCCAGCCATCATATTCAAGACGGGAAGATGTAGAAAGGGTGTGTATTAGTTTTTTTGTTTTCTGCTTATTTTTTAAACTGCTTTGCAACAAATAACCACCAACTTAATGCCTTGAAACAATGCTCACTGAGTATCTCACAGTTCTGTAAGTCAGAAGTACAGGCATGGTGTGCCGGGGTTCTCTGTTCAGGGTCTCAGAAGCTGAAGTCAGGTGCCTGCTGATTAGTTCTCTTGGTTCCTGTTTCTAGCTTACCCAAGTTGTTGGCAGAATTCAATTCCTTGCAATTGTGGGTCTGTGAGCCCATGGGTCCAAGGCCCTATTTCTTGGCTGGCTGTCAGCCAGGGAGCTGCTGTCATATCCTAGAGGCCACCTCATTCTTTGCCATGTGGCCTTCGTCATCAGGCCAGTAATGGATAATCTCCCTTGTGTCATGTCACTCTCAGACTTCAAATCTCTTTTGCCAAGGAAGAGACCCCTCCCATTTGTGGCCTCACCTGATTAGGTCCAGCCCACCCAAGATCATCTTCCTTTCGAGGAACTTAAAGTCAACTGATTTGAGACCTCATTCCATCTGCAGGTTTCCTTCACAGCAGCACCTAGATTTAGTGTTTGGGCATTCTTAGAATTCTGCCTCCCTCATTGTGGATGTTTCTGGCTGTCTCTTCTGTTTGGAAAACAAAAACTTTTCTTGAAGTAGGGAGTACATCAACCCCCATGCCTCCTTGACTTGGTGGGGTCTTGCAGCCATGCTCAGCTCCAGGTAACCTGGAGAATGTGCCCCTGGCCTTACAGCCTTGGCAGGGGGACGTGGAGGAGGAGGAGGTGGACCTGTGGTGGGAGAAGCTGGCCTGGGACTGGCCCCGCAGCTCATACCCCATAGCCTGGGTTTCCACCTCTTTCTGAGGCAGGCTGGCGGTGGGATCGGCGTGTGTGTGGGGTCAGACTGCCACTTGTGTCTCATTCCTGTCTGTCTGCTGAGTGACCTTGGGCGAGTTGTTGATGTTGTTTCATCCCCAAATTCACATCCACCTGGAACCTCAGAATGGGGCCTTATTTGGAAACAGGGTCTTTGCAGATGTAATTAAGTGAGGCACCTTGTGATGAGGTCATGGACTAGGGTGGGCCCTGAGTCCAGTGACAGTGTCCTTAGACAGACTGGGAGACACATACAGAGGAGGCAACCATGAGAGATGGAGGCTGACACTGGAGCGATGCGGCCGCAAGCCCAGAGATGCCAGGAGCCCCTAGGAGCTGGGAGAGGCAGGGTGGGTCCTCCCCTAGAGCCTCTTGAGGGAGCACAGCCCTGCTACACCTTGATCTCAAACTTCTGGCCTCCAGAACCGTAAGAGGATGATTTTCTGTCATTCTGAGCCACTTATCTTGTGGTGAGCTCTTATGGCAGCCCCCATAAACTCAGACAGTTGGCCTCTCTATGCCTCAGTTTCCTCATCTATAACATGGGAGTCATTATTGTGGCATCTGGGGACTGTGCCTGTGCAGGGCACTGTGAATTATAGCTGCTGGGATTGGATTTTGGGGGATAAACAGGTCAAGGAAGGAGGGCACGACCAGCCTGGTGGTGTAGACACTGGCAGGCCTTCACCCCAGAGGGCCGTGGTGCGGGGTGGGAGGGGATGGAGGTGTGCCAGGCTGCAGGAGCTCAGAGGCACTAGCTGCCAGCAGAGTGGGCACCAGGGTCTCTGGAAAGGTCTCAGTGGCAGTGGCTCATCCAGCCTGTTTCCCTGTCTGTAAAATGTGGATCCCAAGTGCACCCGGCTCTGAGGGCAGGAGAGGGGATGAACATGAGATGGTGCTTGGCAGGGGCTACACTAATTGCTTCATCTCGTCTTCCTGCTGCTGTTTTTACCCCTGGGGTGACACATGACTCAGACACTAGGGGGCCCAGGCTTGCACATCCGCGGGCTCTGTCACATTTGTGCACCAGGTAGAGAAGCAGACAATGTCTACAGCATGGGCCAGAGGTCCTGTGTGGCCACACAGAGGAATGCTGATGTTCAGCAAGTGCCTCGGTCCGTGAGGGCTGCTAGAGCAGAGCACCATAGCCTGGGTAGCTCAGAATCCACAGAAGTGTGAAGTGTGCTGCTTGCAGAAGTCCAAGAGTAAGGTGCCAGCAGATTCGGTGTCTGGTGAGGCCACTTCCTGGTTCATAGAAGATGCCTTCTCACTGAGTCTTCACAGTGGAAGGGATGAGGGAGCTTTTGGAGTCTCTTTTATAAGGGCATTCATCTCATTCATGACCCAACTGCCTCCTAAAGGCTCCTCCTTCTAACACCATGACCTTGGGGATAAGGATGTCAACGTGGGAATTTTGGGGGCCACAGACATTCCAACCATAGCAGTGAGAATGTGGGAGCTAGGTTTTGTGTCGCTCTCAGGGTTTTACCCCAAAGGCAGGACTGGCAGGCTAGCGTGTTCTCTGCGTAAATGCTTTTGTTAAATTGACTTCTTAACATATTGTATCATGCCCATCTGCTATTCTTGGAATGTTGTGTCCCCTCCACAGTTCATGTTGAAACTTAGTCCCCTGAGCAACAGTATTAAGAGGGGGCCTTTGGGAGGTGATTAGGCATCGAAAGCTCCACCCTCGTAAATGGATGAGTACCCTTTGATTATAAAAGGGCGAGTTCACCACTTCCATCCTGTCTCCCATGTGAGACACAGCAATAATGCGCTGTCTTGGAAGCAGAGAGCAGCCCTCACCAGGCAGCTGAACCTGCCGGCACCTTTTATTTGTTTGGTTTTTGAGACAGGGTCCTGTTGTGTCACCCAGACTGGAGCGCAGTGGTGTGACCATGACTCACTGCAGCCTTGACCGCCTGGGCTCAAGCAATCCTCCCACCTCAGCCTCCTGAGTAGCTGGAACTATAGGCACGTGCCACCATACCTGGCTAATTTTCTCAATTTTTTGTTTGTAGAGATGGAGTCTTGCTATGTTGCCCAGGCTTATCTCAAACTTCTGGGCTCAAGCAATCCTCACAGCTCAGCTTCCCAAAGTGCTGGGATTATAGGAATGAACCACTGCACCAGACCTGATTGATTTTTTAAAGTATGTAATTCACGTAACATAAAATTCACCCTTTTATAGTGTACGATTTGGTGGTTTCTAGGTTGCACAACCACACCACAGTCTAATTCCAGAACATTTTCATCAACCCTAAAAGAAACTCTATGCCCCTTTGTAGTCACTCCCCATTCCCCTTCCCCTCAGCACTTAGCAACCACTAACGTGCTTTCTGTCTCCCTGGATTTGCCTGTTCTGGACATTTCATTTAAACAGAATCATATAATATGTGGCCTTTTATGTCTGTCTTTTTTCACTGGGCATGATGTTTTCAAGGCTTATCATGTTGTAACATGTATCAGTACTTCCTTTTCATAGCTGAGTCACATTCCATTGTATGAACAGATCACATTTTGTTTATCTATGCATCGGTGGACAGGCATTTGAATTGTTCCCACTCTGGCAACTGTACATAATACTGCTATAAACATTTGTATGCAGGCTTTTGTGTGAATGTATGTTGTCAGTTCTCTTGAGTAGATACCTAAAGAGTAGGGTTGCCAGGTCATACGGTAATATTATTTATCTTAGTAAGGAACTGTCAGACTGTTTTCTAGAGTGGCTGCACCATTTTACATTCTTCAATCAGCAATGTATGAAGGTTCCAGTTTCTCTACATCCTCACCAACTCTTCTTGTTTTCCATTTATTTATTTATATTTTATTTATTCTTTTTTTAAGAGTCAGGATCTCACTCTATTGCCCAAGCTGGAATGCAGTGGTGTGATCATGGTTCACTGCAGCATTGAACTCCTAGGATCAAGCAATCCTCCCATCTTAGCCTCCTGAGGAGCTAGGACTACAGGTGGGCACCACCACACCCAGCTAATTTTTGTATTTTTGGTAGAGATGGGGTTTCGCCATGTTGGCCAAGCTGGTCTTGAACTCCTCACCTCAAGTGATCCACCCACCTCGGCCTCCCAAAGTGCTGGGATTACAGACATGAGCCACCATGCCTGGCCATGATGCTAGACCTTTTTTTCTGATAAATGATTTGCAAATATTTTCTTTCATTCATTTTTTTTGATTATGTCTTTTGCTACATGAAGCTTTTAATTTTGATAAAGTTTAGGCTGGACATAGTGATGTGTGCCTGTAATCCCACCTACTTGGGAGGCTGAGGTGGGAGGATTGCTTGAACCTAGGAGATTGAAGCTGCAGTGAGCTATGATTGCACCACTTTACTCCAGCCTGGGCAACAGAGTGAGACCCTGTCTAAAAAAGAAATATTTTCTTAATAAAGCTTAATTTATCCTCTTTTGTTGCTTGTGTGTTAGGTGTCATTCCTAAGAAACCATTGCCCAATCCAAGGTCATGAGATATACACCTCTGTTTTCTTCTAAGATTTTAGTAGTTTTAGCTCTTACATTTAGGACTTTGATCCATTTTAAGTTAATTTTTGAATATGATGTGAAATAGTGGTCCACCTTCATCATTTGCATGTGGAAATCCAGTTGTTCTAGCATCATTTGTTGAAGACATTTTTCTCCATTGATTTTTCTTGGCACCCTTGACCATAAATGTAAAGGGTTTATTTCGGGATTCTCAATTCTATTCCATTGATTTCTAAGTTTATCCTTATGTCAGTACCACAGTCTTGATTACCATATCTTTGTAGTAAGTTTTGAAATTAGAAAGTGTGAATTTTCCAACTTTGTGTTTTTTCAAGATTGTTTTGGTTATTCAAGGTCTACTGCATTTCCATATGAATTTTAGAATCAGCTTTTCAAATTTTGGAAAAAAGGTAGGTGGGATTTTGATAGGGTTTACATTGAATGTGTAGATCAATTTGGGGAGTATTGTCATTTCTTCTAATCCATGAGTATGGGATACATTTCTGTTTATCTGGGTCTTTTAAGATTTCTTTCAATGGTGTTTTCTAATTGTCAACATATAAAGTTTGCAGTTCCTTTGTAAATTTATTGCTAAGTAGTTAATATTTTGGATGCTACTCTCCTTGGAACTGTTTTCGTAATTTCAGTTTTGGAGTGCCATTGCTAAGGTACAGAAATAGAATTGACTTTTGTATGTTGGTCTTGTATCCTGCAACCTTGTTGAACTTGTTGATTAGCTCTAATAGTTCTTTTGTGAATTCCTGAGGATTTTTTGTACACAAGATCATGCTGTCTCTGAATAGAGACAGTTTTACTTCCTACTTTGGGACGTTTCTTCTTTTTAAAGTGTAGGCATTTACAGCTGTGCATGTCCCCTGAGCAGTGCTTTCACTGCATCCTGTAGTTTTGGTATGTTGTGTTTTCATTTTCATTAATCTTAAAGTATTTTCTAATTTTTCTTTTAATTTCTGTTTTAAAAGTGTGTTGCTTTATTTCCACATATTTATGTATTTTACAGTTTTCTTTCCATTTTCTAGCTTTATTCCATCATGATCAGAGAAGATACTTTGCCTGACTTCAACTCATAAAAATGTATTGACACTTATTTTGTGGCCTAATAGATGGTCTATCCTGGACAGTGTTCCATACACACTTGAGGAAAATGTGTATTTTTCTCCTGTTGGTTGGAATATTCTATACAGTCTTTTGTTGATTGGAATATTCTATACAGTGTTCCCTGTGGGGGATAGGTTCCAGGACTCCTGTAGATACCAAAATCCATGGATCATCAAGTTCCTTATATAGAATGGTGTAGTGTTTGCATATAACCTACGCACATCCTTCTTTATGTTTTAAATCATCTCTAGATTACTCATAGTACCTAATACAATGTAAATGTTATATAAATAGTTGTTATATATATTTCTAAAAATTTATATTACTTTTATTGTTGTGTCATCATTTTTTTCCAGAATATTTTTGATCCTTGGTTGGCTGAATCTGCACACGTGGAACCTGTGAACTTGGAGGGCTGACCGTATAAATCAGTTAGGTCTAGTTGATTTATAGCATTGTTCAGTCCTCTTGGTTTTAATAGATCTTTTTTCTAGTCATTCTATTATTGAAAGTGGGGTATTGAAGTCTCCAATATTGTAGACATTTTTTCTTTTTGTAATTCTGTTGATTTTTGCTTCTCATATATTGCCCTCTGCTTTAGGTGAGTATATGTTTATAATTGTGATATCTTATTGAGAGATTGGCCCTTTCACAGTGTGTAGTGTTGTTTGTTTCTTCTGGCGGTTTGGTTTCGGGGTCTGCCTTGCCTGGCATTTGGGAGCCGTTCCTGCTCTCTTTTGGCTGCTATGGTTTATGGAGCATCTTTAAGCCTTCCACCTGTTTGCGTCTTTGGCTCTAAAGTGTATGTCTTATAGACAGACGGATAATGACTTTTTAATTAAGAATTAGTTTTATAATTGAGCTGAAATTCACATAACATACAGTTAACCATTTTGAAGTGTACACTTCAGTGGCATTTAATGCATTCTCAATGTTGTGCAACCACCACCTCTGTCTAGTTTCAAAATTTTTCATCAGAAATTTTTCACCAGAACACCCCATAGTCATTGGGTTATTCCTTTACATTCTTCCCTCCCCCCATCATCTGGCCACCCCACATTTTGCTCGTTGTCTCTATAGATTTGTTTTTTCTGGTTACTTCATGTAATAGAAATCTTACAATATGCGTCCCTTGTATCTGGTTCTTTTACTTTGTGTAAACTTTTCAAGATTCATCCAAGTTGTGCGTAACATGTTCCAGTGCTTCATTACTTTTTATGGCTGAATAGTGTTCCATTGGATGTATATATCACAGCATATCACAGATGCTGTTAATTTTTGTTGCTGTTTCTGTTGCTTTTGTTTGTGTATGTTTAGTGACTTTTCTGAACTAATTCTTTAAAGTCTGTGTTCCTTATCGTGAGTGGCCACTGAAGCCTCTGCTCAGTGAGCTTATTGGCCAGCTGATGATTAGAACAGTGGTTTTACTAGATATCTCCAACAATAAGTCTCTCTGTCTTTGGGGCCTCTTTGTGGGAATTGGCCCATGCATTCAACACAGCTAGGAAGACGACAGCTCTACCTGTGCCTTTACTTCTGGCCTCGCAGAACCTCAAGGCTAGCCAGCTGTGTGAGTGTTAGGTCTTCTCAGATGTTTCCTGAGTGTTCACACAGCCTCTGGATATGTATGACCCTCTCTGTGCCCAGGAGTGTGTTGTTGGATCTTTCCAAAGCCTCCTGCGGATGTCTTGTTCTCCAGCATTTCCTTTTAGGCTGGAGACTTTTGATTAGATTATTGTTCATTGCAACCATTCTCCACTGCTTCAAGCAGTCATGGTGTTTGTAATTACCTCTGATATTTTTTCAACAAATGCTTCTGGCGAAAATACCTTTGCACTGGGTGAACTACTCAGGTCAAATAAATGCAGCTGTGGTGAGCAGTTTTTCCAGGGAGCTACTAAACTGGTGAAATAATGACAGTGCTCTAGGAATGGCCTTCTCTGCTGGATGCCAGGGTGCTGGTCGCCAGGGTGCTGGTCTTCATCCTGATTGTGGACTGTCGGTTTTCACAGTTATCTCAGAGCTGGAGGCTGGTAGGTTTAAGAGTTGGGCGAGTTAAAACACCACACATCTAGCTGTTCTTACTGAGATGCACTGGTTTTTCTTGGATGAATGCTCCCCAGATTGCTGCAAGTCTTTGATTAATTTTCAGACTTCTGAAAAGTTGATTCCAACATATGTTTTTGGCCAGTGCTTTTCTTTCTTTTGTGGAGGAGAGGTTTTTCAGAAGTTATTATTTTGTCATTTTTGCTGACATCTCTGCCAGGGGTTTTTGAATGTTGAACCAGCCTCGCATTCTTGGGATGTGTTTGGGGTGTGTTATTCTTTTTACATACTGGATTCAGTTGGCTGATATGTTGCTGAGTATTTTTATTTTTATGTTAATGGAGAATTTTAGTTTGTGGTTTTCATATACTGTCTTTGTGTGGTTTTGATATCAGGGTAACGCTGTCCTCAAAAAAATGGAATGGAAAGCATTCCCCTTCTCTTCTGTTTTCAAGAAGATATTGTGTAGAATTGATATTATTTCTGTTACTTTTAAAATGTCTTTTTAAGTTATTTCATTGACAAAGCAAGTAAAGCCATCTTGGCCTAGAGATTTCTTTTTGTGGAATATTTAAATCAGCCAGACAATTTAATAGCTGTGGGACTGTACAAGTTGTCTATTTCATCTTGGGTGAGTATTGGTAATTTGTGGTTTCTGAGGAATTGGTCCATTTGATCAAATGGATTTAATTTATGTGCATGGTGCATGGAGTTGTTTGTAGTGTTTCCTTATTACCATAGTGTCTGTAGGGTCTGCAGGGATACCCTTGTTTCATTACTGATATTGTTAGTTTGTCTTTGCTCTCTCTTTTTTTCTTTGTCTTGGTAGAGGTTTGTCAGTTTTATTGATCTTTTCAAGGAACCAGCTTTAGGTTTCATTGATTTTCTCTATTTTCATCAATGTTATTGATTTCTGCTTTTATCTTTATTTCCGTCCTTCTTGCTCTGGGTTTATTTTGCTCTTCTTTTCCTAATTTCTTAAGGTAGACTATTAGTTTGCTGATTGAAGTACTTCTTGCTAATATAAATATTTCATACAGCAATTTTTTCTCTAAGCACTGCTTTAGCTTTATCACAAACATTCTGGTGTGGTATTTTCTTTCTTTCTTTCTTTTCTTTTTTTTTGGAGACGAAGTCTTGCTCTTATCTCCAAGGCTGGAGTGCGATGGCACGATCTCAGCTCACTGCAACCTCCGCCTCCCAGATTCAAGTGATTCTCCTGCCTCAGCCTCCTGTGTAGCTGGGATTACAGGCGCTTGCCACCATGCACAGCTAATTTTTGTATTTTCAGTAGAGACAGGGTTTCACCATGTTGGCCAGGTTGATCTTGAACTCCTGACCTCAGGTGATCCGCCCGCCTCAGCCTCCCAAAGGGCTAGGATTACAGGCGTGAGCCACCACCCCCGGCCCTGATGTGGTATTTTCATTGTTGTCCAGTTGAAGATAATTTCTAATGTCCCTTGATACTGCCTCTTAAATGTGTGGATTATTCAGAAGTATGCTTAATTTCCATGTGTTCAGAGATTTTACTATTACCTTTCTGTTATTGATTTGTAGTCTAATTCCATTTTGATCAGATAACATAACTTCGAAACATTTCAATTCTCTTAAATTTATTTCATGAACCAGAATATGTCCTAGGTGGGCGAACATTCTATGTGTTCTGGAAAGGGATGTGTTTTCTGCTGTTGTTGGGTAGATCCTACCAGTGTCACTTAGGTCATGGTGGCTCATGGTTCAGTTCATCTGTATCCTTGATGCTTTTCTGTCTGCCAGTTTTATCAGTTATTAAGAGAAGAGTGAAATCCTCAGCTATGATTGTGGATTTGTCTGTTTTACTTTCAGTGCTGTCGATTTTTGCAGCATGTGTTTCGAAGTTCCATTGTGAAGATCATTTTGTCTTCTTTGCAAATTGACATCTTTATCCCTATGTAATGTCCCTCTTTCTCCCTGGTAATTTTCTGTGTTCTGGAATTTTCATTGTTTGATATTAATATGAACAAACACTGCAGACTTGTGTTATTAGTGTTTGTATTACATGTATTTTGCCATTCTTGTACTTTGAACCTGCCCGTATCATTATATTGGAAGTGAGTTTCTTGTAGATAATATGTAGTTGGCTCACTATTTTCCAACTGATAATCTCTGTGCTACTATGGATGTGTTTAGTCCTTTTTCATTTATGTTGTGATTAATACGTTTGGATCCAGGTTGACTATTTTATTACGTTTTTCCGTTTTTCCCCTCTTTTTTTGGTTCTTCTGTTTCAACTTTTCTGCCCGTTTTGGGTTATTTCGATTTTTTTTTTTTTTTTTTGTATTTCTTTTTAATTTATCTATTGTGATTTTTTTTGGTCACCCAGGGACTGCACTTAACATACTTAACTCTTCATCATCTACTTGAGATCAGTATTTTATCACCTCCGCTGGAATACAGAACTCCTACCATCACATACATAGGTCTCTTTTACTCCCTGACCTTTAAGTTATTATGGTGGTTATCTTACGTATTATCTCTACATTCATTGGAAACCTCATCAGATAATATAATTTTTTTTAACTATAAAATTTATTTTAAAGAACTCAAGAGGAGGAATATAGTCTGTTTTATTTGCCTAGATGTTCAGCATTTCTGTAACCATTCCCTCATTCCTGCTGTTGCAAGTTTCCCTGAGACATCATTT
Organism: Papio anubis; assembly: GCF_008728515.1. Classification (NCBI taxonomy): domain Eukaryota; kingdom Metazoa; phylum Chordata; class Mammalia; order Primates; family Cercopithecidae; genus Papio; species Papio anubis. The sequence goes on along the minus strand of NC_044976.1, from coordinate 133,564,599 downwards.
CACTTCTGTCTGAAGGACATCCTTTAGCAATTCTTTTAGAGCATCTCTGCCATTGATGTATTTTCTTAGTTTTCCTTTATTCAGAATGTGTCTGTTTCACCTGCATTCCTGAAAGATATTTTTGGTCGATTGAGAATTCTGGGTTGAGGCCTCTTTTCTTTTAGCACTTGAAAAAATGTTCCACTTCCTTCTGGCCTCCATGATTAAAAAAATATTTAATTGACAAATAAAGATTGAATATATTTAAGCTGTACAACATCATGACTTTACACACACACACACACACACACAGAGTGAGAAATTAACAGTCATTCAAACTGTTCCCCTACAAATAATGTGTTGGTCTTCTCTGCCTGCTTTCAAAAATTTTTTCTTTAATTTTTAACTCATTTAAAATGATACATGTGGGTGTGGAATTTTTTTGGGTTTATTCTGTTTGGGGCTTGCCAAATTCTTTTAATCTGGTTTATGTCTTCTTCCAAATTTAGGAGATTTTTAGTCATTATTTCTTCAGATGATTGTTTCTGAACTATATTTTATCTTCTGCTTCTAGGGATAATGACTTCAATGTTAGATCTTTCAGAATCATCTTACAGGTCCCTGAAGCTCTGTTTTTTTTTTTGTTGTTGTTGTTTTGTTTTAAATCCCTTTCTCTCTGTTGTTTGTATTGGATAATTTCTATTGACCTGTCTTCAATTTCACTAACTTACTTCTGTTATTCATATTCAATTATTGAGCCTATACATTGAATTATTTCAGTTACTGTCTTTTCTTCTTATAAACTTTCCACTCAGTTCTTCTTTATATCTTCTGTTTCTTTGCTGAGACTTTTTAATGTTCCCATTCCTTTCAAGGGTATTTGCTTTTACTTGTTGAAGCATTTTTGTATTAGCTGCTTGAAAATTGTCAGATAATTCCAGTATTGGTGTCATCTTGACAGTGGTATCTATTAGTAATCTTTTCATGTGCATGCTACTTGATTCTTCCTATGCCCAGTAATTTCAGATGGTGTGCTGAGTATTTTGAAGACTATGTTACTTGACTTCAGGTCTTCTTTACATCATAGGGTAATGTTGATTTTTTTTTAAGCTGGAAATGAGCTTGGTTGACTTCTGTGGGTTGATGTCTTCAAAGCCTGAGCGGTTTGATCTGTCCTGTCTGTGCACCTTCTGTGGTCATGTGTGGGCAATGGTTTGTCCCGAGTTCAGTGACGTGTGCCTCTAGGGGGAGCCCTGGAGTTCCTGAACAACTTTATGTTATATTTCTCGAGAGTCTCCCTTTCCAGGACCCTCTCCAGGACTTTCTGCTTTCTTGGGGCTTCATTTTCAGTTCTACAGACAAAAAACTGGAGCTTTGTGTTTGCTGCCCTGATACTGTTCTTATGGTTGCAACTGTATGTGCCAGAGCTGAGCGCCAGGAGGACAGAGAAAAAAAAAATCAGCAGTGCTTACCCTGCTTTCTTGAGATCAGAACCCCTTCCATTGAAGAGGAGTGTTTTCTTTTTTTTTTTTTTTTTTTGAGATGGAATCTCACTCTGTCACCATCTTGGCTCACTGCAACCTCCACCTCCCAGGTTCAAGTGATTCTCCTGCCTCAGCCTCCCAAGTAGCTGGGACTACAGGCACCTGCCACCACACCTGGATTTTTTTTTTTTTTTTTAACTGAGACAGGGTCTCACTCTGTTGCCCAGCCTGGAGTGCAGTGGCGCAATCTTGGCTCCCTGCAACCTCCGCCTCCCAGATTCAAGTGATTCTCCTGTCTCAGCCTCCCAAGTAGCTGGGATTACAGGCATGCACCACCACGCCTGGCTAATTTTTGTGTTTTTAGTAGAGGCCGGGTTTTGCCATGTTAGCCAGGCTGATCTTGAACCCCTCACCTCAGGTGATCCATCTGCCTCAGCCTCCTAAAGTGCTAGTATTACAGGCATGAGCCACTGTGCCTGGCCACATCTGGCTAATTTTTGTATTTTTAGTAGAGGTAGGGTTTCACCATGTGGCCAGGCTGGTCTTGAACTCCTGACCTCAAATGATCCACCCACCTTGGCCTCCCAAAGTGCTGGAATTACAGGAGTAAGCCATTGTGACTAGACAGAGTGTTTCCTTTATCAGTTTAGTTGTTCACACCTGCATGGTCTGGGGTGTGAGAGAAAGGAGAAGAAACAGGGATGTCTTCTGTCCTCTCTGAGCACTTGTGCTTCCCTTTTCTATACCTTGAGGGAGGCTGCAGGATTAGTTGGGAGCCTGCTCTGTCTGCACAAATGCCCGCCTCTGGGTTTTGGGTGCACAGGTCATGGGATGAAGGGTGCTGGGACTTTGAATGCTGTTCCTCTGCTGCCCCCATCCACCTGCTGCTCTCCTTTCTGAGTGTTCAGATAGCGGCTCCTTGGTCTCACGGGTGAGATGGGGGGTTTGCACCTCCAGGAGTGGAGCCACCAGTAGGTGCTTTTGAAAACTGCAAGTTTTATTATAAATATGCAAATAAACCCAAACCTTGGCATTTCTTGTGAGACAAGTCTAAGCATCCTTGTGAGGGTATTTCTATTTCATTTAGGCGAATGTAGCAGGTAAACCACCAGGTAGGTAGCTGGGGACCTGATGGAGTGGCTCAGCTGCACTGAGGGGCCACCGAGACTGCTGCAGGCTTCCTCCCTAGTGCAGCTGAAGGTGGGCACTCACACACACATGTATGCACACAGTGAACTTACACATACACATGCACTCGTATACATGCACTTACACACACATGCACTCTTACACACACCTACACATACATGTGCACGTATACATGCGCACAGTGCACTCATATGCACACACACATATTCTCACATGCACACCTACACACACACATGCACTCACACATATGAATGTACACACATATGCACACATGCACTCACATGCACCTACACACACTTGCACAACATACGCATGCACACATGCACTCACACATATACCACCCACACATATGAACAGACACACACATATGAACTCACACACACACTTGCACATACATGCATACATACCCCAACCACACATTTACATATGCATACATACCCCAACCACACATTTACATATGCATACATACATTTAAACACACAAACAACACACAAGACATATATACACACACATACATAGACACACACAAACCTAAACATAATACACACATAATACCTACATATGCACTTACCTACATATATACACGCACAGACACCTCACTCTCATATACACTCATATACACATATATCCCCCATACACACTTGTGCTATATACATACATTCAAACACATGTACACTTGCACACACATACAGACATCTAAACACACATGTACACAAACATGTAAACACATGTGCATACACATGCTTCATCTTATACACACATACAAATACATGCATGATACACATACATACACATACATGAAAACACACACTTGCTTGTACATGTTACGTACACCCATTAAAACACATTCGCATTCTCAAACACATCACACGCAGTGTGATTGTGAGTGATTTTGTGAAGTGCATGTCAAAGAGAGACAGTTTCCCTGAAAGTACTTTGTGAGTCCTTCTGTAAAGCAAACATAACAAATGTCAAAGAGCTTGGGGAAGCCCTCCCTTGGTGATCAGGCTGATTCGAGGGCCATGGAATGAGCGGCAGATGCAGCTACCCAGCTGGGTTGAGCACACTGCGGCTGTGTGACTGGATTTGCATCTGTGCTCATGTTAGAGGTGCTCATGCAGGGTGCCAGTCTGCCATGTGCCCAGTGCTAGCACTGCTGCTGAAGACGTGTTGCTGACTGGTCGCTGTGTGGGTCCCTGCAAGATACTCGCAGTGCCTGTATCCATATCTGGGTCCCTGAGAACATTTGGCTGCAGAGGTTCGGCTCTGGGACTCCTCAGCATGCTCAGTGAGGCGGTAACACTTAGTCAACTCGGTTTAAAAACACAGCAACTCTTTTAGTGATCGTTTTGAAGACAGGTGTGGACTTGGAGGTGCATTTGAAAGCTGGTGTCCACTCACTTGGGCCATCCTGCACACCTGGGAAGTGGACTTTGGTCCTTAATTCCTGGGGATGAAAACATAGAAGTTTCACAGTTACACTCTGACTGCACCATGGAGACTAGATTAGGATGAGGGGGGATCAGAGGCAGGAGGCTCTGCCCTGCCTGGTCCAGGGAGGGGAGGGCCGGGCCTACAGAGGGACAGCAGTCCCGAGGGTGGAGGAGAGGGCCGGGCCTACAGAGGGACAGCGGTCCTGAGGGTGGAGGAGAAGGCCGGGCCTGCAGAGGGACAGCAGTCCCGAGGGTGGAGAAGAGGGCTGGGCCTGCAGAGGGTCCGAGGTCCCGAGGGCAGAGAGGAGGCCATAGGCTCAAGAGCCATTTAAAAGGTGGAGCACAGACTGGGTGCGGTGGCTGACACCTGTAATCCCAGCACTTTGGGAGGCCGAGGTGGGTGGATCACGAGGTCAGGAGATCGAGACCATCCTGGCTAACATGGTGAAACTCCATCTCTACTAAAAATACAAAAAATTAGCCGGGCATGGTGGTGGGTGCCTGTAGTCCCAGCTACTCAGGAGGCTGAGGCAGGAGAATGACATGAACCCGGGAGGCGGAGCTTGCAGTGAGCCAAGAATGTGCCAGTGCACTCCAGCCTGGGCAACAGAGCGAGACTCCATCAAAAAAATAAAAAATAAAAAAATAAAAAAAAAGAGGAGCCGTGGCCAGGCGGGTTCAGGGTTGAGAACAGAGGAGATGGGAGGTGAACTGCAAGCTTGGGCAGATGCGTAGATGCAGGGGCTATATCTGAGATGGGGCAGTAGGCAAGAAGTAGGTGTGCAAGGAGAAACGGGTGAGGAGCTGTTCCATCCTGTCCAACCTGGAGCTGGAGTTGCCACAAAGGCAGTGGAAAGGAGTTTCCACAAGGGAGTGCCCCAAACCATCCCACAATGGGATGGTTAGGATTCCACAGAAAGAAGCACCAAACACCAGGGTGATCAGTCCAGAGCTTTATTAGAGGAACTTGTTTACAGAGGAGGACCACAGCATATGCTTGTAACAAACAGCAAGAAGGCAGATGTCCCATCCAGGCATGTCTACCATGAGGGATCAGGGTATGGAGTTTATCTCAGGGTTGAGGACTCTGGCTCAGGGCCAAGCAGGGTGGCTTTCTCTGTATTTAGCAAGATGGCTGATTTCTCAGAGTGTTGAGCAACAACCTAAATACCTTTATCCATGCCTGGTTCAAGCCTGGAAGGGAAAAGTTGCAGGCGGGTCAGGACAGATAAAGAAAGTGCTAGGGGCGCCGGGGGATATTACATTAGCCTATGTGGGACATCCAGGAGGCAGTGGCTCTCTGGGCTGCACCTCGGTTGATGCTGAGCTGACAAGGGAGCTTTGGGATTTGTTGGCATGTCAATGGCAGGAGAGGATGTTGTGCACTGGGACACCGTGGGCAAGGGACCGTGATAACAAGACTCGCCCTGGGGCAACACTGAGGAAGCTGAGACCACCAAGGAAGAGGCCCAAAGGAGCAGGAGAAGAATCTAGAGAGTTGTGTTTTGGGGTCAGTGAAGACTTTGATGCACAGGTGATGTGCAGGTATGAATGCCATGGTGAAACAGGAGCGACGGGGGAAGGGCTGAAGGACTGCAACCCCAATGGGCACAGCTGACCTTAGCAGGAGCAATGGCTCCATGGCTGCTGAGCAGATCTGAGATGAGGATGTGGACACAGCTGGTGTCTATGGTTGTTTCCCCAAGTCAGGCTTTGAAGGGCAAGAGAGAGAGCAGGGGTAAGATGCAGGGCTGGTTCTGGCCCCTGTGGCCCCTGGTTACTGGCGTGTCATGAGGGGGTGTGAGAGCCTCACCACCTGCTGCTGTCCGTCTGCCGGCCCTAGCAGAGCCATCAGGTCAACAAGGATGAGCTAGTGAAAGGCAGGCAGCTGGATGCATCATTATTTCCTTTGTAAAAATTAATTTACAACATAAAACACCACCTTTTGTATATTGGGCACAAATACGTTTTTTAAAAGATTTTTAAAAAATCTAACCTAAGTGTCCAACAGCAGATGAATGGATGAAGAATATGTGTTGTATATTATAGTATGCAGGAGGATGCTATTCAGCTGCCACTCAGCAACACGGGTGAAGCTGGAGGATGTTATGTTAAGTGAAATAAGACATAAAGACAGTTACTGTACAATCTCACTTATATGTGGAATCTAAAAATGTGGAATTTGTAGAAATGGAGAGTAGAGTACCAGAGTCTTGGGGAGGAGGTAGGTCATGGAGATGTTGGTCAAACTGTACAAAGTTTCAGTTGGGAGGAATAAGTTCAAGAGATCTATAGTACAACATGGTGACTGTAGTTAATAACAATGTATTATATTCTTGAAAATTGCTAAGAGAGTGGATTTTTAGTGTTGTCACCACAAAATGATACATATATGAGGTAATGCGTATGTAAACTAGCACAATTTAGCAATTCCACAGTATATACATATTTCAAAACACATTGTTCATAATAAACGTATACTTTTTTGTAAAGTTAAAAAAGGACTTTTAGGATAAACTACAGAGTGAGGAAGATGCAATAATAAAAGAGGTCATGCAGAAAAATTTCGGAAATTATAAACAACATGAGTCCTAAAATTTGTAGATTCACAAGAAATCATTGTAAGTGTAAAGAAAATAAATTCTCAGCTAGACATAACATAGTGAATTGTAGAAGGCCAAAAAACCAAGAGGAGAGCCTTAAAACTACCACACAGAAGAATATATTAAGAGAACAACAGTTATCCTTCCTATAGATTTCTCAGCAGCAATGAAGAGCCCAGAAATGAAATGATGGCATAACGTCCAAATTAGCAAGGAAGACAACTGTCAACCTAGAATTCTGCACCCAGCTAAGCTATCATTCAAAAGTGAGTGTGAAATAAAGACATTTTCAGGAAGTAGATTGACAAAGTTTACCATTCACAAAACCTTCCTGAGAGAATTACCAATAGATACACTTCATAAGAGGAAAATGTCATCCAAAGTAACAGAATAGGTACTGGAAGTAGTGATATGAGGAAACTCAAATAATGAAAAGATCCAATCCCAAGGCCTAGGATTAGATTATACCAATGACAATTGGCCCTCTAGAAGTTGTAGGCTGTATTAGCAGTCCTTTGTGTGAGTCAGGGTTACTGCCCATTCTGCCAGTATTGCTTAAGGAATTATCTCTGAAAATACCTATGCTTTGGTGTGCAGGTCACAAATTGTGCTTCTCTTTGTTTTTATACTTAGGAGATCACAGCTGGTAAATAAATGTGAAAACCTGAATTGCAACATATACCAGTCTAAAAATTATCTAACTGGGAGGCTTCAGATTCTGAGAACTAACCTATCGTCTGCCCTGTGCATCTTCAAAATGTAAAGTTCTTTTTGTTGAGAAATCCAGGAAGAGGGCAGGCTTGTGGCTGAACCATCAGAGTTTTGAGATCATTCAGTTCTAGTAATTGGAATATGTCTGACCCTGTGTGTCACACTCTATCCCCAGAGCCCAAGGTGGTGTTTGCCAAGGAGCAGGTGGCACACAGTGAGGTGCAGGCTGAGGCAGGGGCCAGGGCCACACTGAGCTGCAAGGTGGCCCAGGCCCAGACAGAGGTGACGTGGTACAAAGATGGGAAGAAGCTGAGCTCTAGCTTGAAAGTGCATATGGAGGCCAACGGCTACAGACGGAGGCTGGTGGTGCAGCAGGTGGGCAAGATGGATGCCGGGGACTACAGCTGCAAGGCCAGGGGCCAGAGGGTCTCCTTCCACCTGCACATCACAGATGGGTTTCTTGAGATCTTTCTTATGTTCCTTAGGATAATTTTTAGTGACATTAGCATAGAGGTGCCACCTAATTGCCTCTTTTGTTACAAAGCCTCCCTTATAATAACTAGCAAGTATTAATTTTGTGCCAAGGAACATAGATTTTGTGAATGCTAGTTGTCTTTCTGCTTGCTTAAACTTCAAAACAATTCTATGAGGAGGAACTCTGATTATTCCCATTTTAAGATAACACACAAGGAAGTAACTCACCACAGTTCACAAAGCCAGAAAATTGCAGTCAAGATTTCAACCCAGTATTCTAGGATTATTATTCTTTTTTTCTTCTTGAAGAGTTCTATCTTCAGTATTTATGTTAGCAGCTCTGCTGGTTATATATATTCCATCATTTTTTTTTTCTCATATGAAAACCTATTTGTTCTTCCTTTGATTCTGAGGACTGTTTTATCTGGATATAACATTACAGTTTATCAGCTATTCCTCCACTCCCTAACATTTTAAAGAGGTCATTCCATTATCTTCTGGCTTCCATATTTCCTTTGAAATATCAACTGTAAGATTTACTGTAGACATTTTAAGGGTCATGTATCTTTTTTCATCATGTTGCTTTTAGATTTTCTTTTTGAATTTGCTTCGTGGCCTTTTTTTCTTTGATGAACCTAGTTGTGGTTTCCTTTCTCTGAATCTGGGTTGGGATTGTAGAACATCTTGAGTCTGTGGGTTTATGTCTTTCATCAGCTGTTTGCTGTTACTGAATCCTGAATCTTCAGTGCCTGTGAAATGGGTTGGTTCCAGATTTGTGTCTCTAACTGTGCATCTCTCCTTGTCCACCCTCAGAGCCCAAGATGATGTTTGCAAAGGAGCAGTCAGTGCATAATGAGGTGTGGGCTGAGGCGGGGGCCAGTGCCATATTGAGCTGTGAGGTGGCCCAGGCTCAGATGGAAGTGAAGTGGTACAAGGATGGGAAGAAGCTGAGCTCTAGCTCAAAAGTGCGCATGGAGGTCAAGGGCTGCACAAGGAGGCTGGTGGTACAGCAGGTGGGCAAAGCAGATGCTGGGGAGTACAGCTGCGAAGCTGGGGGCCAGAGGGTCTCCTTTCAACTACACATCACAGGTGAGTTTTTTGAGGTCTTTCTTTTGCTTTTAGGATAATCTTTATGTACTTAGGGTATGTATGGAAGTCCCACCCAAGGGCCTTTTTTCTCATAAAGCTTCCCCTGTAATAACAACTAGCAGGTATTAATTGTGTGCTGAAGATCTAGATTTTGTGAAGTGCTTCTTGTCTTTCTGCTTGCTTAAACTTCAAAACAATTTGTGAGGAGGAACTCTGATTATTCTCATTTTAAAATAACACGCAGGGAAGTAACTCACCACAGTTCACAAAGCCAGAAAATTGCAGTCAGAATTTGGACCCAATATTCTGGGATTACTATTCTTTTTTCTTCTTGTAGAACTATATCTTCAGTATTTATGTTAGCAGGTCAGCTGGTCATATGCCTTCTCTAACTTTTTATTTCTTTTGTGAACACATATTTGTTCTCCCTTTGATTCTGAGGGCTGTTTTATCTGGGTATAACATTACAGTTTAGCGGCTACTCCCCACTCCCTTCTGGTGTCCATATTTTCTTTGAAATATGAACTGTGAAATTTGTTATGGATATTTTAAGGGTCATGTACCTTTTTTCATCCTGTTGCTTTTAAGATTTTCTTTTTGATTTCGCTTTTTGGTAGTATTTCTTTTATGAACGTAGGTGTGGTTTCCTTTGTCTTCATCCTGGTTGGGATTGTAGAACATCTTGAGTCTGTGGGTTTATATCTTTCATTAGTTGTTTGTTGTTGCTGAATCCTGAATCTTCAGTGCCTGTGAAATGGGTTGGTCCCAGATTTGTGTCTCTGACTGTGCATCCCTCCTGTCCACCCTCAGAGCCCAAGGCGGTGTTTGCCAAGGAGCAGTCAGTGCATAATGAGGTGCAGACTGAGGCAGGAGCCAGTGCCACACTGAGCTGTGAGGTGGCCCAGGCCCAGACGGAGGTGACGTGGTACAAGGACGGGAAGAAGCTGAGTTCCAGTTCGAAAGTGCGTGTAGAGGCCACAGGCTGCATGCGGCAGCTGGTGGTGCAGCAGGCAGGCCAGGCAGATGCTGGGGAGTACAGCTGTGAGGCCGGGGACCAGCGGCTCTCCTTCCACCTGGATGTTTCAGGTCAGTGCTTTAGGGGTACTAACTTTGTAGAGGTGATGATGAGACTGGTTGATAGACTCTGGTGCTCTTCCCATTAGCCTTTACCTCTGTGGTTTCCTATCCTCCCAATTCCTATTTCATAACTGGTGTGGTCAAGGGAGGCCAGATGGGAAAGGTATGTGTGGAGGGACAGGGGCTGTTGCTGTGTACCTGGAATGGTGTTTATATGCAGTAATGCTCGATCATACGTTCCCATCATCTGCCTAGAACCTTGCTGGTGTTTCTTCTTGTCTCTACCAGGCCCTGTGGTCAAGGTAGACCAGGTGTCTCCACCTGGGGATATGTGAATTTCCTTCTACTGGATGTCTGGCAGCTCCCACATGCCCGCATGCTTGTTCTCCCTAGTGACAGATGTTTGAATTTAACTCAGCTGGGAGAAAGGGGAATTTCAGCCACACAACCATACATGGAATTATCTCAGTATCACACTGTGGATTATCTGATTTTCGATGTCCTGGGACCTTCTCCCTTCTTTTGCATGGACATGGAAGTTAGCTGTGCACCCACAGGTAGCAAAACCTAGATCCATGTTTGTTGCAGTGTCTGTGTCAAGTAAAACAGCAGCATGGATTGGTACATATGAGCCTGTGATATGCACCCATGAGGTCTGGAATTCTCTGCCAAAAACAACTCTTGTTTTCCTTTGTTTTTAGTTAGAATATGTCAGATTCTCCTTGGAGCTTGATTTTTAAATTGAGAAATGGAAAGGAATAAGTAGCTTAGATGACATCACCAGGCACTGATACAACTGAGATGCAATAGTAGCATTATATTAGTCTGTTCTCACACTGCTAATAAAGACATACCCGAGAGTGGGTAAGGAAAGAGGTTTAATTGACTCACAGTTCTGCATGGCTGGGAAGGCCTCAGGAAACTTGCAAGGCCTTAGGAAACTTACAATCATGGTGGAAGGCACCTCTTCACAGGGCTTCAGGAGAAAGAATGAGTGCCGAGTGAAGAAGGGAGCTCCTTATAAAACCATCAGATCTTGGTAGTAGTCACTTACTATTACGAGAACAGCATGAGGGAAACTGCCCCCATGATTCCATTACCCCCACCTGGTCCCACCATTGCAGCGTGGTGATTATTACTATTCAAGGTGAGAGTTGGGTGGGGACACAGAGGCAAACCATATCAAGCAGCCCCTAACTGACAAAAGCAGTATTTATTCAGTAGCATTTCCCAGTAATTATGTTGTGGCTTTTCCTGACTGGGTCATAGAGAATTCTGAAACCACATTTATTTTCTTTTCATTAAGAGAATCTTCACATCAGAGATCTGTGGGCTGCAGCCCCATGTTGATGCCTGGGGGCCAACACGTGACAGTCTGGTATTACCACTGTGCAGTGGTTTGTGGGTGGTTATAGATGCCAGTAAACCCACTATGTGTCTTTCTAAAGTGCTATTTTAGAAGAGTATGACAAATTATTTATTGGTAATAAATATGAACAGGTTCAACAAATTGTTAAATTGTTTAAAAAGTATATAAAAAGTAACATAAGAAGAAATAGACAGCTCAGATAGTCCTATAACTTTTAAATAAATGGGACTAGTAACAAAAAATGTTTTCACCAGTAAATTTCTAAGCAATATCTAATAACTATACAGTAAATTGTACCAAACAATCTGCAAATAAATTATTCCATGTTCATGGAGATTCTTCTAGAGAATACAATGAAGAGATGCACTCTCTGATTTGTTTCATGTAGGTAGCATAACGTTGATACAAAGTAAGAAGAATTAAAAATAGGCCAACCTATTATGGATAGCAAGGACAAAATCTTAAACAACATATTATTAATATATATTTAGCAATATACTAAGAGAATAGTATGCTATGAAGAAAGTCATATTACCCAGGCATGGTGGTGTGCACCTGTAAGTCCCTGCTACTTGGGAGGCTGAGGCAGGAGGATCATTTGAGCCCAGGAGTTGGAGGCTGCAGTTAGCTATGATCACGCCACTGCATTCCTGCCTGGGCAACAAAGCAAGATCCCATCTCTAAAGAAATTGAAAAAAAGTAGCTGGCTGTGGTGCCATGTACCTGTAGTCCCAGCTACTTGGGAAGCTGAGGTGGGAGGATGGCTTGAACTCAGGAGACTGAAGCTGCGGTTAGCTATGATTGCATCACTGCACTCCGCTCTGGGTGACAGAGTGAGACCTTGTCTCAGAAAATAAAAGGAAAAAAAAAAGATTTGGACCATTAAACCACATGGGAAATACATCAGACCAGGATCTCAACCACACACAAAGTCAACTCCAGTTGGTTAGAGATGTCAGAATCCTGGGGAAACCCATACAAGTCTTAGAGGAAAACAGAGATGTTTCTGGTGATTTCAGAGTAAAGCATGACTTCCTAAACAGAACATACATGCCCTGATCACAATGAAACACATTTGATATATTTGAATACATTAAAATTAAAATTTTTGATTCTTTGGAAGACACCATAAGAGAATGAAAAGGCAAGCTACACAGAAAAGGAAGATATTTCTAACATGCTAATGGTCACTGCTCTAGTATTTCAATGTAAAAAGAGATCTTAAAATGGAAGTGTAAAAGAAAGACAGTGCTATTGAAAGTCAGACAAAGCACTTGCACAGTGACTCCACAGAAGAGTGAAGACTCCATCCCCAGACCATCAGAAGGCAGCCAGCTTTCAGTCCTCCTGACAGGGCCCCAGGAAGCCACGGGAGGCCCAGGCCCTCCCCGCAAAGGCCAGAGCTGACCCTCCTGACAGTGGCAGGAGCGGGAGCCTCAGACTCTGGGGCCCTGGGGTGAGGACGCACCCTGCACAGTCGCCTGGGGAGAACCCGGCACATCTGTGAGGGGAGCTGTGCAGGCGTCAAGACTCCAGTCCCTGCCCTGGAGGATCTGTCACGGCAACCCTGCCTGGGACAGCCCATGGCACCATGCAGAATGGATGGAGAAACTGTGTTCCTTGTGCTGGGAGGTGGTGGGGCTTCTCCCGACCACATGGCCAGTGCAGAGCCTGAGGCTGGGGAAGGTGCTCTCCCTCCTGCCTCCCTGCCCAGGCCTTCTCTCCCCAGTGCTGCCTTCCTGATCTAGATGGTGGTGGTCACCCTGTGCATCCCTGCCTTCCCCAGAGCCCAAGGTGGTGTTTGCAAAGGAGCAGCCAGCACACAGGGAGGTGCAGACCGAGGCGGGGGCCAGTGCCACGCTGAGCTGTGAGATGGCCCAGGCCCAGACAGAGGTGACATGGTACAAGGATGGGAAGAAGCTGAGCTCCAGCTCGAAAGTGCGAATGGAGGCCGTGGGCTACACACGGAGGCTGGTGGTGCAGCAGGCAGGCCAGGCGGACGCCGGGGAGTACAGCTGCGAGGCCGGGGGCAAGCAGCTCTCTTTCCGCCTGCATGTGGCAGGTCAGTGCTTTGGGGGCGCCGAGGAGCCTCTTCAGAGGTGATGGTGGTTCTGACTCGTAGCCCCAGCATATCTCTGTGCACTTTCCTTCAGCTTTCATGTCTCGGGCTTCCCATCCTCCTGCTTCCATTTCCATCCCTGTGGCTGGGGCGAGAGAGAGGTGTGCATGGGAGGCAGAGGGGCTGTATCTGCAAACCCGGAGGCGTGTTTGCACTTTATAATGCTCAGCCACTTGTTCCCAGCACCTGCCCAGAACCTTTCTGGTGCTCCTTGACATCTGGGACTCTGGATCTCCCTTGTCTTGGGTTCTAAGGTTGACCAGGCGTCTCTCTCCTGGGGTTCTGTGAATATCCTCTCAGTATATGCTCTGGCAGCTACCATATGCCCTCACCCAGCAGCATATGCTGGTTCTGGTCAGCGAGAGATATTTTAATTTTTTTCTTGGTGGAGTGACCCAAACCTTCATTCCAGAAGGGTCTAGATCATTTGTAGTCCTGCCTGGATTGGGCTGTTGTAGTTTCCCACTGACCTTAATCACAGGGCATGGTAATACTGAGACACGCCCAAAGGAATTGCCTATATTCCACACACATGCCTCCTTACCTCCATTGTGAAGTAGTAGACTGATTTCATCTTGATAGTTTGGGTCAGTCACCCTAACCAACAATGTAACTCCCTTAGCCTGTTGACTTAAAGGTAGGAGGAGCCCAAAGTGGCCAGGTGGCAATCTTAAATTCCAGTTTAATGGGATCGTTGTTGTGTCTCCTGGTGGCAGCATTCCTCCTTCCGGAACTAAGATCTCTAAGCCAGCAGAAGGTGATGTCATGAGAACAGGAAACAAAAATTTTGCTAGTGGGTCACTAGGGGTGATGGTGAGTGGTGCCACTTCCACTTCTATCCTTTGATTCCCGGACTCGTGAATCCTGGCTATGGGAGAAACAGTACCATATATTAGACACCAATTCAGAGCATACGCAGCCTCTGGAGAACTTTACCCCAGCCCTGAAAAGTATTGTCACCTAGCTGGCTTTGGAATTGTGACTTCAAAAGGCCCTTCCACTGTTCTATCAGTCCACCTGCTTCAGGATGATGGGGAACATGGTAAGACCAGTGAATTCCATGAGCATGAGCCCACTGCCACACTTCTTTTTTTTTTTTTAATTTATTTAAGGTTTTTTGGCTGTAAGTTTATTCAATGCAAAATAATCCTCTTCAATTTTACTGAGGTGGCTGACCACGTCCACGACCAAATCCACCTCTAAACTGGAATTCAGTTGCTGACCCAGCCCCAGCCTCGGCTTTCTTGTCGGCACCAGGTGGCACAGCACTCCGTCTGTAGGTATCTCTGTCAGCTTCCCCTCTTGTGAGTCTCGCAGGTCGCTCACCCTCCAGACCTTTAGGCCGAGGCCTGCCAGTCTCTGGACGGCTACGGCGTAGGGCGGCAGGCACAATCTCTGGGGGCAGATGAAGGTAATCACGGAGATACTGGATACCCTCATTGGTAAGGTACCAGTAGAAATGTCTCCAGGCAAACTGTTCCTTCACGTAGCCTCGGGACTTGAGAGACTGCATGGCCTTCATGACATGAAGGTTGGGCACATTCTTGTCTGCCAGCTCCGGGTGCTTAGGCATGTGGACATCCTTCTTGGCCACCATGACTCCCTCCTTAAAAAGGAGTTCGTAAATGGCAATCCGGTTCTTCTTAGGCATCAACATCTCGGTGGCTGCTGCCACACTTCTTTAACCATAGAGTGCCTTGGTCAGAGACAATGCTGTGTGGAATACCATGACAGTGGATAAGGCATTCTGTGAATCCATGGATGGTAGTCTTGGCCAAAGTGTTGTGTGCAGGATAGACAAACTCATATCTGGAGTGTCTATTCTGGTGAGGACAAACCATTGCCCTTTCCATGATGTAAGAGGTCCAATGTAATCAACCTGCCATCAAGCGGATGTCTGATCATCCTGAGGAATGTTGCCATATCGAGGGCTCATTATTGGTCTCTGCTGCTGGCAAATTGAGCACTCAGCAGTGGCCTTAGTCAGGTCCGCCTTGGTGAGTGGAAGTCCATGCTGCTGAGCACACGTGTAACCTCCATCCCTGCCACCATGGCCGCTTTGTTCATTGGTGATGACAGGGGTGGCTGGGGAAGGAGGCTGAGTGGTGTCCATAGAACGAGTCATCCTATTCACTTGATTATTAAAATCCTCCTCTGCTGAGGTCACCGTTTGGTGAGCACTCGCATGAGATACAAATATCTTCACAGTTTGTGACCACTCAGAGAGGTGCATCCACATACCTTTTCCTCAATTTTCCAATCACGCTTCTTCCAGGTCCCTGACCATCCAGCCAAACCATTGTCTACAGCCCATGAATCAGTGTATAATCGCTCATCTGGCCATTTCTCCTTCGAGCAAAGTGCACAACGAGGTGCACTGCTTGAAGTTCTGCCCACTGGGAAGATTTCCCTTAGCCACTGTTCTTCAGGGATGTCCTAGAAAGAGGCTGTAGTGCTGCAGCTGTCCACCTTTGGGTGGTGCCCGCATATCATGCAGAACCATCTGTGAATCAGGCCCTAGTCTTCTCTTTCTCTGTCAGTTGATCATAGGGAACTCCCCATGAGGCCATTGGTGCAGGCTAGGGGAGAGAAGGCAGGGTGGCAGGAGTGGGGACCATGGGCACTTGAGCCACTTCCTCATGTAACTTACTTGGGCCTTCAGGATCTACTCTAGCCCTATCATGTATATACCACTTCCATTTGATGATAGAATGCTGCTGTGCATGCCCAACTTTATGGCTAGATGGGTCAGAAAGCACCCAGGTTATGACAGTCAGTTCAAGTCACATGGTGACTTGATGATCCATAGTCAATTGTTCAGTTTCCACCAAAGCCCAGTAACAGGCCAAGAGCTGTCTCTCAAAATGGGAGTAGTTACCTGCAGAAGATGGCAGGGTGTTGCTCCAAAATCCTAGAGGCCTCCACTCTGATTCACCTGTGAGGGCCTGCCAAAGGCTCCAGACAGCATCCCTATTTGCCACTGGCACCTCAAGCACCACTGGATCTGCTGGGTCATATGGCCCAGGTGGCAGAGCAGCTTGCACAGCAGCCTGGACCTGTTGCAGACCCTTCTCCTGTTCTGGACCCCACTCAAAACTGGCAGCCTTTTGGGTCACTTGATAAATGGTCCAGAGTAACACACCCAGATGAGGAATGTGTTGCCTCCAAAATCCGAATAGGCATTGTGCCTCTTTCTTGGTTGTAGGAGGGGCCAAATGCAGCAACTTATCCTTCACCTTAGAATATCTTGACAGGCCCCACACCACTGGACCTCTAGACATTTTACTGAGGAAGAAGGTCCCTAAATTTTAGTCAGATTTATTTCCCATCCTCTGGAATGCAAATGTCTCACCAGTAAGTCCAGTGTGTTTGCTGCTGTGTATGTCTGTGTTCTCTTGGCTGGTACATAGGGAAGCCTGATAAATACAATTAATTTTCTTTCAGAAAAAAAAAAGGGAGAGTGTTGATGCCAAATAGGGGTGGGCTGAAGTCCCATGGTGACCTCTGGGTGCTAACACATAAGTTTGGTATTACATCAGCATCAGTGTTATGTGGATATATATATAGATAACAGAAATCCCACTGTATATATTTGTGAAGTTATTTTTGGAGAATATGACAAGATGTTTCATGTAATAAATTTGAAGAGTTGGGACTATTTGGCTAATTCCTAGTAAATTACATGAAAACTCACATAAGAGGATACATAAAACTTAAATAGTCCTATAAGTTTTAAATAGATGGAGGCAGTAGTAAAAAAATATTTTAAATCCAATAATTTTCTAGTAAACTGTTTCAAATATTCTGGAAAGCAGTTATTCCATATTCATGAATATTGTTCTGGAGAATAGTAAAAGGAGATTGACTCCATATGCCATTTTATGTATTTTTTTTTTTTTTTTTGAGACAGGCCCTCACTCTATTGTCCAGGCTAGAGTGCAGTGGCAGGATCTCGGCTCATTGCAGCCTCTGCCTCCTGGGTTCAAGTGATTTTCCCACCTCAGCCTCCCAAGAAGCTGGGGTTACAGGCATGCACCACCAGCACAAAAATAGCATGTATGCTGGCTATTTTTTTGTATTTTTTTTTTCAGTAGAGACGGGGTTTTGCCATGTTGCCCAGGCTAGTCTCAAACTTCTAGGTTCAAGCTATCCACCTGCCTTGGCCTCCCACAGTGCTGAGATTACAGGTGTGAGCCACCATGTCCAGGCCATCATTTTATGTAGATAGTGTAACATTAATACCAAAATCTGACAAAGGAAGTGGGAAGAACTAAATTGTAGACCAATCTGTATGGATTTGTCATTATCGGTATCAAGAACACAATCATAAACAAAGTATTAGCAAATGGAATTCAGCAACGTATCAAGAAGACAGTGCACTCTGTTGAAGATCCTGGTCCCAGAATGCAAGGCTAGTTGGCTTTAGAAGCATTAGGTCAGTATAATAAGCTTGACCTTAACAGATTGAATGAAAAATGATATAGTTATCTCAATAAATGCAGATTAAAAGTATTTGATAAAATCTAGAAGATATATTTGAGAAAATTTAGCACTATCATAGGATTCTTAACAAACTTTATAGAAGTGTTTTTCCTTAATTTGATAAATGATACTGCAGAAGCACCACTAGGATCCCACTCAGAGTGAACCTTGAAAGGTTTAATTCAGAGGAGACAGGGCAGTGTCACCACTTGTATCCAACATTGTATGTAAGGGTAAGGAGGAAGATAAAGCAAAAGGCATAGCACTTGGAAAAAGTAAAAGTGAAATTTACTGATGATATGACCATCCACTTGGAAAATCCAATAGAGAACTTAGTAGACTAAGTAACATTGTTGAGAATGATTATCCTGTAAAAAAAAAATCAACACACAGAAAACATTTCTGTATCTATATACAGCAGTAAACAGTTGCAAAATGAAATTTGAAAAGACTTACAGTAGCATCAAAATTACAATGTTTCTAATTCAAAGTCTAATAAAGATGTTTAAAGCCTGGGGAGGGACTAGGAAATTATTGTATGTTTTGCAAGACCATTAAGAAATCTAATTAAATGGATAGAAATTCATGAAAAAATTAAAATATGTTCATTAACAATCAGGATCCAAACAATTTTTTTTGTGGGGGAATGAAAAGGAAATCAAAGTATGAACATGACTGTACCAGATGTCAAAAATTATTGTAAAGTTACAGTAATTAAGACAATGGATTTCAACGAATGGTTAGGTATCAGAACAAAGAAATGGAATAGTGAACTCAGAAATAGTCCCATGCATCGATGATCTCTGGACATCCTCCCCCCCTTTTTTTTTTACCATGGCATCTGTGCAAGAAATAGAGAAAGGATAGTGTTTTCTTTTTTCTTTTTTTTTTTTTTTTTTTTTGAGATGGAGTCTAGCTCTTTTGCCCAGGCTGGAGTGCAGTGGTGCGATCTGGGCTCACTGCAAGCTCCGCCTCCTGGGTTCACGCCATTCTCCTGCCTCAGCCTCCTGAGTAGCTGGAAATACAGGCATCTGCCACCACACCTGGCTAATTTTTTTTGTATTTTTAGTAGAGACAGGGTTTCACCATGTTAGCCAGGATGGTCTCGATCTCCTGACCTTGTGATCTGCCCACCTTGGCCTCCCAAAGTGCTGGGATTACAGGTGTGAACCACTGCACCTGGCCAAGGATAGTGTTTTCATAACTAGTGTGTGGACCATTTAAACATATGGGAAGAATTAAAGCGTATTGGTAATTCATAGCATGTGCGAGAGTCAGCTCCTGGTGGGTTAGAGACCTCAGGGTAAAAGGTAAAACCATATACCCCAAGACGGTAAGCATACGCTATCTATAGAATTTAGGGTTTAAGGAAGTGTTTAAATAGTACACGAATGCCCTAACCACAATGGACAAGATCGATGTATTTGAGTAAATTAAAACTAAAATGTCTGATTCATCAGAAGACGCCATAAAAGATGAAAACCCAAGTCACACAGGTAGGGAAGATACAAAGTACATAATTCTGACCTCTCTAACATTTAAATATATAAAGAAGACCTTAAAGCCGGAGTCCCCAACCCCTAGGCTGTGGACCAGTACTGTTCTGTGGCCTGTTAGGAACTGGGCCACACAGTAGGAGGTGAGTGGCAGGTGAGCATTCCTGCCTGAGCTCTGCCTCCTGTCAGATCATCAGCAGCACTAGATTCTCATAGGAACATGAACCCTATTGTGAACTGTGCATGGGAGGGATCTAGGTTGTGCTCCTTATGAGAATCTAATGTCTGATGATCTGAAGTGGAACAGTTTCATCCCGAAACTGTCCCCCAGACCTCCATCTGTGGAAAAATTGTCTTCCATGAAACTGGTCCCTGCTGCCAAAAATGTTGGGGACTGCTGCCTTAAAGTGAATAAAGACAAGACAGTGCTATTAATAATGGGATAGAATTGAGTAGTGACACTACAGAGGAGCAAACAGGAATGGCCAATCCTCTAGAAAGATGCTCAGCCCTGTGAGCCGTAGAACAATAAAGAAAGCCACAGTGACACACCCCACTGAGGCCAAAGCTGACCGTCCTGACAGTAGCAGGAGCGGGAGCCTCAGGACTGGGGTTCTGTGGTGAGGATGCGCCCTGCACAGCCGCATGGGGAGACCCTTGCTCCATTCATGAGGGGAAGGGTGCAGGCATCAGGACACCAATCCCTGCCCCAGATGAGCTCGTGCATGCAAGATCTGTCACAGCCACCCTACCAAGGATAGCCTGTGGCACCGTACAGAATAGATGGAGAAGCTTCCTTGTGCTGGGAGGTGGTGGTGCAGCCTGGAGAGCATCTGTCCCTCGCACCTCCCCTTCCAGGCCTTCTCTTCCCAGTTCTGCCTTCCTGACCTAGATGGTGGTGGTCACCCTGTGCATCTTGCCTTCCCCAGAGCCCAAGGCGGTGTTTGCCAAGGAGCAGCTGGTGCACAGGGAGGTGCAGGCCCAGGCGGGGGCCAGTGCCACGCTCAACTGCGAGGTGGCCCAGGCCCAGACGGAGGTGATGTGGTACAAGGACGGGAAGAAGCTGAGCTCCAGCTCGAAAGTGCATGTGGAGGCCGAGGGCTGCACACGGAGGCTGGTGGTGCAGCAGGCGGGTCAGGCAGACGCTGGGGAGTACAGCTGCGAGGCGGGGGGCCAGCGGCTCTCCTTCCGCCTGCACGTGGCAGGTCAGTACTCTGGGGGATGGAGAGTGACCTGGTGTGGAGGTGATGATGAGACTGGCTGATGGACTTCACGGCCCCCAGTGCCCTTTCCATGAGACTCCACCTCTCCACTTCTCCATGCCCTCACTTACCAGGTTCATGCCCGTGGCTGGGCCAGGCTTGGCTGGATGGGAGGGTACAGGGAGGGCTAGGCCCTGTGGTGCACTTGGAGCGGCGTTCCCATGCAGTGCAGCCTCATCACACTGAGCCCCTGCCCCAAACCCCCGTGCTCTTTGGTGTCCAGGCCCCTGGCACTATCTGGCCCTGTGGTCTGAGGTGGACCAGGTGCCTCCCCTGGGAAAGTGGGGTGTCCTTTCTATCATCCAGTATCTCCCGCCTGCCTCCCTTCAGCACCATGTGGGGCTTCTAGCCCATGAGAGACATTTTGAATTCATATGAACCACATAGGGGAAATTCTGCCCACGCAGTCCCAGTTGGAATTCTCTCCAGACTGAACTTCGGAGCATCAAAGCTTTTGGTGTCCCAGGAGACTCTTTCCTTTTTTTTTTCATGGATCTAGAAGCTTTAGAAGCTCACTGTGCACCTATACGTGGCAAAATCTCGGTCCTTGTTTTCTTGCAGTGTCTGTGCAAAAAATCCCAGCCCAGAGGGCTGGTGACTGTGCCCCTGGGATACAATTGTGAGATTCCAAGTGCTCTTCTTAAGGCTAATCTGGCTTTCCTTTTGTCTCTAGTTACAACATTCTGAGTCAGAATTCCCCCTTGGAGTCTGATTTATGAATTTAGCAGTAGAAAGGAAGAAAGAGCTTAAGCTATCTCAGCACACCTAAGATATGTATATATTTTGTTGAAAGAGTCTGGCCTGGGCATAGTGGCTCATGACTGTTGTAGTCCCAGCACTTTGGGAGGTCGAGGCAGGAGGATTGTTTGATCCCAGCAGTTTGAGACCAAATTAGGCGCTATAGCAAGACCTCGTCTCTACAAAAAATACAGAAATTAGCTGGATGAAGTGGCACATGCCTGTAGTCCTAGCTACTCAGGAGGCTGAGGCAGGAGGATCACTTGGGCCCAGGAGTTCCAGGCTGCAGTGTGCCATGATCACACCACTGCACTCCAGCCTGGGCGACAGAGTGAGACCCTGTTCTGGAAAAAATAAAAAATAAAAACAACAACAACAATAACAAAAAACCAGGCTAAATATCAGAGAGAAAAAGGTTGTGGTACTATATTGACTCCCAAATGCCAACCCTTGAGAGCTTGGCATTCTATCAGTATATAGTCATTTGTAGTTGTGTATAGATACCAAAAAAGCCCACTATATATCTTTCTAAAATATTGTGTTAAGAGAGTGCGATAAATTATTTAATGGTAATACATTTTATAAGTTTTGGAGAATTGCCAATTTCTTAGAGAAAACTATATGAAAAAGTTACACAGGAAGAAACAGACAACTCAGATAGTCCTATAGCTTTTAATTAAGTGGAACCAGTGATACAAATATTTTTATAAAAGGTCTAAGCCCAGTGGATCTACTGATAAATTATACCAGATATCCTCAAAACAAATTATTTCATGTTCTTAGAGATCCTTTCAGAGAATAGAATGAGAAGATACACTCTTGAATCTGTTTTATGTGGATAGCATAACATAGATACCAATTATGACAAGAACAGTATAACAATTTGAAATTACAGGTCAATCATTATGGATATGTAGGCCAATGCTTCAACAATATATTTTCAAAGTGGTATGATCAGTATGTCAAAAGGAAAATGCACTATGATAAAAGGCATAATTTAGAAATGCTGTACTGGTTCAATATTCAAAACATCAGAAAATGTCAAACAGATTGAAAGAGAAAAACAGTATGATTATCTCAATAAATGCAGAAGAAAAGTTTGATAAAATTTAACATCATAAATTCTGAACAGCTCTTTGATAAAATTTAGCATCAGGCCTGGCACGGTGACTCATACCTGTAATCCCAGCACTTTGAGAGGCTGAGGCAGAAGGATGGCTTGAGCTCAGGCATTCGAGACCAGCCTCCCAAGCAGCAGGGACCACAGGAACATGCTACTGTTCTGCAGGGTGCCCTGGGGGTGTGACAGATCCTCCATGGAGAATGAATGGAGAAACTGTGTTCCTTGTACTGGTAGGCAGTGGTGTAGAGCCTGGAGAGCATCTGTCCCTCGCATGTCCCCTTCTAGGCCTTCTCTCCCCAGTGCTGCCTTCCTGATCTAGATGGTGGTGGTCACCCTGTGCAAACAGAGCCCAAGGCAGTGTTTGCCAAGGAGCAGCCAGCGCACAGGGAGGTGCAGGCTGAAGCAGGGGCTAGTGCCACAAGTGGCCCAGGCCAAGACAGAGGTGATGTGGTACAAGGGCAGGAAGAAGCTGAGCTCCAGCTCAAAAGTGCATGTGGAGGTTGCAGACTGCACACGGAGGCTGGTGGTGCAGCAGGCAGGCCAAGCAGATGCCAGAGAGTACAGCTGTGAGGCTGGGGGCCAGCAGCTCTCCTTCAGCCTGCACGTGGCAGGTCAATGCTTTGGGGATGCTGAGTTACCTTGTGTGGAGGTGATGATGAGATTGGCTGATAGACCCCAGTACTCTTTCCACTAGAGTTCATCTCTGGAAGTCTCTCGTAATCCTAGCTGCCGTTTTCCTACCCATGGCTGGCCCGAGGTTGGCCAGAAGGGATGAGTGTGTACAGGAGACACTGTGAGTTGTGTTTACAGGCAGTAATGCTGTTCACATATTCCCAGCACCCAGTCAGAACCCACAGGTGCTCCCAGGTGTCCAGCCCTTTGGCTCAGTGGAACTGAGGGGGCTGCTACAGGAGGCTGAAGTAGACCAGATATCTCTCACCTGAGGCCATCTGAGAGCTTGCACCCAGCCTCACCAGCACGACCTGAGGGCTCTCCCTATGGAGAGATGGTTGAATTCCATTGAACCAGGATAAGGGCAAATTTCAGCCACACAATCATTCTTGAAATTATCTCATGATTTGAACTTTGGATTATCCAAGTTTTAGGTGTTCGGGGACCCTCTTCTCATCTTTCTTATGGGCATAAAAGGTCACTGTGAACCCACATGTGGCAAAATCTATATCCTGGTTTTTGTTGTTGTTGTTGTTGTTGTTGTTTTTGAGACAAAGTCTGTCACCCAGGCTGGAGTACAGTGGCACAATCTCAGCTCACTGAAACCTCTGCCTCTTGGGTTCAAGCAATTCTCCTGCCTGAGCCTCCCAAGTAGCCGAGATTACAGGCGCCTGCCACCACACCTGGCTAATTTTTGTATTTTCAGTGGAGATGGGGTTTCATCATGCTGGTCAGGCTGGTCTCAAATTTCTGGCTTCAAGTGATCCACCCGCCTTGGCCTCTCAAACTGTTGGGATTACGGGTGTGAGTCACTACACCCGGCTTGTTTTTATTATACTGCCTACAGAATAAATACAGAGCTGGGAATTGGTGGATTTGGACTGCGATACACCACTGTGAGGTTTGGAATTATCTTCTGAAAGTGTATGTTGTTTTCATTTGCTCTTATGTCAGAACATTCTGTGACTGAACTTCCCTTAGTTTAATTTTGTATATTTAAAACTGAAGAGGAATAAACAAATCAAGCTACATCAACACACATTTTAAAGATGAATTACTACACAGCAGCCACTGACAGATAAAGCAGTATGTGTTTCATACCATTCTAATAATTCATGGCTAGTTGATAGAGAAATCTGAGAACCAGCTTTATTTTCTTTTAGTAAGAGAGTCTTTTGTTGGATGGAGATGGAGTGCAGTCACACACTTGTTCATAGGTACTGACACTTAACACGGTGTCACATCAGCATCTAGGAGTTTGTGGGGATGTATAGATGCCAGAAACCCCACTTTGCAGGTACTGGAAATGTTGTTATGTGAGAACATGCCATTATTATTTTGAGATGGAGTCTCGCTCTGTCACCCAGGCTGGAGTGCAGTGGTGCGATCTTGGCTCACTGTAACCTCTGCCTCCTGGGTTCGAGTGATTCTCCTGCCTTAGCCTCCTGAGTAGCTGGGACTACAGGCATGCACCACCATGCCTAGCTAATTTTTTTGTATTTTTAGCAGAAACAAGGTTTCATTATGTTGACCAGGCTGGGCTTGAGCTCCTGACCTCAGGTGATCCACCTGCCTCGGCCTCCCAAAGTGCTCTAATTACAGGGGTGAGCCACCATGCCCGGCCCTATTATTTATGCAATCAAATTTGAAAAGTTTTGGAAACTTGATCAATTTCTTCAAAACTATATCAAAAGTAAAAATAGGTAAGTTGAACAGTCCTATAACCTTTTATAGAAATGCAACAAATAATCTTCTCATAGAAGATTACCCCAGTGCTCTACTGTAAACTGTACCAAATATTATAGAAAGAAATTATTCCATGTTCATACACATTCCTCTAGAGTATTGAAAAAGGACCTCAGTGCTCTATCTCGTTTAATGTAGGTAAATATCATTAATACAAAGCTCTGACAGGGTGAATATGAAGAATTAAAATTGGCCAATCTCTTATCAGTGTCAAGGCTCATTATCTTAAACTAAGTATTAGCACCCTGAATTCAGCAATTTATCAAGAGGATAACACACAATGACAAAAGTCATAGTCCAGTAGTGCAAGGCTGGTTTAACATGAGAAACATTTGAAAATCAGTACAAAATGTGACATTAATAGATTGAAAGAAAAACGAATGTGATTACCCCAATATGGAGACTAAAAGCATTGGATAAAGTACAACATCATAAATATGCAAAAAAAATTGGAAAAATTTAGCATCAATTCATGTCATATAATTCTTAACAAACTCTAAATAAAAAAATTTTTTCCTTAATTTCATAAGCAATAGTATAAAGAAAACAAGCTAATATTACACAAACATGAAACCTTGAAAGTGTCGCCTTTGAGATTGGAAACAGGACAAGGACTCCATCCATCACCACTTCTTCCAACACTGTATAGCAGACAGAGGAGGAAAAGAAAGTACAAGGTGTAAAACTTGGAAAATAAAACATGCAACTCACAGATGATATGGTTATTAATTTAGAAAGTCCAAAAAAACCCCTAATTATTAGTAAGACATTTGGGAATGGTTATCACATAAAAAAATCAATATACAGAAAACACTTCTAGATCTATGTACCAGAGACAAGTAGATGGAAAATAATGTTTTAAGAGATTTCCAGTACCATCCAAAGTCTTGTAGTTACCAATTGCAAGCCAACAAAAGATCTTTAGATGGTTTGTGGGGGGGAAATTATTAAACATTGTTGAGAGACAGTAAAAAAGATCTCAATAAATAGTTAAAAGGCTGTGGAAGACCTGAAAGTATAAATCCCAGTCAACCATAGTTCTGTTGGGTGAGAGAATACTGACAAGCACATAGCAAAGGCCAAGCAGAGCCAAGCTACCCTTGAAGAACACAGTGTGAGGGCCTTTGCTGTGCCAGACAGCAGGGTGTCCTCTAAAGCAGTAGTGATCCAGATACCTGGACCCAAAGGCAGAAAGAGATCAACAGACCAAAATAATTGAATACTGAGCTCAAAACAGCTTTGATGGAACCAGATTCCTCCTCCCTTTCTTTATTTTTTACCCTGGTGCTAGGAGGAGGTGTAGAGGAAGGGTGATCTTTTCACAAATGGTGCTAAGACAATTAACTGTTCGCAAAAATAAAATAAAATTGAGTGTCTACCTCCCCATACAAGAAATCAACTCAATATGTGGGTAGAACAGCTCTTACCAGATAATATAGATAATATAGATTATCTGGTGACCTCTGGGTAATAGAAGATGTTTTGAACAGAACCTGAATGCACTAACCACACAGGATGAATGATTATTTGCCTGCAATAAAACTGATCACTTTATTTCATCAGAGAACTTTCATACAGGAGTGAAAGGGCAAGGTACAGAGATAGAGAAGATGTTTGTAACATACATAGCTTTTAAGTATATGAAGTTCCTAAAAATAAATATGTAAAAGACAGTGCTACTGAAAATTGGGGTTGGGCATGGTGGCTCATGCCTGTAACCCAAACGCTTTGGGAGGCCAAGGCAGGAGGATTGCTTGAGCCCTGGAATTTGAGAACAGTCTGGGCAACATAGCAAGACCCTGCCTCTAGAAAATAAAAAATAAAAGAGCTAGGCATAGTGATGCATGCCTGTAGTCTCAAGCTCCTTGGGAGGCCGAGGTGGGAGGATGTCTTGAGCCTAAGGATTGAACCTGCAGTGGGCTATGATCACACCAATGCACTCCAGCATGGGTGACAGAGTGAGAGCCTGTCTCAAAAAAAAAAAAAAAAAGAAAAGAAAATAAAATTGGGCAAAACACTTTAACAGTGACACCATAGAAGAGCGAAGACTCTGTCCCCAAACCATCAGAAGGCGCTCAGCTTGACAGTCTTCCTGACAGGGACCCAGGAAGCCACAGGAGGCCCAGGCCCTCTCTGCAGCGGCTAGAGCTGACCCTCCTGACAGTGGCAGGACTGGGAGTCTCAGACTCTGGGGCCCCGGGGTGAGGACATGCCCTGCACAGTCCCCTGGGTAGACCGTGGCACATCCATGAGGGAAGCTGTGCAGGTGTCAGGACCCAAGTCCCTGCCCTGGAGGATCTGTCATGGCAGCCCTGCCTGGGACAGCCCATGGTGCCGTGCAGAATGGAAGGAGAAACTGTGTTGCTTGTGCTGGGAGGTGGTGGGGCTTCTCCTGACCACATGGCCAGTGCAGAGCCTGGGGCTGGGGAAGGTGCTCTCCCTCCCACCTCCCTGCCCAGGCCTTCTCTCCCCAGTGCTGCCTTCCTGATCTAGATGGTGGTGGTCACCCTGTGCATCCCTGCATTCCCCAGAGCCCAAGGCAGTGTTTGCCAAGGAGCAGCCAGTGCGCAGAGAGGTGCAGGCCGAATTGGGGACCAGTGCCACGCTGAGCTGCGAGATGGCCCAGGCCCAGACAGAGGTGACGTGGTACAAGGACGGGAAGAAACTGAGCTCCAGCCCGAAAGTGCGAATGGAGGCCGTGGGCTGCACACGGAGGCTGGTGGTACAGCAAGTGGGCCAGGCAGACGCTGGGGAGTACAGCTGCGAGGCCGGGGGTCGGCGGCTCTCCTTCGGCCTGCACGTGGCAGGTCAGTGCTTTGGGGGCCCTAGGAGCCTCTTCAGAGGTGATGGTGGTTCTGGCTCATAGCCCTAGCATATCTCTGTGCACTTTCCTTCAGCCTTCATGTCTCGGGCTACCCATCCTCCCACTCCCATTTCCATCCCTGTGGCTGGGCCAAGGGAGGGGTGTGCCTGGGAGGGAGAGGGCCTGTTCCTGCAAAACGGGAGACGTGTTTGTACTTGGTAGTTCTCAGTCACACCTGCGGGCACCTTCCTAGTTTTCTTGGTGTCCAAGGAGTCTCACTGCCCCTGGAGCTGGGGGTTGAGGTGAACCTCGCGTCTGTCGCATGCACAGAGGTGAATGTGCTGTTGTTGGATGTCTGGCAGCTCCCGCATCCTCACCCCACAGAGCGTAGGGCTCTCGCCAGGGGAAGGGGAGCTGCCTCCATTTCATCCATACAAGGTAATGGGAGTTTTCAGTCACCGGATTGTCCTTGGAATTTTCCCAAAACTAAAATTTGGCTTATCATAGTTTTAGAGGAGGAGAGACACTCTTCCCTCTTCCCGTATGTTACAAAATGTAGATCCCTGACTTGCTATGATTGTGTGAATCGTAAGGAGTGGTGCCCCAGTGGGGACGTGCCTGTGCAGTGCATCCATGGGCTTAGAATACTGTTTCTAAGACAAAGCATGTTTTCCTTTTGTCCTCAATTGGAGTATTTCGTGTCAGTGTTCTCCTTGTAGTTTGATTCAGAAATAGAAAAGAGTAAGTAGAGTAGGCGACACCACCACACTTTGTCAAAGGCGAGTTCCCTTCGTAGCAGCCTCTGTTTGTTATATGTATTTATTTTATAGAATTTCCTAATGATTACTGTGTTTGAGCCTCCATGGCTGCTTCATAGAGAAGTCTGAGAAACAAATTTATTTTCCTTTCATTAAGACAGTCTTAGTAACCCCGGCTGTAGGTCCCACACTGACCTCTAGGTGCCACCATATAACAGTTTGTTACTGCATCAGCATAGAGTGATTTGGGGGGTGTATATACACCCAAAACCTCACTCTGTATGTTTGTCAAATTTTAAGAAAATATGACAAATTATTTTATAGAAATATATTTGTGGTAATAAATTTTGTAGTAATAAATTTGAAAAATATTGACAGTTTGGCCAGTTCCTAGAAATATATCAAAAGTGACACAAAGAGAAATAGATAACTCTAGTAGTCCTAGAAACTTAAAAAAATTGAACCATGAAAACCATCTGCTCGTAGCAAAAGACGTAAGCCTGGTGGCTTTACTGCTAAATTATACTAAATATTTAGGAAATAAATTATTCTATGTTCATACAGATTCTTCTACTAGGGAACAGAAAAGCAGATATACTCTCCAGATAGTCTTGTAGAAACATGATATAGCCTAGGGCAGTGGCTCATGCCTGTAATCCCAACACTTTGGGAGGCCAAGGTAGAAGGATCACTTGAGCTCAGGAGTTCGAGATCATCCTGGGCAACACAGCAAAACCCTGTCTCTGAAAAACAATTTAAAAATTAGCTGGGTGTTGTAGTGGGTGCCTGTAAGTCCTAGCTGCTTGGGAGGCTGAGGTGGGAGGACTGCTTGAGCCCAGGAGGTTGGAGTTACAGTGAACTATAATGGCGCCACTGCACTCCAGCTAGGTCAACAGATTGAGACTCTTGTCTCAAAAAAGAAAAATAAGAAATATAATATGGATATCATAATATGGACAAGGAATGTTAACAAGAATTAAAATTTTAGACCAATCCATTATGGATATAAAAAAAAAAAATTAGCAAACTGAATTTAGCTATCTCTCAAGACTCTCTAAGGAAGGATGTAGTCCCAGAATGCAAGGCTGGTTTAGTTTTTGAAATATGCAAATCTGTATAAAGGATGATGTAATTGGATGCAATGAAAAAGTTGTGTGATCTTAATAAATACAGAATACAGTGTTTGATTAAATTTAATATTAAAGTTTAGAAGTAATATTTGATAAAGTTCAGCATCAATTCATGTCATGAAATTTTTAACAAATTATAAAGTGTCCTTCTTTGATTTGGTCAATGGTACTGCAGAAAACACCAGGTAACTGCATATTTAAAGAGCACCTTGAAAGCTTTGCCTTTGAGATAGGAATCAGCACGTGGAAACCAACCATCCCCACTTCCATTCAGCACTGTACAGCAGAGGAAGGAGGAAAGGAAAAGAAAAGGTATAACACTTGGAGAAAAACATAAGTGGGATTCACAGATGATATGAGTATCAATTCAGAAAATCCAAAAGATAGAGAGATAAATAATAAGATAAATAATAAGTAATAAATAATATGAGAGTTGAGAAACATCACATAGAAATTCAACATGCAGAATACACGTATATATGTATGTATGTACACATACACACACACACACACTAGCAACACAGTTGTAAGGTGAAATTTTAAAAGATTTACAAGAGCATGAGAAGCATCAAGTATAGTAAAGATGTTTAATATCTCAGTGGAGGAAAATTGTCAAACATTTTTGTTTTTGAGTCAGGATCTCACTCTGTCACCCAGAGTGGAGTTCAGTGGTATAATCATGGCTCACTGCAGCCTCGACCTCCTGGGTGGGCTCAAGAGATCCTCCCACCTCGGCCTCCTGACTTGATGAGACTATAGGCCATGCACCACCACGCCCAGCTAATTTTTTAAGAAATTTTTTTGGTAGCAACAGGGTCTCACTATTTTGCCCAGGTTGGGCTCAAACTCAAGCAATCCTCCCACCTCAGCCTCCCAAAGTGCTGGGATTACAGGTGTGAGCCGCTGTGCCTGGCCATTGTGAAACATTTTTGGCAGACAGTAAGAAGACCTAAATAAATAGATAGAAACCCATGGAAGACTCAAATATGTTCACACCCAGTCAAAACCCAAGCAAATGTTTTTCTTTGGGGAGGTGAAGGTTGAGAAGCAGATTCTGAAGGCCAAGTGGAGTAACACACTCTTGAAGAGCCACTTGTGAGCATTTGTCTACCAGATATTAAGAACCAATCAGCTGCAGGAATGGAGACAGCCAGGCACAACACAAGGACAGTTGTCAGACCAAAGGGACAGAATCGTGAGCTCATGATCAGACCCAAATACATGGATTCTCCCTTTTATTGTTTCTTGTTTTTTTGTTTTTGTGTTTTGTGTTTTTTTTTTTTTTTTAACCTTCACACCTGCACAGGCAGTGGAGAAAGGATGATCTTCTGAAAAAAAAATGGTTCTTTGATTTTTTAACCTTATAAAAATTTAGACTAGTAACTTATTTCACACTAAAAAGTAAGTTCCAGGGAGGTTAGAGGCCACAGAGTATAAAAGGTAAAACCATAAAACCCCTAGAGGATAACATAGATTGCTGAAAACTTCAGGGAAAGGAAAGATTTCTTAAAACTACAGAGTGGAACAATGGTATATTTACCTACATTAAAACTACAACTTTAATTTGTCAAGACATCATTTGAGAGTGAAAAGGCAGGTCAAGGACATGGGTAAGATGTTTACAAATACACAGTTATCATTTGCTAGCATTTAAAATATATAAAGAGTTCCTAAAAATAAGAAAGGAAAAGACAGAAAAGGCTATTGAAAATTGGACAGAAGCCTGAAGAGTGACACCCCAGAAGAGCTGATGTAACGGCCAGAAGTGGTGGAAAGGGCTCCACCTTGCATGTCACCAGGCAATGCATGACAAAGCCCAGGCCTTCCCTGCAGAGGCCAACGCTAACCCTCCTGACGGTGGCAGGACTGGGAAACTCAGTATTCTGGGGCCCTGTGGTGAGGACACGCCCTGCAGTCCTGTGGGGGAGACGCTGGTATATCCGTGAAGGGAGCTGTGCAGGCATCAGGACCCCAGTCCCTGCACTGGAGGAGCTCGTGCACGGAGTCTGTCACTGCTGCCCCGCCTGGGACAGCCCATGGCAGCGTGCACAGTGGATGGAGAAACTGTGATTCTTGTGCTGGGAGGCGGTGGGATTTCTCCCGGCCACATGGCCAGTGCAGAGCTTGGGAAGGTTCTGTTTCTCCTACTTCCTTATCCGGGCCCTCCTACCCTAGGGTGGTCTTCCTGACCTGGGCAGTATCTTTGACCTTGTGTGTCCCTCCTTGTCCATCCCCAGAGCCCAAGGTGGTGTTTGCCAAGGAGCAGCCGGCGCACAGGGAGCTGAAGGCTGAGGTGGGGGCCAGTGCCACGCTGAGCTGCGAGGTGGCCCAGGCCCAGACGGAGGTGACATGGTACAAGGACAGGAAGAAGCTGAGCTCCAGCTCGAAAGTGCGCGTGGAGGCCATGGGCTGCACACGGAGGCTGGTGGTGCAGCAGGTGGGCCAGACAGAGGCTGGGGAATACAGCTGCGAGGCTGGGGGTCAGCGGCTCTCCTTCCGCCTACATGTGACAGGTCAGTGCTTTGGGGATGCTGAGTGAGCCCTGTTTGGAGCTGCTGCCTCAGTGGGCTTTCCATTAGACTCCATCCCTCAACTTCTCCCATCCTCTCATCTCCTACTTTTATGCCTGTGGTGGAGCTGGGCTGCCTAGTGGGAAGGGAGTGAACAGAAGGGTCACGGCCCTCCTTGTCCATGTTGGGTGGTGTTTCCGTGCAGACATGCTGGGTCACATTTTCCCAGTACCTTCTCCAAACCAGTGATGTCCCGAGGTGTCCAGGACTCTGGTCCTATCTAATGCATGAGATGGTGGTAGGCCAGACATCCCTCCCTCGGGGATGCTCCTGCAGTCCCTGCACGGCCTCATCTGGCCCCACGTGAGGGCTCTCCCTGTGCAAAGAGATTTGAATTCGTTCAGCCAGGGTGTAGGGAAATTCCAGCCACACAGTCTTATTTGGAATTATATCAACACTGAACACTGGGTTCCCAAAGTGTTTAGTGTTCTGGGACGCACTTCTGTCCTTCCCCGTGGATGTAGAAGCCCTGTCTGAGTCTTCATTAAAACCCAGATCCACAGCGTTAGTGTGTGCAAAACGAGTAAAGAGCAGTGCATTGGCAGGTGCACACATGACACTGGAATTCCGTTTCGGAAGCCAATCTCAATTTCCTTTTGCATTCTGTTAAAATGTTCTGTGTCCGAATTCCCCTTTGGATAGATTTAAAAGTGATAGGAATAAGTAGCTTATGGCACAGTCACACACCGGTAGAATTAAGTTACGGTGGTAGCAGCTGCTGACTGGGGAAGCCATATTTACATCATCCTGTTTCCTTGACAAGTCCTGTACCTGTCCTCTCTGGCTGATTCATAGGAAGTCTGAGAACGATCTTTACTTTCCTGTTGTTTGTTAGGAGAGTTTAACTTCAAACTCCAACCCTGAGCCCCGAGTGCTGCCACATAACAGTTGGTGTTATGTATGTCTAAAATGGCTTACAGATGTGTAGATACCAAAAATACTCACTGCAAGTAAATTTGAAAAGTGTTAAATTATATAATTTCTAGAAACTAAAAACAGACTTAAGAAATAGATAACCTATATGCAGTTATCTACTGTTACCGAAGTTATCTGCAGTTACTACAACCTAGTAAAAACTAGAACCGGTAGCAAAAAATCTTCCCATCAAACAATGTCTAAACCATGTGGCCCTATTGAGAAATTCTTCCAAACATTCTGGCCAGAAATTCTTCCATGTTCATGGAAATTCTTCTGGAGAATGGAAAAAGGAAGATATACCCTCTAACTCATTATATGCAGATAGCTTAATGCCGTGACTAAAATCTGGCCAGAAAATAGGAAGTTTGCATATTGTAGATCAAACAATTATGGATATCATGGCCAATTTTTTAAACAAAGTATTAGTAAACTGAATTCAGCAATACATCAAGATGATCATACACTATGATGAAATTCATAGTCTAGGAATGAGGGCTGCTTTCATGTTAAAACATTAGAACATCATGATATTATGTGATTGAAATTTTAAAACAATGTAATTATCTTAAACTCAGAATAAAGTACCATATTTGATAAAAATTTAACCTCATACATTCAGAAGAAATGTCTGGCAAAATTTAGCATCCATCGTGCCGTTAAATTCTTAACAAAGTATAAATAAAAGTTTTTTTTTCTTAATTTGACCCAGGGTATTACACAAAAATCACAAAGGGAGACTTTGTAAGCTTTGCCTCTGAGCCAGGGACAGCATGAGGAAGCCAGTGGTCAGCACTTCCATCCAACATTGGACACACAGTTAGGAGGAAAGTAAAACAAAAGGTATAAAAGTTGGAAAAAGGTGAACTGACAGAAGATATGGTTTACCCAGAAGATAAATTATTAGAGAGTTGAGAAAGATCAACCCTTGCAAGATCTATGTGAAGAAACTTCCATACATGTAGACTAGCAGCAAGCAGTTTGAAAACGAAAACGTGAAAGATTGACAGATGCCTCAAAGGCATCATGTTTATGATTCCAGTCTAATAAAAGATGTCCAGAGGCTCTGCGGGGGGGGGAAGCTGTGTAACACTTGAGAGACAGTAAAGATCTAAAGTGGATAAAAGTATGGAAGAATGAAAGTTATTCAGTCTCAGTCAAAATCCAAACAAATGTGGTTTTGGTGGATGCGAGGTTCAAAAATGACAAGTGGATTTAAAGCTCCATACATGCTTGAAGAAGAGCCACGTGTGCAGGCACCCCAGTCCCTGCCCTGGAGGTGCTCATGCATGGAGGGTTTGTCATAGCTGCCCCACCTGTGATAGCCTATGGCGCCGTGCACAGTGGATAGACAAACTGTAATTCGTGTGTGGGGAGGTGGCAGGGCTTCTCCCGGTCACACAGCCAGTGCAGAGCCTGGGGAAGGTTCTGTTTCTCCTACTTCCTCATGCGGGCCCTCCTACCCTAGGGTGGTCTTCCTGACCTAGGCTGTATCTTTGACCTCATGTGTCCTTCCTTGTCCATCCCCAGAGCCCAAGGTGGTGTTTGCCAAGGAGCAGCCGGCACACAGGGAGGTGCAGGCTGAGGCGGGGACCAGCACCATGCTGAGCTGCGAGGTGGCCCAAGCCCAGACGGAGGTGATGTGGTACAAGGACAGGAAGAAGCTGAGCTCTAGCTCAAAAGTGCGCGTGGAGGCCGTGGGCTGCACACGGAGGCTGGTGGTGCAGGAGGCAGGCCAGGCGGATGCCGGGGAGTACAGCTGCGAGGCTGGGGGCCAGCGGCTCTCCTTCCACCTACATGTGGCTGGTGGGTGCCAGGGTTAGGTGAAATAGAGGTGATCCTGAGTGTCGGGTGTGAAACTACAAGGGCACGTTTGGGTGGCCCAAGGTGCCGTGGGCCCTGGCACCTTCCCTCTCTGTAGGCCTTAGAATCTGTGTCCCCAGCTCTCCCCAGCGGCTCTCAGGCCAGTGTCCTTATGTCATGAGACCAGAGCAGGCCCATGGACTGAGTTGACCATGGTGTGTGCCCTGCAGTGGCTGAGCTGGGGGTGGTAGGGACAGTAGCATGATGTCCTTGGGGTGGGGGTCTGGGGTCTGGTCTCATGTGAGGACCCCTGTCTGGGCGGTAGGGACAATAGCGTGATGTCCTTGGGGGTCTGGGGTCCAGGTGTAGTCAGATGTGATGACCTCTGTCTGGGTGGTGGGGACAGTGGTGTGATGTCCTTGGGGTGGGGGTCTGGGGTCTGGGTTGGTCTAATGTGATCTGCTGACTCCTCTGTGGGTGCTGGGCTATGGGAGGGCCCTGCAGTGACTGGAGAGCGTGTCCTGGGTGGTGGGGGGGCTTGTCTCTGTGCTCTG
Source organism: Papio anubis (assembly GCF_008728515.1). Classification (NCBI taxonomy): domain Eukaryota; kingdom Metazoa; phylum Chordata; class Mammalia; order Primates; family Cercopithecidae; genus Papio; species Papio anubis. The sequence goes on along the minus strand of NC_044976.1, from coordinate 133,529,060 downwards.
GGCCCTAGATCTCTGCAAGCCTGTGCTGGGCCCCTTGGTCATCACCATGTGTCCACCTGTCTTTCTGACATCCGACCCCTTCCACCCTGTCTCTGAGCCAGGGACAACAAACCACACTCAGCTTGGCATTCTCTTTCCGGTGGCCCTGCCCGACACTCTGCTGCCTCTGGGCCAGCCCAGGTTGCTGGTCCATCCTTCCTGACCCTTCATGTCCTGCTGCCTGTGGCCCCATGTGGTGGGGAGGGCTGGCAACGGGTGAGGGCCCCAGGGCCCTGGAAGACCAGGGCAGGGAAGGGACCGCATCCTGTTCCCAAGAGACATGATGGTGGTGCTGCCAACATGCACTCTTAGACCTTCGGCTCTGGTAGTGCCGGGGGGAGCTCTGTGCGTCACAGTGCACTGCTCAATGATGGACAGCCCTGCCTGGCTGTCACTGGGCTAACACATGGGCTGCGTCTGCTCTGGAGCCTCTAACCCTACATCCCTCCTTGTCCATCCCCAGAGCCCAAGGTGGTGTTTGCCAAGGAGCAGCCGGCATGCAGGGTGGTGCAGGCGGAGGCGGGGGCCAGTGCCACACTGAGCTGTGAGGTGGCCCAGGGCCAGATGGAGGTGACGTGGTACAAGGATGGGAAGAAGCTGAGCTCCAGCTCGAAAGTGCACGTGGAGGCCGAGGGCTGCACACGGAGGCTAGTGGTGCAGCAGGCGGGCCAGGCAGATGCTGGGGAGTACAGCTGTGAGGCGGGGGGCCAGCGGCTCTCCTTCCACCTGCACGTGGCAGGTCAGTGCTTTGGGGTGGCAAATCCACTTCACCTGGAGCTGATGGCCACACTGTATAGCTCCTGGGATTCTGGATGGTGGTTGATGGTGCTCAGGACGGCACTGGGCCATCCTTGAAGAGCAATGGGTATCAGGGGTGCCAGGTGGCATTAGGGTGGCCCTGAAGGGGAGCGGGGCCGGTCCAGGGATGCCAGGGTCCCCCTCTCATGCCAACTCACCTCTACCCAGGGCCGGAGCCCCAAATTTCAGAGAGACCCTGCCGCAGTGAGCCTCTGGTGGTCAAGGAGCATGAAGACATCGTCCTGACTGCCACGCTGGCCACACCCTCTGTGGCCACAGTGACCTGGCTTAAGGATGGTGTGGAGATTCGCCGCAGCAAGCGGCACGAGACAGCCAGCCAGGGGGACACCCACACCCTGACCGTGCATGGCGCTCAGGTGCTGGACAGTGCCGTCTACAGCTGCCGTGTGGGCGCAGAGGGGCAGGACTTCCCAGTGCAGGTGGAAGGTGAGCTGGGCACGGGGCGGGGACTCCTCCAGACCCCTCTCTCCCAGAGCTGGGAAGGGGCAAAGCTGGGGCTCAAGTCTGGTCTGTTAGGAACCTGGCTGATGTCCCCTTCGTGCCCACAGAGGTGGCCGCCAAGTTCTGCCGGCCGCTGAAGCCTGTGTGCGGTGAGCTGGGCGGCACGGTAACACTGGCCTGTGAGCTGAGCTCAGCGTGTGCAGAGGTGGTGTGGCGCTGTGGCAGCACGCAGCTTCAGGCGGGCAAGCGCTTCCAGATGGTGGCCGAGGGGCCTGTGCGCTTGCTCACTGTGTTGGAGCTGCGCGCGGAGGACGCAGGGGAGTACGTATGCGAGAGCCGTGATGACCACACCAGTGCGCAGCTCACTGTTAGTGGTATGTAAGGGGTCGGGTGTCCCTATCCAGGGCAGCTTCCTGGAGGAGGTGGCCTTTGGCACTCCTGCAGTGTGGGGGCTCTGCCGGTCCCGCGCGCCCGCCTCTTAAGCAGTGCTCCTGTCTGCAGTACCCCGAGTGGTGAAGTTTATGTCCGGGCTGAGCACCGTGGTCGCGGAGGAGGGCTGCGAGGCCACCTTCCAGTGTGTGGTGTCCCCCAGTGATGCGGCAGTCGTGTGGTTCCGGGACGGTGCCCTGCTGCAGCCCAGCGAGAAGTTTGCCATATCACAGAGTGGCACCAGTCACAGCCTGACTATCTCCGGCCTGGTGCTGGAGGACGCGGGCCAGATCACTGTGGAGGCTGAGGGCGTCTCATCCTCTGCTGTCCTGAGGGTCCGAGGTGAGTGTGGGGGGCAGCAGGACTTGCCTGGCTGGCCGGGGCTCCTTGCACAGGCATCTCCCCTGTGGGCTGGTTCTGAGTGGGCACCTGGAACTGCTGTCCTGTTATGGCTGATCTGGCTGATCTCAGGAGACACAGGGTGTGTGGACTGCAGAGAGGAGATTCGGGTAGGCTGGATGGGTCAGGTGCCTTCTCTTGGTATAGAGAAGATGCAATCCTGCAGGTGCACCTGGTGGGGAATGGGTGGAGGTTGAGGCAATCCAGGGAGGCTTTCTGGAGTAGGTGGGTGCATACTTAGCCTGATGGATGGCAGGGAAGAGAGAGTGGGGTTAGCACCAGTGCAGGCAGTGACATGGGCTTCCCATGCTGCTGAAGCCAGAAGGCAGAACTTTCCCTGAAGGGAAGTGGGAGTCATGGCAGGTTCTGGAGTAAGGGAGTGATGCAGTAGATTCACCTTCTGCGGAGTTCAAGGGTGGCCTAAGGCAGAGGCCCGCCAGCGCCTCTTCCTCAACCTGTGCAGGACTCCTGGGCTTTGCTAAACCCCCGTTGCGCCTGGGGGAGCTCTGTCTTCCCGCCTCTGCAGTTCCCGCCAGTGCTACTAGTGGGGATTACGCCTAGGATTTTGAGGCACGAGGGCCTGGCGTCTTGTTCAGAACAGGGGAGCTGGAGGTAGAAGCGGGGCTTAAGGAAGCTTCCCGGTTTCCTCGCTTAAAGTGTTTCCTCGCCCACGTGTGGCCAGGGCCGCGCCGCTGTTTGGATTGGGATCCCCGGGCGCCCTGCGGGCAGCTCTGCCTGGGCGCGGCTCAGGGCAGGCGCCTGTGCTGGGCGGGCCCTCTGTACCTTGGCTTGCCCGTGGAGGAGGGCAAGGACTGCCATGACCTCCCCTCTCCTGCGACCCCAGAGGCGCCCGTGCTGTTCAAAAAGAAGCTGGAGCCGCAGACGGTGGAGGAGCGGAGCTCGGTGACCCTGGAGGTGGAGCTGACGCGGCCGTGGCCGGAGCTGAGGTGGACACGGAACGCGGTGGCCCTGGCGCCGGGAAAGAACGTGGAGATCCACGCCGAGGGCGCCCACCACCGCCTGGTTCTGCACAACGTAGGTTTTGCCGACCGTGGCTTCTTTGGCTGCGAGACTCCGGATGACAAGACACAGGCCAAACTCACCGTGGAGAGTGAGTCGCGGGCGGGAAGGGCGGGGCACTGAGGAGGAGTGAGGAGGGAGGCAGCGCACTGAGGAGGAGGGAGGAGGGAGACGGAGAATTGAGGAGGAGTGAGGACTTAGGCAGGGTACTAAGGGGAGGAGGGAGGAGGGGCACTGAGAGGAAGAGAGAGGAAGGAGGTGGCCCACTGAGGGGAGGAGGGAGGAGGGATGCAGAGCACCGAGGGGAGGAGGGAGGAGCCAGGCGGGACACTGAGGGGAGGGGCGAGTCCTCTGGATGGGACGTAGGGCTGGGGGAGGGGCAGGTCTCCCGCCGGAGGGGCTAGCGCTGGGGGTGGGCGTTGGGAGGCTTCCCCAGCCCTCCCTGAGCTCCTGGGGAAGCTGGCTGTACCCCAGGGTTCTAAGGCGGTGGTCTCAGAGCAGCGGCTGACCCGTGATCCCGCGTGTGCACCGCAGTGCGCCAGGTACGGCTCATCAGGGGCCTGCAGGCAGTGGAGGCACAGGAGCAGGGCACGGCTACCATGGAGGTGCAGCTGTCGCATGCGGACGTGGAGGGCATCTGGACTCGCGACGGTCTGCGGCTCCAGCAGGGGCCCACGTGCCACCTGGCTGTGCGGGGCCCCACACACACCCTCACGCTCTCTGGGCTGAGGCCAGAGGACAGTGGCCTTATGGTCTTCAAGGCCGAAGGAGTGCACACGTCGGCACTGCTCGTGGTCACTGGTGCGTTGGGGGGACTGGCAGGGCTCAGCACAGATCATGCCTACCTGTCCCGAGGGAATCCCGAGGAGGTCGGTGGGGACTTTAGGGACCTGGATGAGCCAGCTCCATATAACTCTGTCCAGCTTGGGCACTGCCCCACCCTCATCCTGTCCCCACCCTGAAGGCTCCTCCAAGCCCTTTTTCTCCTCCCACTTCCTACTTCCTCCTCCCCAGAGCTGCCTGTGAACTTCAGCCGCCCGCTGCAGGATGTGGTGACCACCGAGAAGGAGAAGGTTACCCTGGAGTGTGAGCTGTCTCGTCCTAATGTGGATGTGCGCTGGCTAAAGGTGCCTCCCCCTGACCCCACTCTGTTGCCTCCTTCCCTCCTCTCATGGGGGCAGGCCCAAGTGGAACCCCAGGGCTGAACCACCTGTATGCCTGACCGGGCTTCTGCGCTCCACAGGACGGTGTGGAGCTGCGGACAGGCAAGACAGTGGGCATTGCAGCCCAGGGCACCTGCAGGAGCCTCACCATTTACCGGTGCGAGTTCGCGGATCAGGGCATGTATGTGTGTGATGCCCATGACGCCCAGAGCTCTGCCTCTGTGAAGGTGCAAGGTGAGGGCTGTGTGGGGCACGTGGGGCATGGCAGGTGTGGGCACCTCCTCCTGTCTTCTATGTCCCCCAGCCAGGGGCTTGGCCACTCTGCTTTCACCTTCACAACCCTTGGCACGCTGGGGCACTGGGTGGGGGGTGCTGGGGGTGGCTCTGTGCGTCCAGGTGTGGCAGGGCCTCCTTTGCCACCCCAGGCCGCAACATCCAGATCGTGAGGTCCCTGGAGGATGTGGAAGTGATGGAGAAGGACGGTGCCACCTTCTCCTGTGAGGTCTCCCACGACGAAGTGCCTGGCCAGTGGTTCCGGGAGGGCAGCAAACTGCGGCCCAGTGACAACGTGCGCATCCGCCAGGAAGGTGCGAGGACCAGTGGCTATGGTGGGCACGGCCCAACCCCCAGGTCCTCCTCTGTCCCCGCCCATACTGAGCCGCCTTTTTCCCCAGGAAGGACATACACTCTCATCTACCGGAGGGTCCTGGCGGAAGATGCAGGAGAGATCAAATTTGTAGCTGAAAATGCAGAATCTCGAGCCCAGCTCCGAGTGAAGGGTGAGGTGGGGGCTGAGGGGAGGGCGAGGCTGGACAGTGTGCATGTGTGGCCAGCTGGCTCAGCACAGGCCCGGACACCCCAAGCCCGCTCTCAGGACCAGGACAGCAGGGACTCACGAGGAGGGAAGGGGTTGTCACCTCCTTGGCAGGAAGATAGAGGCCAGAGAAGTGGCCATGAGGGGCTTCTCCCTTCCTTAAAACCGAGATCCTGATGAATCCTCCCTCTGGCTGCAGCATGTGCTGCAGAGGCCAGGCATGAGGCCCTGTGGGGCGGTGGGGAGGGGGAGGGTTGTCGGGGGCGGGGAGTTCTACCTGGTGGCAGTGAGGAGGAGGATCAGGGGATCAGGGAGAGTGGTGCTGGGGCAGCAGGGAGGGAGGCTCTGCAGACAGGTGGAGTGGGGACGGGCCAGTAGGGCTAAGTCAGAGGTGTGCGGGGAGGGGACATGAGTTCCTGGGACTGGGCTAGGGTATGTGGTTATGGTTCCGAAGTGGGGGCTTGGGGAGAGGACTGCAGGGGGTGGGGCTACATGGGGCAGAGCCTACCCTGCTCTTGGTGGGCCAGGACAGCGGGCAGGACCTGGGTGGTGGAAGTGGGAGTGTGGGATATGGGAGGGCAGGGTAGGCAAAGGCAGGCACACTCCCCTTGCTGGTGGTCTGCTCTGTGGAGCAGGTCGTAGCACAGCTCCAAGGGGGATACTCAGCCTAAACACCTGCTGTCCCCTGGCGGGCAGACATGGGCTGTTGGGGCCTAGTGGGGTCCGAGCCCTTGGTTGCCCAAAACACCCAGTGCCTTGTCGGAGCCTGGGCCTGGGAGCCTGGAGCACCGTCTCTGATCCACCCCGTGCCCCAACTATGCTCACAGAGCTGCCAGTGACCCTCGTGCGCCCTCTGCGGGACAAGATTGCCATGGAGAAGCACCGCGGTGTATTGGAGTGTCAGGTGTCCCGGGCCAGCGCCCAGGTGCGGTGGTTCAAGGGCAGTCAGGAGCTGCGGCCCGGGCCCAAGTACGAGCTGGTCAGTGATGGCCTCTACCGCAAGCTGATCATCAGTGACGTCCAGGCAGAGGACGAGGACACCTACACCTGCGACGCCGGCGATGTCAAGACTAGTGCACAGTTCTTTGTGGAAGGTGCAGGCAGGGAGGGCAGCTCTGCAGGTTGCTTTTGTTGGGGGGAGTCTCCTAGGTCCATGGTTTGCATACACTCCTGGAGACGCTGGGTCTGGGTAGCTCAGGAGGATGCTAACATGCATCTAGTGGGGCAGGGGCTTGTTCCCAGGAAGGAACCCTGCCAGAGGGGCAACTTGTCCTATCCATGGGATCCGCCAGCAACTGCTCCTCCCCAACAGAGCAATCCATCACCATTGTGCGGGGTCTGCAGGACGTGACGGTGATGGAGCCTGCTCCTGCCTGGTTTGAGTGTGAGACCTCCATCCCCTCAGTGCGGCCACCTAAGTGGCTCCTGGGGAAGACAGTGTTGCAGGCTGGGGGGAACGTGGGCCTGGAGCAGGAGGGCACGGTGCACCGGCTGATGCTGCGGCGGACCTGCTCCACTATGACCGGGCCCGTGCACTTCACCATCGGCAAGTCTCGCTCCTCTGCCCACCTGGTGGTCTCAGGTGAGCACTCCCGCCCCGGTGGGTGGACGCGAGGCAGAGGCATAAAAGGACAAGGCTGTGGGTGGGTACAGGGCAGGGTCATGGGAGGAGAAGGCTCAGTGCAGTGATGGGACACAGTTCAGGGCCACAGATGGGTATCACTCATGGCCAGGGGAGGACACAGTTCAGGACCACAGAGGATACAGCTCAGGGCCAGGGGAAGGCACAGTTCAGGGAACAGTGGACACGGCTCAGGGCCAGGGGAGGACATAGTTCAGGGCCATAGGTGAGCAGGCTCAGGGCTTGGCAGGCAGGACAGGGTGATTGGTTCCTGTGGCCCCGTGGCCCAGCCTGTCTCCACTCCCTGCAGACATCCCCGTAGTCCTCACACGGCCGTTGGAGCCCAAGACAGGGCGTGAGCTGCAGTCAGTGGTCCTGTCCTGCGACTTCCGGCCAGCCCCCAAGGCTGTGCAGTGGTACAAGGATGACACACCCCTGTCTGCCTCTGAGAAGTTTAAGATGAGCCTGGAGGGTCAGATGGCCGAGCTGCGCATCCTCCGGCTCATGCCTGCCGATGCTGGTGTCTACCGGTGCCAGGCGGGCAGCGCCCACAGCAGTACTGAGGTCACTGTGGAAGGTGGGGCATGAGGGACACGGGGCTACTGAGAGGGTTTTGGGGAGGGGTTGCCTGGTGATGTGGGCACTGAGGCCCGGTGTGTCCCTTGCAGCGCGGGAGGTGACAGTGACAGGGCCGCTGCAGGATGCAGAGGCCATGGAGGAGGGCCGGGCCAGCTTCTCCTGTGAGCTGTCCCATGAGGACGAGGAGGTCGAGTGGTCGCTCAACGGGATGCCCCTGTACAACGACAGCTTCCATGAGATCTCGCACAGGGGCCGGTGCCACACGCTGGTACTGAAGAGCGTCCGGCGTGCTGATGCAGGCACAGTATGCGCCTCCTCCCCCAAGGTGTCAACCTCTGCCCACCTGGAGGTCCGAGGTGAGCCATCCCACCAGTCTTCAGGGCTCCCCACTAGGGATGGGACAGGTGCTGGGCTCCCCTCACCCTCCTACCCCTCCTGCAGTGAAGCCGGTGGTGTTCTTGAAGGGGCTGGATGACCTGTCCGCAGAGGAGCATGGCACCCTGGCCCTGCAGTGTGAGGTCTCTGACCCCGAGGCCCATGTGGTGTGGCGCAAAGATGGCGTGCAGCTGGGCCCCAGCGACAAGTATGACTTCCTGCACACGGTGGGCACGCGGGGGCTCGTGGTGCATGACCTGAGCCCCGAGGACGCCGGCCTGTACACCTGCCACGTGGGCTCCGAGGAGACCCAGGCCCGGGTCAGCGTGCACGGTGTGTGGCTGTGGGCCTGGCGGAGCTCGGGGAAGGGAGGTGTGCTGGATGGGCATGGATGTGGGGCTGGCCACTACCTGGGTGGCCCACGTCATTCTCTGAGATTGAAGGGCTGCTCTGCTGAGCCGGGGAGGTCAGGGGAGCCTTCTAGAGGAGCCATGACTTGACATGGTCCTGTGAGGCCTGGGTGCAGGCAGGTGGACCTGGGGACGATGGGTCCTGGAGCCAGGGTTGGAGGCTGTGCTGTCCCTGCCTGGTGGTCCCGACATAGCCCGGGGATGTTGCCCTGTACCAAGGGATGTGTCTGCACAGAAGCCACCAGGCCAGTGTGGGACACCAATGGGGATGGCCAGGGAGAAGCCGAGATGCCAGGCAGGGGCTGTGAGTAGGCCATGTCTCTGTCCTTCATGGGGCCCCAGCAAGGCCCCAGGGCCACTGGGCTGACAGGGTAGAGCCATCCCTGAATCCAGCCCTGCAGCACTGGGGGTGTGCATGCCCTGGAGTCTGTCCTGTTTTTCAGGGGCAGTTCCCTCAACTGCAGGGTGGCTACCTGGCCCCCTGTGTGTGTATGCACAGTCCCAGTGGCATCCTGGTGTGGGTGACAGGCGGCGTAACCAGCCTGTTTGCTGGTCCTTGACAGTCTTGTAACGAGATGGGGAAGGGGCAGGAGGCGTCGTGAGTTTGTCCTGGAGCTGGGACTATGGGGTCCTGTGCCTCCTCTCCTCCCTGTGATGACCATGGGTCCTCCCTCTCCCTGCTACCCTGATTGGAGCTCAGAGTTGTTGGTTATGCAAATGCCAGGGGACAGCCAGCTCCAGCAGAGGGGTGTCTACTCATTGGCTGGTGCAACGTGGCACCCTGCCCCCACAGGGCCTGGCCTCTCCCAGGGTCTGACACCTCCCAGGGTTTGGTCCCTGTGGGGTCTGGTCCCTCTAAGAGATCCAGCTCCTCCTGGGGTCTGGTCCCTGTGGGCTCTGATCCCTCCCAGGGTCTGGTCCCTTGGGATCTGATCCCTCCCAGGGTCTGGCCCTTCCTATGTCTGGCCCAGGGCAGTGCTGTCCTCTTGCCTGGCCTGACAGTCTCCGATGGCCCACAGATCTGCACGTGGGCATCACCAAGAGGCTGAAGACAGTGGAGGTGCTGGAGGGGGAGAGCTGCAGCTTTGAGTGCGTCCTGTCCCATGAGAGTGCCAGCGACCCAGCCATGTGGACAGTCGGTGGGAAGACGGTGGGCAGCTCCAGCCGCTTCCAGGCCACACGTCAGGGCCGAAAATACATCCTAGTGGTCCGGGAGGCTGCGCCGAGTGATGCTGGGGAGGTGGTCTTCTCTGTGCGGAGCCTCACCTCCAAGGCCTCACTCATTGTCAAAGGTGGGCAGGGCCTGCCGGACGGGGGCTTATCACCTGGGCTGAGGAGTGGGGACCCTGGGCCTGTCCCCAGGAGTCCAGGAGCTGGGCCCCACTGGCTGCAGAAGCCGGTGGGGGTGCTTTTGGGGCCTGCTTCCCCCAGCTGCTGCAGAGCACCCCTTCTAGGAGCCACAGGGCCTGAGGCACCTGCTGGATGCTGGGGGCAGTTCTCATGTGGAAGTGGGGTTGCGTTCTTCTCTGAGCTCTGATACAGGCCTGGATTCTTTTCCAATCTGTGTTCTGAGTGCCCTGAGCACTTGGTAGCTCCCAGAGCTGTGGCTCACAGGGCCAGTCTGGCAGCACTGGCCTGAGGGCCCAGCCACTCTGCTCTGCTGACATCACCGCCAGCGCCCGAGTTCGCGCCCCTGACGAGCACACTTGGTGCAGTTTGGTGGGGCACGCTCAGAGGATGCCAGCGTGGGCCTGAAAGATGCCAGAGGATAAAATTCTGTAGTTGTTGATCTTCCTGCCTCCTGAGTCCCACCCTGGTGACAGTGGGGACACTAACATTCCAGGTCTCTGAAGCTCCTGAGGGCCGAGGTCCCAGAGTTTGGGGGTTGCAGGTTCTGTTGTCTTGGTCACCAGAGAATCAGTGTTCTCAAACACTTGTCCTTGCCCCAATCCTGGTCATGGTGAAGGTGGTAGGGTTTTGGCTGGGTCTGTGCGTAGAGCTATGGCTATAGCCAGGATGGTGGCTGGGGCCGTGACTGCAGTCATCTGTGGCTGGCTCCGTGGCCCTGGCTGTGCTTCAAGGGCAGCTGTCTCTGCTCTCTTCAGAGAGGCCGGCAGCCATCATGAAGCCCCTGGAAGACCAGCGGGTGGCGCCAGGGGAGGACGTGGAGCTGCGCTGTGAGCTGTCACGGGCGGGCACGCCTGTGCGCTGGCTGAAGGATGGGAAGGCCATCCGCAAGAGCCAGAAGTACGATGTGGTCTGTGAGGGCACGATGGCTGTGTTGGTCATCCGCGGGGCCTCGCTCAAGGACGTGGGCGAGTACACGTGTGAGGTGGAGGCTTCCAAGAGCACAGCCAGCCTCTGTGTGGAAGGTAAATGCTGCAGGAGCCCCACGCGTGGCCCTGGAGTGGCGTCTCTACCCTAGCGGGGCACAGGGCCACCCCTGGAGCCTGAGCTCCTCTGTCCCAAGTGAAAGGGCTCACCCAGGTCCCAGAGCTTCCCCAGCCAGGCCTGGAAGATAACAGGGCTAGCCTGGGGTCTGTGCAGGCCTAATGCCCCACCTATTCTGCCTCCGTCTCCCTGCCCCAGAAAAAGCAAACTGCTTCACAGAGGAGCTGACCAACCTGCAGGTGGAGGAGAAAGGCACAGCTGTATTCACGTGCAAGACGGAGCGCCCCGCGGCCACAGTGACCTGGCGCAAGGGCCTCTTGGAGCTACGGGCCTCAAGGAAGCACCAGCCCAGCCAGGACGGCCTGGCCCTGCAGCTCACCATCAGTGCCCTGGAGAAGGCAGACAGCGACATCTATACCTGCGACATCGGCCAGGCCCAGTCCCAGGCCCAGCTCCTCGTGCAAGGTGAGGTGCCCAAGTGTGCTCGGGTCTAGGCTTTGAACGGCACTGGAGACTTGGAGGTGGAGAGGCCCAGCCTCAGTTTCTTATCATAAGGGTAGAGGGATGCACCATGCTGGGTGGTCACTGAGGCTCCCCAGCATGGCTGTGAATGAGCTGCTGGTGCTCACTTACTTGTGTGTTGATTTGGTCACTGTGTATTTCTCCCACATGCCCTATGTGCCTGGCCCCCATGCGTGAGCTCAGTGTGTATCTGTACATACAACGTGTCACCCTTATCCCAGAGGGACAGCCTGACTCAGCTGTGCCAGGCAGCCTCAGGTGCTCCCAGGGAAGAACTGATGGTCATTAGGGTTGTCATTGAGAGTTACAGTGGCATTTTAGTCTTTTTCTTGTTTACAACAGAATACCTGAAACTGGGTAATTTATAAATGAAATAAAGTTACTTCTTACAGCTCTGGAGGCTCAAGGTCAAGGGGCCACATCTGGTGAGGGCCCTCTTGCTGGCAGGGACTCTCTGCCGAGTCCCCAGGGGGTGGCACAGGGCATCTCATGGGGAGGGGGCTGAGTGTGCTAACTCAGGCCTCTCTTCATCTTCTTTTAAAGCCACCACTCACATTAAAGCACTTTAACACATTAACCTGTTAACCCACTGATTCATGAATGGATTAATCCATTCCCACCTTGGACCCAATCCCCTCGTAAAGGCTCCACCTCTTAATATTACCACATTGGGATTAAGTTTCAACATGAGTTTCCAGGGGGACATTCAGATCATAGCAGGTGGCTGTTTGATCTTACTGTTTGGCTCCACATTTGAGTGGCAGGCAAAGTGACAGCTGTCATTCTCCCCACTCTGTAGATAAGAAAACTGAAGCTTTAGTGGGTCCATGGCCAGAGCAAGGTCGTCAGGCACATTGGGATCAGAGCAGGCGAGGCCCAGCCCCTTCACCACAGCCTTCACTTGGCTCTGAAGTCCCGGGCTGGTGTGTCCAGAGCTGAGTTTGCAGGGGGTCCCTACTGGGGTCTGACCACAGGGCGTTCACAGGGTTCAGTATTTGAAAGGCCCCAGTTGTGATCATGAGAAGTAATGTAAAGCAGGAATCATCACTGATTTTTCCTCTCCAATGGATTTGGTGATCCTGGTGAAAGCATTCTGTTAACACAGTAAAGCCCCATGATCTAATAAAGTTGGTACCCGTAGTTAATTTTTTTAAAAAGCCATCAAGAGTGAGAGTCATAAGATAACAAAAGATGCTCTTTAAAAGTTTAACATGGCCGGGCTCAGTGGCTCACGCCTGTAATCCCAGCACTTTGGGAGGCTGAGGCAGGTGGATCACGAGGTCAGGAGTTCTAGACCAGCCTGGCCAACATGGTGAAACCCCATCTCTACTAAAAATACAAAAATTAGCCAGGCATGGTAGCACGTGCCTGTAATCTCAGCTACTCAGGAGGCTGAGGCAGGAGCGTTGCTTGAACCCGGGAGGCGGAGGTTGCAGTGAGCCAAGATCGTGCCACTGCACTCCAGCCTGGGAGACAGAGTGAGACTCCATCTCTAAAAAAATAAAATAAAATAAAAGTTTAACGTATGAGGATGTTGGCTGGCCTGGTCAGAGGCCCAAGCCATTTCCTTGTGTGCCATCCACTGATGAGAGCTCTTCATCCACGTGGATTGCCCGGGTTGGGGTTGCCTTCTTTGAGGTGGAGCTATGCCTGCAGGACACTCATGCATGCAGAAGGAATCTGAATGCAGGACCTGTCTCCATATTCGTAAACGCTCATCTTTTACCATCCCTAATTCAGCAGCCAAAAAACCTCGTTTCTAGGAATTCACATTTCTTATCTTCCAAGCATTTGATTTCAATTTCAGCATAACTATAGCCATTTTTTTTCACACTCCTCTTTCATCTGTTACTACAAGAGTTAATTTCATGGCACAATTGTAATGATACACACAGCTGTGTATGCATGTTTGGGAACCAACCGCTCCTGGGAGCACAGCTTGGATAGGGGGCAGAAGTGTGCTCTCCTGGGTTCTCAGCAGGCTGCAGACTCGCCCAGCAAGCCTTGCAGAAGGACCTCCAAGGTGCAGAGAGGTGGACTTGGGGCTCCGAGTGGCCCTCAAACAAGTATCTAGACCGTTCAAACTCTGACCCATTTACTGTTTTCGGAGTTCTGTCCCTGCAAACTTGTTAAAACACAGACACCTTGCTCTGTCCTGGGGAGTGTCTGTCCTGGGGAGCACTGCTGGCTGAGCCTGCCCAGGACGCTGTGCCTTTGCAGGCCGGAGAGTGCACATCATCGAGGACCTGGAGGACGTGGATGTGCAGGAGGGCTCCTCGGCCACCTTCCGTTGCCGGATCTCCCCGGCCAACTACGAGCCTGTGCACTGGTTCCTGGATAAGACACCCCTGCATGCCAACGAGCTCAATGAGATCGAGGCCCAGCCTGGGGGCTACCACGTGCTGACCCTGCGGCAGCTGGCGCTCAAGGACTCGGGCACCATCTACTTCGAGGCGGGTGACCAGAGGGCCTCAGCCGCCCTGCGGGTCACTGGTGGGTCACATGCCCACGTTGCACATGTTGCTCAGAGCTGCAGACAGGTGGAGAGGCAGATGGCAGCTCAGCCATGTGCCTAGTATCCCTGGGCACACAGAGAAAGCACCCTTGGCTGACTGTGGGGTGGGGGCTCGGAAGGCTGAATTGGGCTTTCAGAATGAATGCTTCTGCATGGTTTGCAGAACTGTTCTTGGTGTGCGCTGGCTAGGCTGCATCCCCACTGGGGCAGGAGCCACACAGAGCCTTCCCTGTTCCCTCCACAGCCTGTTGCGTGGCCCCAGCATGAGGGTGACTGGTGGGTGCTGAGCCAGGGTGTTGCCTGGTCTGCAGTGAGACCCAGGGTTTGTCCCTGTTGGCCCCTCCAGCAGCAGCAGGACAGGATCCCACATGCTCCTGCTTCTCTCTCTGTCCCCCAGGTAAGCCAAGTGTCTTCTCCCGGGAGCTCACAGATGCCACCATCACAGAGGGTGAGGACTTGACCCTGGTGTGCGAGACCAGTGCCTGCGACAGCCCTGTGTGCTGGACCAAGGATGGGAAGACCCTGCGGGGATCTGCCCGGTATCAGCTGAGCCACGAGGGCCACCGAGCCCAGTTGCTCATCACTGGGGCCACCCTGCAGGACAGCGGACGCTACAAGTGTGAGACTGGGGGCGCCTGCAGCAGCTCCATTGTCAGGGTGCACGGTGAGCCCCAGCAGCCCCAAAGCCTAGCCACAGGCCAGGTGCCTACAGCTCTCTTCTCAGGCAGCACCGTCTTCAGGGCAGGGCATGTGCGCCCACAAGGAGCCCAAGGTGGGAGGACCCAGGCTCCTGTGCATCCTGTATGGGGTGCCCACAGCTCCCCGTGTCCTTCCTGGCTCTCCCTGGCACCTCATCCACCCTGCTTGGCTTCCGCTCTGGCCTCTGCCACCCGCAGGAGCCGCCCTGCAGAGCTGTCTCCTCTGCGTCCCTGAAGGGCTGTCCCTCTGTGCATGCCTGTGTCCCTGACCTCCCATCTTAGGAGGCGCCAGCCACAGTGGCTTAGGGCCCACCGTGACCTCATTTGACCTTACTTCCCTCATCACTACCACGCTTTGAGGTCTGGGCTAGGGCCTCCAACTGTGAATTTGGGGGCACAGGTCCCTGACACCCCACCCTTCTGTTCTCCTGCTTGGTTCACCCTTTCTATCCCTCACCCTCAGAGCTGCCCCTTTCCAGAAGTCTCGAGGTCCTTGCCACAGGCCCCAAAGGAGAAGGGGGACCCTGCAGCTGATGTCCCCAGCCCTCCACCACCTATAGGGGACCCCTAGTGGACCAGTCGGGGGAGGGCAAGCTGAGCCTGTGCCTGTCTGCAGCCCGGCCAGTGCGGTTCCAGGAGGCCCTGAAGGACCTGGAGGTGCGGGAGGGTGGTGCTGCCACACTGCGCTGTGTGCTGTCATCTGTGGCTGCGCCCGTGGAATGGTGCTGTGGAGACAATGTCCTGAGGCCAGGTGACAAATACAGCCTACGCCAGGAAGGTGCTGTGTTGGAGCTGGTGGTCCGCAACCTCCGGCCGCAGGACAGCGGGCGGTACTCATGCTCCTTCGGGGACCAGACTACTACTGCCACCCTCACGGTGACTGGTAAGCATCTCTGTTCACCCTGCCCATGTGGCCCAAAGATGCCACTTCCTCCAATGCAGGGGAGCAAAGACGATGTTCTCTGTGTCTGACCTTCCTGCAGCCCTGCCTGCCCAGTTCATCGGGAAACTGAGAAACAAGGAGGCCACAGAAGGGGCCACAGCCACGCTGCGGTGTGAGCTGAGCAAGGCGGCCCCCGTGGAGTGGAGAAAGGGGTCCGAGACCATCAGAGATGGGGACAGATACTGCCTGAGGCAGGACGGGGCCATGTGTGAGCTGCAGATTCGTGGCCTGGCCATGGTGGATGCTGGGGAGTACTCGTGTGTGTGTGGAGAGGAAAGGACCTCAGCCTCACTCACTATCAGGGGTAAGACCCTGTGTCCAGAGTCGTGGCCAGTGTCCAATTCTTTACCTCTGCTGTCAGTTGCACCAATTCCAGTCTCCCCCAACTGTGCCATGCCCTTCCCAGCACATCACGGAATCCCTTCCAGCTTTCTGGACTATTGAAGGAACCAGGAGAACCTGGCATTTGCAGCCAGACTCCCACCCTCGAGGCACCCTGGGACCTGTCCTGTGGGAGTCTGTCTTATCCTCCATCTCGCCATTGCCTGTCCCCCTGTGCTTCCCAGAGTCTGATCTACTGCATGTCTGTCTGTCCATCCCTCCCCAGCCATGCCTGCCCACTTCATAGGAAGACTGAGACACCAAGAGAGCACAGAAGGAGCCACAGCCACACTGCGGTGTGAGCTGAGCAAGGTGGCCCCCGTGGAGTGGAGGAAGGGCCGTGAGAGCCTCAGAGATGGGGACAGACACAGACTGAGGCAGGATGGGACTGTGTGTGAGCTGCAGATCTGTGGCCTGGCCGTAGCAGATGCTGGGGAGTACTCCTGTGTGTGTGGGGAGGAGAGGACCTCTGCCACTCTCACCGTGAAGGGTAATGACTGCCTCTGGCCACGTGCATGGGTGGCTGTGTCCGAGTGGGTATGCATATTCCTGCCGTGTGCCCATGTCTGCGCTATGGCCTTCCCTGTTTCTGCGTGGGGTTCCTGAATCATTCCTTCAGTAGGGATTCCTCACACCTGCTGCGTGTTACCCGTCTTAGGAGCAGTAAGACAGCAGAGAAGAGAGGGCTGCTTGAGCCCTGTGGGGTTGTAGGCAGAGACAGAGGATATGGGGAGAACAAAATCATTACAAAAGTGAGATCATAGATCTTCTCCAGGGTTAACACCAGGAAGGCAGGAAGGCAATCAGGAGGAGCCCCAGAAATGGAACACAGAAAGGAGTGGGGAGATGGCACGTGGGCTGGAGTGCACAGCCAGGGAGGGGAGGGTCCATTGTGAGGAGGAGAGAGGTAGGGTGACTGTGGGGGGGAGGTGATGGGGTGACTGTGGGGGGGAGGTGATGGGGGTGACTGTGGGGAGGAGGTGATGGGGGTGACTGTGGGGAGGAGCAGCCGCAGTGACTCTTCATGTGTCAGCCAAGCAGAGCAGCTGTGTGGAGTGGTGGAAGGGGCCCAAGACGATCCAAGATGGGGGCTTTGACCAGGACAGGACATCCGGAGCCCTGTGGCCTGCCTGCAGTGGATCTAGGGTGTCGTCATGTGTGGGGGGTGGGAGTGGATCTCAGCCGTGGCTGGGTGCCCTAGGGACATGAGGCTGCAGAACTCACCCTGGGCCCTGAACCTCTCAGTCACAGCAAGGAGAGGATTCCAGCCTCAAGCCACCAGTGTTAGCAGAAGGGACAGAGCCCTGCACCTGGCCTCTTGTGTCTGTGGAGCTGGGACCCATGGCCCAGTGTGGCTGGTGGTGTGGTGCGACGTGTGCAGGTGCTCGGGGCCTTGGCCTGGCTTGATTCTGTCAGGGAAAGCACATGGGATAAAGCCGGCCCGGGTGGAGGGCCCGAGCACCTTAGAGGGAATGCAGGGAAGGACTCTCCCAAGCTTGAGGACTTTCTTGCCCAGGACTCTGGTGGGCTCCTGTCACACCGCAAGGAGGGATCCCTCAGGCCAGTGAAGGGGCAGGTTCTGGGGGCCAGGCATGGCTGTCTGGATGCCAGTGCCTCCTCAGACGGGTGGCTGAAGAGCAGATGACCAGAGTGGACCCTTGCCGGCTGCCTGAGGCAGTTGCTTCCAGAAGTGGGCGAGTTCCAGGGAAGCTTCAGGTGGTGGGTGCCCTGCTGGACCCCCTCTTGTGCCTCCTTAGAGGGCACCCTTGCATGCTGGAAGTTTCCACTGGACCCCGAAGCCCCAAGGATGCTCTGAGCTGCAGTTCCCCGGGGGCATCCAGGGGATGCAGCTGGGCACTCTGAGGCTCCAGTCTCCATCTGGTGGGCTGGGAAGCCACCCAGCTTCAGTGCACAGGAGACAGTGGCCCTCGTCTGTCCCTGTGGTCCATGGCTATCTCCTGCTTGCAGGGCATGTCCGGGTGGACCGTTCCTTCATGTATTCGTTTGGTCATTTCTTATCTGCTGGACCCATGCACCAAGGCACCTGTTGGCGTGGGGTTCTTGCTTGCATCATGAACACAGGGTGATGGTCAAGGTGGAGGGTGGCATCCTCCTTTCTCCCAGCAGCAGGCTCCTTATTCCCTGTCTGCCCTGGGCTCTGGCCACAGGAGCAGCAGGAACTGATGAGAAGCAGGAGCCTGGATGATTTTGTGGGAGATTTTTAGGCAGCTGATTTTGTGTCTTTTTCCTCCAGCTATTCATCAAGATCATGAGGCTGGGCATGGTGGCTCACACCTGTAATCCCAGCACTTTAGGAGGCCGAGGCAGGAGGATCATTTGAGCTCAAGAGTTCCAGGCCAACCTGGGCAACCCAGGGAGACCCTATTTCTACAAAAAATATGAAAATTAGCTGGTTGTGGTGGTGCACACGTGTGGTCCCAGCTACTCAGGAGGCTGAGGTGGGAGGATTGGTTGAGGCCACAAGTTTGAGGCTGCAGTGAGCTGTGATGGCACCACTGCACTCCAGCCTAGGCAACACTGAGACCCTGTCTGAAAAAGAAGAAAAAAATTATGAAGGAGCTATAAAATAGGGAGCCACAGAATGGGGCCTGGGCCACAGTATAGTGTAACTGAGCCACCAGGCTGGTCTTGGGCCCTTGAGCATGATGACAGATTCAATCTGAGCCAGGATGGGCTGCAGAAGACCTTGGGGATGGGGAGATCCTGTTTGGTTCTGTCTCTTCCTCCCCATGTCATGGGTCTTGTGGCCACTGCATGTGTCTGCCATCATCTTGGGGTCCCTGCTAGGATTCCAGCTCCTCTGTGTCCTGGGTGGCTTTCCCCTGCGTGTCCATGGCCAATCTGTTCTCTGTTTCCAGGGCACTGTTTCATGTCCACGTGTCCATGCTTTAATTCCTAGTTTCCTCCATAGTTGGAGTGTGTCCTTGCTGAGTGTCCCAAGGTGTCTCCAGAGGGCCTCATGGTCTTTGTGTCCTCTCCGGCCCTACCAGCCAGGTTCATAGAAAGTACGAGGCCTGAGGACACCTCAGAAGGGGCCACACCGTGATGCTAACGGGCTGGACCGTGGGAAGCCACAGTGCACACCTTGTACTCAGCACACCCCAGGAGTGGCCCGTGTTCAGATAGCTTCCCTGTCTTCTCTGTGTTGTCCATGTCCTGTCTCTTCTGTGGGCTCAGAGGGTGTGATTGTGGCCATCTCTTTCTGATCCCCCAGCCCTGCTGGCCAAGTTCACAGAGGGTCTGAGGAATGAAGAGGCTATGGAAGGGGCCACAGCCATGTTGTGGTGTTAACTGAGCAAAGTGGCCCCTGTGGAGTGGAGGAAGGGGCCCAAGAACCTCAGAGATGGGGACAGATACATCCTGAGGCAGGAGGGGACCAGGTGTGAGCTGCAAATCTGTGGCCTGGCCATGGCGGATGCCGGGGAGTACTTGTGTGTGTGTGTGGGCAGGATAGGACCTCAGCCACGCTCACCATCAGGGGTAAAGATCATGTGTGGCCTTGTGGACCCGTGGCTTGGTATCTACATGTCACCGTGTCATTCTCATCTTCCAATGTGGCACAGCCCCTGTGGCAATCCTGGGGTTGTCTCTTCTCCAAGTGAGGTCCTCTGGTTGTCTCCCGCCTACCCTTCTTGTCCAGGGGGTGTCCTCATGCTCATGCTG
Organism: Papio anubis; assembly: GCF_008728515.1. Classification (NCBI taxonomy): domain Eukaryota; kingdom Metazoa; phylum Chordata; class Mammalia; order Primates; family Cercopithecidae; genus Papio; species Papio anubis. The sequence goes on along the minus strand of NC_044976.1, from coordinate 133,509,817 downwards.
ATCCCTTTGTGTTCTCTGTTCTTCCCAGGCCATTTGCTTCCTCCTCATGTGAATGTTTATTTGCTTCTTCACGTGTGGTCCTTTGGTGGTTTGTGTGGCTCCTTGTGGGTGTCCATGTCCCGTCCACAGAGTCTTCCAGACAGTCTGATGATCTCAGCGACTGCTTGGTCCTTCCCAGCTCTGCCTGCCAGGTTCATAGAAGATGTGAAAAACCAGGAGGCCAGAGAAGGGACCACAGTCATGCTTCAGTGTGAGCTGAACAATGCAGCCCCTGTGGAGTGGAGGAAGGGGTCTGAGACCCTGAGAGATGGGGACAGATACAGCCTGAGGCAGGATGGGACCAAATGTGAAGTGCAGATTCGTGGCCTGCCCATGGTAGACACTGGGGAGTACTCGTGTGTGTGTGAGCAGGAGAGGACCTCAGCCATGCTCACTGTCAGGGGTAAAGGCCACATGTGGCCAAGGAGAGCCATATTCTGGTGTCCATGTATTGATGTCATGCCGTCTGTCTGTACTCACACCATGTGCTCTCCCTGCATCTGCGCCACCCTGTTCCCATCACTCTGCAGGATCTCCTCCAGCCTCCAGAGCTATTGTGGGAACCAGGAGAAACCAGCCTTGCAGCCAGCTTCCACCCCATGTGCCTACAAGGATGGGCTCCATCATGTTGTCCTGTTGGCTTCTGTACCTTGCCCTTCACGCTGTCCTGTCCTTACCCCCAGAGTGCTCCAGAGGCTCTCATGGTCCTTGTGTGTGTCTGACATACTCTGGCTCTGGCAGCCGGAGTTACATAAAGTGTGAGGACTCAGGAGGCCATGGAAGGAGTCACAGCTACAGTGCTGACAGGCTGGAGCATGGGAAGCCCCAGTCCACAGCCTGTGCTCAGCACATCCCACATGTGGCCTGTGTCCAAATGGGTTCTGTGTCTTCTCTTTGCCATCCATGTTCTGTATCTTCCATGTGCTCAGAGAGCAAGATTGTGTTCATATATTCTGATCCTCCTCCAGCGCTACCCATCAAGTTCACAGAGGGTCTGAGGAACGAAGAGGCCACAGAAGGGGCAACGGCCACACTGCGGTGTGAGCTGAGCAAGGTGGCCCCTGTGGAGTGGTGGAAGGGGCATGAGACCCTCCGAGATGGAGACAGACATAGCCTGATGCAGGACGGGGCCAGGTGTGAGCTGCAGATCCGCGGCCTGGTGGCAGAGGATGCTGGGGAGTACCTGTGCATGTGCGGGAAGGAGAGGACCTCAGCCATGCTCACCGTCAGGGGTAAAGGCCACACGCGGCCAAGCAGCGCCATGCTCTGGTGTCCACATGTTGACTTGACGCCATCTGTCTCTGCCATGCTGCGTTCTCTCCCCATGTCTGTGCCTGCCTGTGTAACTGCACAAGCTTCTTCCAGCCTCCAGGGCTGTTGTAGGAAGCAGGAGGAAGCAGCCTCTCTAGCCGGCTCCCACTGTGTGCCTCTGAAGACTCTGTCAACATCATCACGTTGGATTCTGTGTCTTCCATCCTGTCACATTCTGTCCCCTGATGTTCTTCATGTGTTTCTGACCCTCTCTGGGCCTGGGTGCCAGAGATTCCTATAAAGGCTGAGATGTGAGGAGGCCACAGGAGGGGCCGTGGCCATGTGCTGTAGAGCCTGTACTAAGAGAAGTCCCAGTCCACAGCCTGTGCTCAGCACACCCCCATGCAGCCTGTGCCTAGTTGGGTTCTGTGTCTTGTCTGTGCCATCCATGTCATTCCTATCTCTTCCATGTGCTCAGAGAATATGATTATATCTGTGTCTTTTGACCTCTTCAGCCCTGCCTTCCAAGTTCATAGAGGGTCTGAGGAATGAAGAGGCCACAGAAGGGGCCACGGCCATACTGTGGTGTGAGCTGAGCAAGGTGGCCCCGGTGGAGTGGAGGAAGGGGCATGACTGCCTCAGAGATGGGGACAGACACAGCCTGAAGCAGGATGGGTCCAGATGTGAGCTGCAGATCCGTGGCCTGACTGTGGTGGATGCCGGCGAGTACTCGTGTGTGTGTGGGCAGGAGAGGACCTCAGCCATACTCACTGTCAGAGGTAAAGATCGTGTGTAGCTATGTGGACCATGGCTTAGTGTCTCCACATCTCTGTGTCACCACCTTCTGCCTTCGAATGTGGCATGGTTCTGTGGCAACCCCATGGTTGTCTGTCCTCTAACTGGGGTCCTCTGGGCATCTCCCGCCTCCCTTCTTATCCAGGAGGTGTCCTCATGCTCATATCCTTTTGCTTGTGTGTTCTCTGTTCCTCTGGGGCCATTTGCCTCCTCCCCATGTGTACGTTTGTTTGCTCTTTCACATGTGGTCCTTTGATGGTTTGTGTGGCTCTTTGTGGGTGTCCATGTCTTGTCCACAGAGTCCTCCAGATGGTCTAATAATCTCAATGACTGCTTGGTCCTTCCCAGCCCTGCCTGCCAGATTCATAGAAGACGTGAAAAACCAGGAGGCTAGAGAAGGGGCCACAGCCGTGCTGCAGTGTGAGCTGAGCAAGGCGGATTCCGTGGAGTGGAGGAAGGGGTCTGAGACCCTGAGAGATGGGGACAGATACAGCCTGAGGCAGAGACCCGGGACCAGATGTGAGCTGCACAGATTAAGTGGCCTGTCGTGCTTGAACTGGGGAGTACTAGGTGTGTGTGTGTGGGCAGGAGAGGACCTCGGCCACGCTCACCATCAGGGGTAAAGACCATATATGGCCACCTGAGTGATTCCTGTCTCCTCCCGCCTAACCCATATGTTCTGTGCTCTCCCAATGCCTGTTGATGTCATTGCCTCAAGACAATGCCTCAAGTGACTCATTCAGTCACTCCCCTGTGTGATACATCCCACAAATGCACATGGAACCCACTTGGATGACTTAATCTAGGGCCTGGGAATATGGACTTCAAGAGTGAATAGGGCAGGGACCCAAAGGAGAGCTCCACAGACAGACGTCAGGGTCCAGGAGAACTGTCTGAGGCCACTGGCATCTTGCTGGGGCTTGCACATGTGTGCGGGCTCTGGGGACCCAGGCCTAGAGGTGAGGGCCTGTGATTCTGCTGATGGACATGCACAGTAGGGTTGGGGGCTCACTGAGGAGGTGGTCAGGCCAGGCTCCACTAAATCTGCTGAGAGTGTTTGAGTGGTTCTTGTGGTCATGCCAGGCTCCTGAAGGACTGCTGCCTTTGTCTGCTCGGCGGACACAGCAGAGCACTACATCTGGGTAACTTCACAGCAGATACTTATTTTCTCAGACTTCTGGAGTCTGAAATTCCAAGATCAAGGGGTCACTCAGTTGGTTTGTCCTTAGGCCTCTTTTCTTGGCTTGTAGATACTCTCTGGTCATATTGGATTGGGCCCACCCTAACAACCTCATTTTACCTTTCAAAGATCCTATTTCAGTACTGTGACATTGTGAAGTACTAGGAGTTAGGATTTCAACATACGGATTTGGGGAGGGGACTCAATTCAGACCATGACATTCTGCCCTCTGGCTTCCCACAATTAATTACCTTCTAACATGCAAAATACATTTACTCCTTCCTAACAGCCCGTAATCTTAACCCATTCCAGCATCAACTCAAAATCAGAATCTCATCTGAATGTCATCTAAGTCAAGCGTGAGGGAGGTGAAGTATGACATTCTGAGGCAAAATTCTTCTTCAGTTGTGAAGCATGAAACCAGACAAGTTTTGTGCTTCAAAAATTCAATGTGCAGGCATAGGATAGACGTTCCTGTTCAAAAGAGGGGAAGTTGGAAAGAAAAAGTGGGTCTTGGATCTTATGCAGGTCTGAACCTAGCAGAGCAAATTTCACTAGATTTTAAGGCTGGTGACTCAGTACAGTGGCTCACGTTTATAATCCTAGCACGTTGGGTGGCCGAGGCAGGAGAATTACTTGAGGCCAGGTATTCTAGACCAGTCTGGAAAATATAGCAAGACCCTTTTTCTAAAAAAAAAAAAAAAAAAAAACGTATTAGATGTGGTGGTGCACACCTGGGGTTCCAGTTACTGGGGAGGCTGAGGCATGAAGATCACTTGAGCCTGGGAGTTTGAGGCTGCAGTGAGCTATAATTGTACTGCACTCCAGCCTGGGTGACAGTGAGACCCCATCTCTACTTTTTTTCTAAAAGCCTGAAAAATAATTCTCTTTGACTTAATTCCAGTCCTCCATGCCAACCAGAGTGTTGTCCCCAATCTCTCAGACCTGGGTAATATCTTATGCACTCATCCTTGGGTAACAACCTCTTCCCCCTCTGTTCTGGGAAGAGGTGGTCCTGATCCCTGGACCTCTAGTGGCAGTGACAGCCCTGCTGATGCCTTTGGGGCCATTCTTTTATTTTGAAGGATAAGACATGTTTGCAGCCATATAGTGATAATAGCTCATCCTGGTGAATCCCGGAAGTCTGAGAGCCTTCCTTCATTTTATCCCACCTCAATCCAATTCACTCCAATCTGCTGGTATAAGATTATCAAAAACTGAGTTGGCCTCCCATGCAATTCATGGAGGTCCACACCATCAGACAAGAGGCTTTTCCAGATAACTGCATCTCTATTCCTGGCTTCTGTTGAGATGACTAATTGGATCCATAAATTGCACACCTGGTGCTTTAGCAAATGGTTGTCTAGCCACACCCTTGATGTTCTCTTCAGAACACAGTTTCTCATTTTTTACCATGTGGTTAGGCTGAAAAATTTCCAAAGCTTTAAGTATTGGTTCCTTTTTTATTTACAATTCCTTCTTCAATTTATTTCCCTCCTCTTGCACTTTACAATAAGCAGCAAAGAGAAAACAGGTTGCACCTTCAACACTTTACTTAGAAATTTCCTCAATTAAACATGCAAAATTTTATTGTTTCTTAGTCCTACCTTCTACACACAACAACACAATTTGGACAAGTTCTTTGCCATGTAATAACGAGGATCACCTTTCCTCCACTTTCCAATAACCTGTTCTTTATTTCCATCTAAGGTCTGACCAGAAACATTTTTAATGTCCATCTTTACATGAACAGGTTGTTCACAGCAATCTAGATTTCCACTTCCACATTTTTAGATAATTGTTACAATGGCACCCTACTCCTGGTACCAATATTTCTGTTAGATTTTTGACTAGAAGTCTGAGGTGAAGTGTTATTAGGTTGACTTCCTCTGAGGCTTCTCTCCTTGGCTTGTTGATGCAGTCTTCTGTTTTTTCGCGTGGTCACCCCTCAGTGTGTCTCTGTGTCCTAATATCCTCTTTTTATAAGGACACCAGTCATACTGGATTTGGGCACACCCTAACAACCTCATTTAACCTTAGTTACCATTTTAAAGGCCTTATCTTTAATACAGTCACACTCTGAGGTTCCAGAGGTTAGGTTTGAACATATGAATTTAGGGGGACACAATCAGACCGTAACAGGGGGTAACCAGGGTGGGGCTTGCTCCATTGTACTTTGTGAGCTGTCACTCTACCTAGAGTCAGGAAGCAAGAGAGGACAGCAGGTTGAAGGGTCAGAGGTGTGGTGTCGAAGCCATATCTGGAGTCTGTTGGGGGTTTTGGTGATTGAGCCAAGGCAATGTGTATCCAGTAAAGTCAGGACAGGAGCAGTGAGGTGGAGACAGCAGGTCCTTGTGTGGGCTGGTATGGTTGGCAGTGAGCCGAGGTATGCCCATGCATAAGTAGTGCTGGATGGAAGCCCTGCCTGGGATGGGTATCTCCTGTATGAGAATGGGGAAGCAGGTGTCAGGACAAGGAGGTGCCTCCTGTGAGACTGGAGAGAGAGAAGAGAGAGATGTGTCACATTATTGCATATGTGGAATTTGGAGGAGCCTGTCTTGCTTCCTAGAATGATAGGACATGGGTAGGACAAGATGTCCTTTGAGAATAGATCCAGGATGGAGCCCATCTCCCAGTCAATCTGCACCTCACAGGCAGAACACAGGAAGACCTCAGTCTCGCACAGTCTTTGGTCCACCTTATCCCATGTCCTCGAGATCTACTTCTGTTTCCTTCCTGGATAATCAGGTTGTGTCCCTCAGATCCTCCAGTGGATTTGATGGCTTCTGTCCATGTGACCCTTCCTAGCCCTGCCTGCACGATTCACTCAAGATCTGAAGACCAAGGAGGCCTCAGAAGGGGCCACAGCTACACTGCAGTGTGAGCTGAGCAAGGTGGCCCCTGTGGAATGGAAGAAGGGTCCTGAGACCCTCAGAGATGGGGGCAGATACAGCCTGAAGCAGGATGGGACAAAGTGTGAGCTGCAGATCCATGACCTGTCTGTGGCAGATGCTGGGGAATACTCGTGCATATGTGGACAAGAGAGGACCTCGGTCACGCTCACCATCAGGGGTAAAGTCCATGTGTCCAGATCTGCGTTCTGGTGTCCAGTTGTTCACTTCCTGCCGTCAATCTCTGCCCATTGCATGGTCTCCCCCAGACTGCCACACTCTTCACATCATGCCATGCTATCCCTTCCAGCTTCCTGGGCTGCTGAAGGAACCAGAAGAAGCTCATCTACATCCAGATTCCCACTCCTGTGATACTGTGGGCCCTGTCCTATTGGATTGTGTCTTTCTTTCATCTTGTCATGTCCTGTCTACCAGCGCTTTCCAAGGAGTTTAATGTTCTCTGTGCTTTCTGACTCTCTCTGGCCCTGCATGCCAGATTCATGTTATCTCTGAGACCTGAGGAGCCCACGAAGGGGCCATGACTGTGATGTTACCAGGCTGAACAGAGGGAATCTACAGCCTGTGCTTGGCATACCCTGCATGTGGTCTGTGTCCAGTTGGGGTTTGTGTCTTCTCTGTGCCATCCATGTCCTGTCTTTTTCATGTGCTCAGTGTAATTGTGTCCATGTCTTTCTGATCCCTCTACCAGCCCTGCCCGCCAAGTTCACAGAGTGTCTGAGGAATGAAGAGACCATGGAAGGGGCCACAGCCACACTGCAATGTGAGCTGAGCAAGGCAGCCCCTGTGGAGTGGAGGAAAGGCCTCGAGGCTCTCAGAGATGGGGACAAATATAGCCTGAGACAAGAAGGGGCTGTGTGTGAGCTGCAGATTCATAGCCTTGCTATGGCAGATACCGGGGTGTACTCCTGCGTGTGTGGGCAGGAGAGGACCTCAGCTACACTCACTGTCAGGGGTAAAGATCCTGTGTGGCCATGTGGGCTTGTGGCTTGGTGTGTATACCTCTCTGTGTCACCACCTTCTGCCTCCAAATGTGACACAGCTCCTGTGGAAACCCTGTGATTGTCTGTCCTCTAACTGGGACCCTCTAGGTTTCTCCTGCCTCCCCTTCTCATCAGGAGATGTCCTGCTCATGCATGTCCCTGTGTGTTCTCTGTGCCTCCTGGGCCATTTGCCTTCTCATTGTTTGTATATTGCTCATCTTGCTGTGGTCCTTTGGTGGCTTGTGCGGCTCGTTATTGGTGTCCATGTTCTGTCCAGAAAATCCTCCAGACAGTCTGATGATATCAGTGACTGTTTGGTACTTCTCAGCCCTGCCTGCCAGATTCATAGAGGATATGAGAAGTCAGAAGGCCACAGAAGGGACTACAGTCACACTGCAATGTAAGCTAAGAAAGGCGGCCCCCGTGGAGTGGAGAAAGGGGCCCAACACCCTCAGAGATGGGGACAGATACAGCCTGAAGCAGGATGGGACCAGGTGTCAGCTGCAGATTCATGGCCTGGTCGTAGCAGATGCTGGAGAATACTCGTGCATATGTGAGCAGGAGAGGACCTCGGCCACGCTCACTGTCAGGGGTAAAGACCACATGTGACCACCTGAATGACTTTTGTCTTCCCCAACTTAACCCACATGGTCTGTGCTCTCCCAGTGTCTCTCAATGTCGTTGATATTTTATTCAGTCACTCATCTGTGTGGTCCATCCGACAAATGCACACTGAGAACCCACTTGGATGACCTAATCTAGGGCCTGGGCATACAGACCCCAGGGGTCAGGACAGGGAGAGCAGCAGACAGGTGTCAGGGTCCAGGAGAGCTGTCTGGGTCCCCTGCCATCTTGCAAGGGCCTGTGGATGTCCACCAGCTCTTGGGCCCCAGGCACGGAGGTCAGGAAATGTGTCCTTTGACAGACATAGCAATGGCTTAGGCCAGGCTCCTCTTCAGTCTGGTGAGTGTTTTGATTGATCCTTGTGGTCATTCTAAGCTTCTAAAGGAGTATTGTCTTCATCTGCTCAGGCTAACGTAAATCACTGCAGACAGTGTGGCTCAAATAACAGAGATTTATTTTCTCAGAAGTGGGCTGAAATCTCAAGACCAAAGTGTCAGCTCCTCTCTTCTTGTAGATGGCTGTCTTCTCCCCGTGTCTTCATATGGTTGTCCCTCTGTGTGCATATGTGTGTCCTAATAACCTCTTTTTATAAGAGCACCAGTCATACTGGATTTGGAACCACCCTAACAACCTCATTTTACCTTTCAATGATTGTCTTTAAATACAGTGACATTCTGAAGTGTACTGGGGGTTAGGACTTCAACATATGCATTTTTTCTGAGGTGCAATTCAGACCATAACACTCCACCATGTGGATTGTCAAAATTCATGGCCTTTCTCACATGCGAAATATGTTTACTTCTTTCTAACAGTCCCAAATCTTAGCCCATTTCAGTATCAACTAGTCCAAATCACCTCTAAATATAATCTGAGTCAACTGTGAGGGAGACAAAGTGTGACTCATCCAGAGGCAAAATTTTTCTTCATCTGTGAGGCTGAGAAATCAGACAAGTTATTTGCTTTGAAGTCACAATGGTGGGACAGGCACAGGATGGACATTCTTAATCAGGGAAAAACTGGAAAGGAGAAATGGGTCATGGGTCCCAAGCAAGATGTAACCCTAGCAGGACAAATATCATTAGGTTTTAAGGCTTTGGATTAATGCCCTGTCCTCTGGACCCAATAGGATTGCAACTCTACCCCCTCAGCCCTGAGTGGAGGTGTCTGGCTCTCTGTAACTGAGGAGGAGACAGCCTTACTTCTGGAGCCTGTGCCCTCTACCCCCTGGTTATAGTGCCATTCCTGTCAACCCCTGAACCAATTTTGGGGTCATTATTCCTTTTTCTTGCGGAATATCATGTTTATATCCATGTAGCTCTATTGGCCCATCCTGTGGATTCTCAGAAGTCTGACATCCTTCATTCATTTTGTCCCATCTCTGTTCCAATCAATTCAAGCTAGCACAGCATTTCCTCTGGTATAAAGGTCTCAAAAACTGTGTCCCATGCGATCTATGTGGATCAAAGCCACCAGACAAGAGTTTTCCACAGATCTTTCCTTGATGATCTCATTTTTATTACTGACTTCTGCTGAGAAGGCTGAATGGATCCATCCACACACCTGATCTGTTTAGCAAATGGTTGTCCAGCATTGATATTCTCCCAGAATAATGCTTTCTCAATTTTTTTTTTTTTTTTTTTTGCAGTACGTATAGCCTGAAAATTTTTCTGTATCTTCAAGTTCTGGTTCCTTTTTGCTTAACAAATCCTTTTTGAATTTTATCTGTCTCCTCTCACATTTTCATATTAGACAGAAACCAGGCTATGGTTTCAATTCTTTGCTTAGAAACTTCCTCAGGTAAATATATCCAATTTTGTTGTTTGCAAGTCCTACCTTCCATAGAACACTAGAATAAAATTTGACCAGGTTTTTGGCCACTGTATAACAATGATAGTCTTTCTCCAGTTTTTAATAATATGTCTCCCATTGTCATCTGAGGCTTGACCAGAATCACTTTTAACACCCATGTTTTCACCAACAATTGCTGCCTGCAAACACTGTTTTTTGGCATGCGCCTGAAATATCTTTCAGCTACCTCCCATTACGAAGTTCTAAAGCCACGTCCACATTTATAGGTTTTGTTCCTTTGGCACCCCACTCCTGGTACCAAAGTCTGAATTTGTTTGCTTGGATTGCCATAAAGAAAGTATCATAGACTGGGTGGTATAAATAACAGAAATGTATTTCCTCACCATTCTGGAGACTAGATGGTTTGAGTTCCAGGTGTCAGTAGGGTTGGCTCCTTCTGAGGTCTCTCTCCTTGGCTTGTAGGCAGCCATTTTCTCTGTGTCTTCACTGGTCCTTCTGTGTTTGTGTCCTAATCTCCTTTTCTTATGAGGACAGCATTTATATTGGATTAGATGCCACCCTTGTGATCCCATTTAGCGTTAATCACCTCTTTAAAGGCCCTATCTCAAAAACAGTCATATTCTGATAGTGGAAGTTAGGACTTCAACGTTTTACTTCTGTAGAAACACAACCCATAGCAGGCTATGGCTATGTAATTGGGTTAGGCTCTGCTCTGCTAACTTGTGAGCCCCTTGCCTGGAGTCAGGAGGCAAGAGAGAATGGTAGATTGGAGCTTCAGAGGTGTGGTTCGAGGCCACATCTGGTGTCTTCATGATCTAGGTGATATGAATCAGGGTAATATGTGGGAATGTGGATTCATAGGGTCAGTCCAGGAGCATGTTAGATGGAGGTAGCAGGGCATTGTGTGGGCTGGGATGTTGTACAGTGAGCTGAGGTATATCTAAGCATGGGCAGTGCTGGATGGAAGGCCTGTCTGGTCAGGCTGTCTCTTGTGTGAGGGATGACAAGGGATCAGTGGATATTGGGACCTGAAGGTGCCTCCTATGTCATCATAGAGAGATGTCCATCACATTATTGCATATGTGGGTTGCAAGTTGGAGGAGCCTGTCTTGCTTCCCCATAATGAAAGTTCACAGGTAGGACAAGATGCCCTCTGAGAAGAGATCCAGAATGGAGCCCATCTCCCACCCAATCTGCACCTCACAGGCAGAATGTAGGAAGTCTTCACTGTCAAATGCACTTTGGTCCACCTCATCCCCAGTCCCTCCAGCCTTCCTGCTTCTGTTTTCTTCCTGGATGTTCAGGTGTGTCCCTCAGATCCTCCCGAGGGCTTGATGGCTTCTGTCCATGTGACCCTTCGTACCCCTGCCTGCCCAATTCACACAAGATCTGAAGACCAAGGAGGCCTCAGAAGGGGCCACAGCCACACCACAGTGTGAGCTGAGCAAGGTGGTCCCTGTGGAATGGAAGGAGGGACCTGAGACCCTCAGAGATGGGGACTGTGTTCTCTGTTCCTCCTGGGCCATGTGCTTTATCACCCTCTGTACATTCATTTGCTCATTCTGCCATGGTCCTGTGGTGGTTTGTGTGCCTCCTTGTGTGTGTCTGTGTCCTGTCCACAGAATCGTCTAGTTATTCTGATGATCTCAGTGACTGCTTGGTCCTTCCCAGCCCTCCCGGCCAGATTCATAGAAGATGTGAGAAATCACGAAGCCACAGAAGGGGCCACGGCTGTGCTGCAGTGTGAGCTGAGCAAGGTGGCCCCTGTGGAGTGGCGGAAGGGGTCTGAGACCCTTAGAGATGGGGACAGATACAGTCTGAGGCAGGACGGAACGAGGTGTGAGCTGCAGATTCGTGGCCTGGCTGTGGAGGATACTGGAGAGTATTTGTGTGTATGCGGGCAGGAGAGGACCTCAGCTACACTCACCGTCAGGGGTAAAGATCCCGTGTGGTCACATGGACTTGCGGCTTGGGATCTATGTGTCTCTGTGTCACCACTTTCTACTTCCAAATGTGGCATCCCTGTGGGAACCCTGAAGTTGTCTGTCCTCTAACTGGGGTCCTCTGGGCATCTCCTGCCTCCCCTTCTCTTCATCAGGAGATGTCCTCCTGTTCATCCCCATCCCTGCATGTTCTCTGTTCCTCTTGGGCCAGGTGCTTTCTCGCCTTCCGTACATTCATTTGCTCATTCTGCCATGGTCCTTTGGTGGTTTGTGTGGCTCCTTGTGTGTGTCTGTGTCCTGTCCACAGAGTTGTCCAGATAGTCTGATGATCTCAGTGACTGCTTGGTCCTTCCCAGCCCTGCCAGCCAGATTCATAGACAACATGACAAACCAGGAGGCCAGAGAAGGGACCACAGCCACACTGCAGTGTGAACTGAACAAGGCGGCCCCTGTGGAGTGGAGGAAGGGACCTGAAACCCTCCGAGATGGGGACAGACACAGCCTGAGGCAGGACGGGACCAGGTGTGAGCTACAGATTCGTGGCCTGGCTGTGGCAGATGCCGGGGAGTACTCGTGCATTTGTGGGCAGGAGAGGACCTCAGCCATACTCACCATCAGGGGTAAAGATCACATGTGGCCAAGCAAAGCCATGTTCTAGTGTGCCAGTACTGATTTCATGCCCTCCGTCTCCTCTCATTCCGTGTCGTTTCCCTGTGTCCATGTCATCCTGTTCCCATAATTCCACAGAATCCCTTCCAGCCTCCTGGGCTGTGGCAGAAACCAGGAGAAAACAGCATCTCTAGCCAGCTCCCACCTGTGTACCAGCATGGGTTCAGTCATGTTGCCCTGTTGGGCTCTATGTCTTGTCCTCCATTCTCTCATATTTTGTCCACCAAAGTGCTCCAGATGATCTGATTTTCATGTGTGATTGACCCTCTCCAGCTCTGTATGTGCCAGATTCATACAAAGACCTAGGCGTGAGGAGGCCACAGAAGGGGCCATGGTCATGTGCTGTACAGCCTGGACTGAGGGAAGCCACAGTGCACAGCCTGTGCTCAGTACATCCCGATGTGGCTCATGTCCATTTGGGTTCTGTGTCTTTTCTGTCATCCGTGTCCTGTCTCTTCTGTGGGCTCAGAGGCATGATTGTGTCCTTATCTTCTGACCTCCCCAGCCTTGCCTGCCAAGTTCACAAAGGGTCTGAAGAATGAAGAGGCCACAGAAGGGGCCACAGCTATGCTGCAATGTGAGCTGAGCAAGGCGGCCCCTGTTGAGTGGAGGAAGGGACCTGAAACCCTCAGAGATGGGGACAGATATAGCCTGAGGCAGGACGGGACCAGATGTGAGCTGCAGATTCATGGCCTGTCCGTGGCAGACACTGGGGAGTACTCATGTGTATGTGGGCAGGAGAAGACGTCAGCCACTCTCATTGTCAAGGGTAATGACCACATGTGGCCACATGGACTGATGTGGGTGTGTGTCTTTCCTCCATGTGCAGTCACAGGGACAGCACACCTTCTCCTTGTGGATGCTCCTTTCCTCTTCCTCTTGCTGTTTCCTCTGTCCCCTCTGCTCATGGGTTCCAATGTTATCCTGTGCCCTGGTATCTATACTGAGCTTCAGCCATGTGACCTTGTGTACCAGTCATGGTTGTAGGGAAGGAATTCCCACCTTGTCTCTCTCCCCCTGCCTCCCATCACTACCTAATCAATCCAACTTTCTGCCATCCTTCATTTGAGACCTGAAGTCTTTTAGCCACAGGGTCTCATGTCCTTCTCGGAGGGAGGCCTTTGGTGCCCAGGAAAGGGAGGCAGGACCTAGAGCCCTGGGCCCTGCAGGCTGGCCCTGGTTCTCAGTGTAGCCTTGTGGGGCAAACAGCCCCCATAACACCTGAGGGTCTAAGGGAACCCGGTCCCTGCCCTGGAGTCTGGGGGACATGGCCCTCTCCTGGGGTCTGGAAGACATGGCCTCACTCTGGAGTCTGAATACACATTCCTGCCCTGGGATTTGGGTGCCCACGGAGGGGAGGTGGAACCTATAGCCCTGGGCCCTGGCCTTGCCCTGGGATCTGGGGGACTCAGCTCTGCCCTTGGGTATGGGGTACAGGGCCTCACCTTGGGTTCTGAAGTACACATCTTTGCCCTGGGCTCTGGAGGGTGTGGCTCTGCGGGGGTTGGGAGTGGGGTCCTGGGTGAGAGGACAGCCTCCTAAGCCCTGGGTAGATCTAGCCCCTCCCTGCTTTCCCACCACACTGCCTTCTCGCTCCTGAATCACAGACTGGTGGTACCATCTGAGGCAGCACCGCCTGTGGAGCCAGGCCAGGGAGCTGGGAGGAGCCCAGGTCCTCATCTGCCGGCCTGGAGAGCGATGCCTGGTGTAGATCTGGAGCTGACCCTGCCCCTTGCCCCTTGCAGCCCCACAGCCAGTGTTCCGGGAGCCGCTGCAGAGTCTGCAGGCAGAGGAGGGCTCCACAGCCACCCTGCAGTGTGAGCTGTCTGAGCCCACTGCTACAGTGGTCTGGAGCAAGGGTGGCCTGCAGCTGCGGGCCAATGGGCGCCGGGAGCCACGGCTTCAGGGCTGCACTGCGGAGCTGGTGTTACGGGGCCTACGACGTGAAGACACTGGAGAATACACTTGCACCTGTGGCTCCCAGGCCACCAGCGCCACCCTCACTGTCACAGGTGGGAACCCAGGCTGGCCTGGCCCAGGATATAGCACAGTTCCAGTGCTTTGGGCCTGCCTCCTTCCTGGTAGCTGCTCTGGTGCGGTTCCCCCTCCCCACTTTGCCCTGTATCACACTTGTTCATTCCCCCTTATAGCTCCTCAGGGACCTGCCCTCACGCCCTGCTCCCTTCCCTGCAGCTGCCCCTGTGCGGTTCCTCCAAGAGCTGCAGCCCCAGGAGGTGGATGAGGGAGGCACAGCACACTTACGCTGTGAGCTGAGCCGGGCGGGTGCAAGCGTGGAGTGGCGCAAGGGCTCCCTGGAGCTCTTCCCTTGTGCCAAGTACCAGATGGTGCAGGATGGTGCAGCTGCGGAGCTGCTGGTACACGGAGTGGAGCAGGAGGATGCGGGTGACTACACGTGCGACACGGGCCACACACACAGCATGGCCAGCCTCTCTGTCCGTGGTGAGCTGCTCACCAACCCCTGCCTCCCACAGCCCCTCACCCTTGGTCACAGGCAAGAAGTGTTAAGCATCCCTTCCTGCATCCCCCGCAGTCCCCAGGCCCAAGTTCGAGACCCGGCTGCAGAGCCTGGAGCAGGAGACAGGTGACATAGCCCGGCTGTGCTGTCAGCTGAGCGATGCAGAGTCGGGGGCCACGGTGCAATGGCTCAAGGAGGGTGTGGAGCTGCATGCGGGCCCCAAGTACGAAATGCGGAGCCAGGGGGCCATGCGGGAGCTGCTGATCCACCAACTGGAGGCCAAGGACACGGGCGAGTATGCCTGCGTGACAGGTGGCCAGAAAACCACTGCCTCCCTCAGGGTCACAGGTGAGTGGTGGGGCCTCCCAGAGGAGAGGGTGAGCCCTTCCCTGCCATCCCACCCACTTATGGTTGCCTTCTGGGTGCACCTGAGTCCCCTGCTCTCACGCTGTCTTCCTCCTCACCCTCGCACCTCCCAGTGTCCCTGTCAGGGCTCTCCGAGAGAACCTGGGTAGCAAGGAAACAGGCTGCAGCCCCTCAAGCCCACCCCTGAGGCCGGTGCGAGGGTGCACTGCTGAGCCCCCACCTATTTCTCCTACAAGCCTTGCCTCCCTGCTGTGCTAGCCAGGATGGGGCTGGCTGCGTTGTGGGAGTTGACAGGCAGTTGGGTGTCCCACGACCCCTTCCCATTCCTCAGACACAACTGCCCTCTTGGCCCACACTTCCAGCCCAGGTTCTGTCCCCAAAGAGCTCAGTGTCATGGCAGGATCTGTGCTTGTGAGCACATCAGGAAACAAAAGCCATGTGGGACAGATGGGCCATGGCAGAAGAGTGTGAGGGTGCCCAGGAAGACTTCCTGGAGGAGTGGGCATGGGAGCTTGGCCTAGGCTCTTTTACCTGGCTGGTAAAGGGAACCATCTCGCCCCACCCCTCAGAGCCTGAGGTGACCATTGTGCGGGGGCTGGTTGATGCAGAGGTGCTGGCCAATGAGGATGTTGAGTTCAGCTGCGAGGTGTCCAGGGCTGGAGCCACAGGCATGCAGTGGTGCCTACAAGGCCTGCCACTGCAAAGCAATGAGGTGACAGAAGTGACTGTGCAGGATGGCTGCATCCACACACTGCGACTGAAGGGTGTGACACCTGAGGATGCTGGCACTGTCTCCTTCCATTTGGGCAACTGTGCTTCCTCCGCCCAGCTCACCATCAGAGGTAGCCACAGGCAGGCCCCACCAGTGACTGCACGGGGTTAGAATGTCTGGGCCCTGCTGGGTATGGAGCCAGACAGCAAAGGTTCCTGCCTTTGGAGGCTGGGGCCTGGCAGGGAGGTGGACCTGTGAGCTGGCATTTCAGGGTGGCCCCAGGATGTCAGAGGAGAGTAGGCTGAGTCAGGCTAGTGAGGCAGGTGGTTGTGAGCTTCCAGTAGGCTGACACAGTGTTGGAGTTTGGGTCTTGGCCCTCGTGGCGGGGCCACTGCAAACCATAGCCCACTCCCAGCCCTCAGTCATCTGCACCATCTCCTCTAGTTCTCACGCTAGTCCCATTTATCCACCCGTCATCCATCCTTTCATTCATCCATTTACCATTCACCCATTCATCCACCCATTCACTATCCATCCATCCATCATCCATCCATTATCCATCGATCCATCCACAATCCATCTATTTATCCATTGATCAGCCATCCATCCATCCACCCATTATCCATCCATTCATTCCTCCATTGATCCATTCACCCATCCACTGTCCATTAGAGCAGACTCTGCCTGCAACTGGAGTGGGGAGCAGAGAACAGGCCCCCATGTGCATGTCTTTGTGCGTGGGGGAGGATACCCAGGGATGGACTCCCAGGACGATGAGACTGTGCTGATTGAGGGGGCACCTCAGACGCTGAGGCTGACACCCATGCCTCCCCTGTGTCCAGCTCCTGAGGTGACCATCCTGGAGCCCCTGCAGGACGTGCAGCTCAGTGAGGGCCAGGATGCCAGCTTCCAGTGCCGGCTATCCAGAGCTTCAGGCCAGGAAGCCTGCTGGGCTTTAGGAGGGGTGCCCCTGCAGGACAACGAGATGAATGACATCACTGTGGAGCAGGGCACACTCCACCTGCTTACCCTGCACAAGGTGAGGCCTCTGGGACCTGAGTGTACCAGGACAGGAATGCTTCCAACTCCATTCAGGAAGGTCTTCCACCAGGGGGTTGTGTTGGGGAAGTGATGACCTCCTGTCACTGAGGTCTGGCAAGCTGGCTGGGCTCCTCCTGGTCGGGATGGGGGCTCTCAGGGCCAAGCATGTCTCTCCCTGCTTCCTAGGTGACCCTTGAAGATGCTGGAACTGTCAGTTTCCACGTGGGCACGTGTAGCTCTGAGGCCCAGCTGAAAGTCACAGGTGGGCAGCCCCTTTCCACACCGGTCACTCTGCCTGCAGATGCCCAGCTTCCTGGGCACCAGAACGTCCCACCCATTGGCAGCTGTCAGCGGGCAGGGGGCAGAAACCCAAGACTTCCTACAGTGATCTTGTCTTGGGGCTGGCAATTTTCCAACCCCTGGCCACTGAAGCCAAGGACCAGAGAGGTCACTGGCGAGTAGGCTGGTGAAGGTAGTCTTGAGAAATTCCAGGGTGTGTGTGGGGTCCCTGTCCAGGATTAATGCCACCTGCGGGAGGGAGATGGGGGGCCCAGCTGCCATAGACTTGGGCCCTAAGGTGGAGGCAGGACCTTCCTGACTTCCATCCTCCAAAAGCCTACTCCTATGCTACGGATGCATGCACATGCCAGTGCATCTATGTTTACACACATCTGCATGCCTGACAGGCTCAAAGGTGCAGATGCAAAAGCATGCCTATGACAAGTGTATGGATTTGGGCAAGCACGCAAACAAGATTTTAGGAGCCTTCAGCCTGGGTCATACTTTGCACCCAGAGCTGGTCATCCCTGAGTGCTTGTCCTTGAGTGTTCTTCCCCTACTGTCCTGCCTTTAGGTCTCAAATGTGTCCCATCTGTGTACTCATCATCCATCTGTTCATCCATTTATCCATTTACCTATCCACCTTCCATCCATCTGCTATCCACCATCCATCCATCATCTGGCCATTCATCTATCATCCATCCTTCTATCATCTGTCCATCAGTCCATTCATAATCCATCCAGTCATCCATACAGCTACCATCCATCCATTCACCATCCACCAGCCATCCATTCACCATCCACCCATCCACCATCCATCCATTTACTATTCATCTATCCATCCCGCTGTTCCTCCATTCATCCATCCATCTGCCCATTCACCATCCATACATCATTTATACATCCTCCATTCGTCTATTCGTTATCCATTCACACACCCACCATCCATCCACCCACCCACTGATCCATCTGCTATCCGTCCATTTACTATCCATCTATCCATCCACTATCCATTCACCCATCCTTCCATTCATCTACCATCCACCCATCCATCCATCTATTCACCTGTCTACCATCCATCTACCCTTCCCCCATCCACTCATGTATTCATCACTCACTCATCCACTATTCAGCTATCTTTCCATTCATCCACCATCTATCCACCATCCATCATACATTCACAATCCACCTGCTATCCATTCATTCACCATAGAATATACTCTCTAAGCTCCTACCCTTTAGCAAGTCCTGAACCTCATGATGGGCCAGATGCAGTCTGCCTTCAGGGGATCCCCAATCTGTTGGAGGAGTTGGACATGGAGATAGTGTGTCCTTCATCCTAGGTACCACCTCCCACTCCCAAGTCTTTAAAAGGAGACAGATGCAGTCAGTTCTGTCACTTGTGGGTTTGGGAAAGGTTCCAGATGCCAGTGCCCTCAAGTTGAATGGTGAAGACAGGAAGTTTCCCAGGTGTCCTGAGCAGGGGCAGGATAGCAGGGGCCTGGTATGTTCATCAGAGTGGGCAACTGTATGGAGCAGCATGGAGCTGGGCTGTGCTTTGGCCCCTCTCTAGGTGAGGTATTCTCAGCCTGGGTGAGCTGACTCACATACAGACATCTGGCTGTGACCTTGTGGTGAGGGCCCTGGCACAGGTGTGTAAATGGGTGCCCATCTCAGACCTAGGTAGGTTTTAGGTGGTATGGTGGAAGAACTTGGGAACTTGCTGGAGACAAGAATGAAGAGTTGGTGGGGCAAGATGAGGAGGTGGTCAGATGTGCACTTGGGGAAGACAGTCAAGGGAAGACCAGGAGCTGGTGGTGGGGTGTCAGTGGTACACATGAGGAAGAGCATGGAGAGGCTTCCAGCGGAGGGCCTGCTTGGGTGGGCACAGGGGCTGATTTGCCTGGTGTTGTCCTAATGGGTGGCTGGTATCTCTGTAAGTTCTCCCCACCGACACTTCCTCACCCCATGGGATGGAAGTGTATTGTCTGGGCTTTGCCAACTGCAGTTTCTCTCTCTTTGTGAGGAGGCTCACAGGATGGTCTCGGGAAGTTACTCAGGGGCAAGCAAGGATGGAGGGCGGCATCTCCGTTGCACGATTCCAGGCAGCAGGTGGTGGAATAAGCCTTTGGTTCTGTCTTCCTCCCTTGCCTGTGTGGTGTGGGGTTCAACTGTGTGGGCAGCAGTAGCCTGGGCAAGTTCTATCTGACATGACCACACTGAGTTTCCATCTGAGAGGTGGATGGGAGGGAGGAGGAGAGTGTGGAAGGCACAGGGCAGGCAGTGACCACAAACATGTCTGGGCAGCTCCTTGAGTTTGGGCCCTGCTGTGTGACCAGGCAGGGAGCAGTTGCCACTCCACATAAGGGCCCTGGAATTCTGGGCTGAAGGGGCCTTGGAGGACATCTGGACAAAATGCCCTCTTGGGATGGGAGAAGCATCTGCTTCCACACCCCCAGGGACAGGGAACTCACTTTCTGAGGCCAACTCCCATCTGCTCACAGTAGGAGGCCCTGTGGCTTCTCCTATCCAACCCACATTGGGTCAGATAAGGCACCAAATGCCAGAAAGAACCCCAGCCATGGGGCTTGGAGCTTGTCCATTCTGCCTTCTGAGAAGGGCATGTGTGCCTGTCATCAGCCTCCTGTGGGTGAAACCAGGCATGTTCTGAAGGGGTGTGTGGGGGTGCGGGTCTATGAGCTGAGGCTGAGCCACTCCACGGGCTCACTGTGGGTGGCCTCTGTGTCTCCCTTTGTGATCAGGGTGGGCCAGCTTGCCTGGGTGGATTTCTATTCCATAACCCTAGGTCACCCTCCTGGTCTGGGTGATGCCTGCTCTGGCAGACCCCAGGGTGGCCCCAGTACCAGTTACTAGCCCCAAGGCTATTCTAGCAAGTCCCACTTTTGGTGGGGGTGAGGGGACAGGGTCTCCTATTGCCCAGGCTGGAATGCAGTGATGTGAACATAGCTTAGTGTAGCCTCAACCCCCCTGGGCCCAAGCGATCCTCCCACCTCAACTTGGTGAGTAGCTGGGATTACAGGCACATGCCTCCATGGGGTCTCACTATGTTTCCCAGGCTAGTCTTGAACTCCTGGGCTCAAACAGTCCTCCCACCTTGACCTCCCAAAGTGCTGGGATTACAGACATGAGCCACTGTGCCTGGCCAAGTCCTACTTCTGACACCAATTCTACAGAACAACACACTTACTGTTTTTCTCCTATTATACTCTCATAGCACAGAACACTCTGTGACCAGATGTGCGGGGGCCATACACCAAGCGATTCTCTAGCAGACAGCAACTGGCTGTCTACACTTCAATTCTGATACTTTCTACTTGGAGTGAGAGTCAGATTTCATAGATTAAGGGCTCAGTCCCACAAGACTGCCCCACTTCAGATGCCAGTGGGAAGTCCCACGCCACCCACACTTCTGACTGAACAGCTATGAAATGGGGTTCCCACTTCTCCTCCTTGAGTTTGATTAACTTGCTAAGACAGCTCCTAGAATTCATAGAAACACTTGTATTGAGCAGCTATTATAAAGGATACAGCTCAGGAATAGCCATGTGGAAAAGATTTAAAGGGCAAAGGATGGGGGTGGGGGTGGGCATAGACCTTCCATGCCTTTTCTGGGTGTGCCATGCTCCTAGCACCTACATATCTTCATCAACCTGGGAACTCATCAAATCTCATTCAAGAGCTTTTATAGAGCATAATCTCTGTTCCCCTCTCCCCTTCCTAGAGGTGGGAGGGTAGGAAAGTTCCAACCCTCTAAACACTTGGCCTTTCTAGAGGTCCATTCTGATGTTGTCCAGGACCCCTACCTGAGCCACATCATTAGCATAAACTCAGGTGTAGTCAAAGGAGTACATTATGAACACTCAGGAACTTCTGAGGGCTTTAGGAGCAGAGACACAATCTATTCTTGTGCCACACCCCCACACCAGTGAACCCTAAAGTGGCCCAGTCCTGTGGATTCCAGGGTGTCCCAGCCTCGCCCTCCTTCTTACCCTCTTGTGCAGAGGCAGCGCCATGCCTGGTACGTGGCTTGCAGAATGTGGATGTCTTCGCAGGGGAGGTGGCCACGTTCTCCTGTGAGGTGTCTCACGCGGGTGGGCCGGAGGCCCGCTGGTGGCTGGATGGGACCCTGCTACAGGATGGCCCCCAGAGTGCCATCACTGTGCGAGACGGGATCTTTCACTCCCTCACGCTCTCAGGCCTGGGGGTGGCCGACTCTGGCACTGTCACCTTCCGCGCAGGGCCTCTGGTCTCCACGGCCAAGTTGTTGATGAAAGGTATTGGCCGATGGCAACCCCTGCCATGCTGGCACTTTTGTATGCTTCCTGCGGGCTCCTGGGATTAGGGATTGGCCCCCAGGGCCACAGAGTAGGCACCACTCTATGCATGCTGTCTGCCTACAGTGGCACAGGTGGGTATGGAGGGTGGATGAGAAGTCTGGGCTTAGGGAGTGGTGTAGCTGGACACCAACCCATGCCCTACTGGCTATCACCTTGCTGGCCGCAAGTGCCCAGCCATGAAACCCAGTCCCTTGTGTAGCCAAAAGCAGCCCCTGCTGAGTCTACCCCTGCTGTCACCTGCTTCCTCCGCTGTGGGCTTAGGCTAGGTTTATGCCCTTCTGGGAAAGAGCTGGCCATATGGGAGTCCCCTCCCAGTGACTTACATGGTGGCTTTGCCCCCTGTACACCCTCAAAGAAAATGTGGAAGGTTCACCTGAGTCCCGGGGCACACAGCCATTTGTGGAGCAGGATTTGTACAGTAGAGATGGGACAGAGACCCCAAGAAAGATGGCAGAGTCCTTGCAGAAGGGGCAAGCTGGGCTGGGGCTCTGGCTCCTGAGCCAGGGCCAGAGGGCATGGGGTGGGGGGACTTTGGAGGGTTTGTGTCCCTGTTGGGGCAGTGTGCCCAGGGCCAGAGGGAGGTAGAGGCAAAGGGGACCAGGAGGGGCTCCCCTGGAAAGATACCAAGCCCGACAGTGCTGTCTCCCATGGGTGGGGGTGAGGTGTGTCTGCGGTGGATAGCCCTGGGCTGTCGTGGTGGGCCCCCTTCCCTGGTCACTGCTCTGCCATTTCCTGCCACAGCTCTGCGCTTGCTGCCGCTGAAGCCTCTAATGCTGACAGCAGAGGGTGGGGATGGCTGCGGTGGCTCAGCTCCAGGGGCTGATGTGTGTCCGGCATGTTGGCCGACAGATCCCGTGGTGGAGGTGGTCAGTGCCATGCAGGATTTGGCCGTGGAGGAGGGTGGCTCGGCCGAGCTCCTCTGCCAGTACTCACGGCCTGTGCAGGCCACATGGAAGATGGACGAGCGGGAGGTGCGCACGGATGGGCACCGTGTCATCATAGAGCAGGACTGGAACGTGGCCAGGCTGACCTTCAGGCCGGCCTTGCCCTGTGACAGTGGCATCTATTCTTGTGAGGCTGCGGGCACCCGCGTAGTGGCCCTGCTGCAAGTGCAAGGTGAGGCCGCCTGGTGGGCAGCCCCAGGCCCGGGGCAGCTTTGGCACAGTTTTGGCTGTGCAGTGATAGTGGAATGGCAGGCAGTGTCTGGTGGCTCTGGGACACAGGTGGCTCGGACAGGTGGAAACAGGCCACATAGGTGGCAAACTCGCTACACCAGGAGCTGAGCTGTGGGTAGGCGGGGCATGCACAGCTGCTGAACTTGTGGCTTCCATGAAGAATGTGTGGCCAAATTCGAGACTCCTACATGTGAACCCACAAGAGAATTAGAAAGGGAGGGGAGAGCGGAGGAGGGCAGTGGATTAGGGAGGAGGTCTCTGGTTGTTGTGAGTCTGAGCATGGCATCCTAGGGGCCAGGCAGCAGGTCTAGTAGCTCTGTTTGGGGGTGCAGAGAAAGGGGGCTGTTTCCAGACACTGAAGCTGCAGTGGGGCCATGGCAGGTAAAGCATGGCTCTGAGCCCCATGGCTGTGTTTAAGCCCAGTTGTGCAGTTGGCGAGTTTCTAGTCTCGTGAACACCTGTGAGGTTTCTCACCTGTGAGGTCAGGAACCCAGTGCCAAAGTGGGCAGGGCATGGTGTGGCGGCGGGGGGGGGGGGGGGGCTGGGTGACTACAGAGGCAGGCACGGTGGCTCCACCCTGGACACTGAGTGCCCCCCTCCACATAGCTTCTGGGGAGGGGGCATTTTGTTTGACTTTTTGTAGTTTTCAGGACACTCCCAAGGGACGTGGGGATCCTGGAAGCGCAGGCATGGTCTGAGCCTCCCTCTCCCCGCAGCCAAGAACACAGTGGTGCGGGGGCTGGAGAACGTGGAGGCGCTGGAGGGCGGCGAGGCGCTGTTCGAGTGCCAGCTGTCCCAGCCTGAGGTGGCTGCCCACACCTGGCTGCTGGACGACGAACCTGTGCGCACCTCGGAGAACGCCGAGGTGGTCTACTTTGAGAACGGCCTGCGCCACCTGCTGCTGCTCAAAAACTTGCGGCCTCAAGACAGCTGCCGGGTGACCTTCCTGGCTGGGGATATGGTGACGTCCGCGTTCCTCACGGTCCGAGGTGACTGCGCTGTGCCGGTGCGGGGCGGGGCCAGATCCCACTAGAGGCTGCGGGGGGCGGATGGCAGAGGGGGCGGGGCTGGGGGCTGCAGCTGCAAAGGGGACATCAGTCTCCAAGACCCTCCTGCAGGAGGCTGGGCCACCCGCGCTGCAAAGGCGCTGAGGCGCTGAGGCCCTGGTGCTGCTGGCAGAGCCGGGGAAGGGAGCGGCACAAAGCGCAGGGTTTGCCAGGGGCCGGCCCCTCCCACCTGAGGCTGGGAGCCACCCGCTCTGCAGTGGGTGGAAGCCCTAGGCCCGAGGCTCAGGAGGGGTGCACGGTGTGTTCGCCGTGCGCCGAGACCAGAGGCTCTCCGGAGCCAGGAGGGGGACGTGTTGGTCTCTGGGACCCACAGGAGGCTGGGTTGAAGGCAGGCATGACTGGGGGCCAGATGAGAGGTGTCTCCCGTGGGAGGCTGGGCTGACTTTGAGAGAGGGGTTTGCTGGGGCCGCAGGTGGGGAGCTTCGGCCTCCCAGACCCCTCCCACCCACGCAGGTGGGAAGAAGCGAGGGTCTGAAGTCCAGGCCCTGCTCCGGCCCTTGCCCTCACACCCCTTCCTCGGGCACACCCGCAGGCTGGCGCCTGGAGATCCTGGAGCCGCTGAAAAACGTGGTGGTCCGGGCCGGTGGGCAGGCCCTCTTCACCTGCACGCTCAGCGAGGTGGTGCCCGTGGGAGAGGCGTCTTGGTACATCAATGGTGCCGCGGTGCAGCCGGATGACGCCGACTGGACTGTCACCGCCGATGGCAGTCACCACGCCCTACTGCTGCGCAGCGCCCAGCTCCTCCATGCCGGGGAGGTCACCTTCGCTTGCCGTGACGCCGTGGCTTCTGCGCGACTCACCGTGCTGGGTGGGTGGTGGGCGGGCTCCCTTCTCCCTCCCCTGCAGGTCGGGTCTGGGGCCCGCCTGGCTTCCAGAGCTTGTGGGTCTGTGGGTGACCATCCCGGGCTGGGTTCTGCAGCATCTGCCCACTGCAGAGCTTGGGGTTGACTGCCTGCAGATATGGGCCTGGCCATGGGAGTCTGGGAGGCTGCCCTTGGCCAGGCATAACGATGCATGAGTCTACCACCCTGTGGGTTCATAAGGCCAAAGTCCCCTCATTCTGCTCCACCTCCCCCTCAGCTCCCCCAACTCCTAATGCAGATCTGAGCCCAGCTCTGGGGAGACAGGAGGTGCAGAGACCACCAGGGGCTCTCCACACTGGGTGGGCTCTGGACACATATAGTCTCCATGTGACACGCAAGTGCGCCACCACGGGGCCTGGGCAGCATCCCTCACTCCCTGAGACGGGCTGGGCCACTAGGTACAGCAGCACGCTGCCTTCGGGTGCAGCCACACCACCTGCAACCAGTATCAGAGCCCAGTGGCTTCTAGAGGGGCTGTTAGTGCCGACAGGGAGCCACCCCCCTGACTGGTTCCCCTTTTCCCCAGGCCTCCCTGACCCCCCAGAGGATGCTGAAGTGGTGGCTTGCAGCAGCCACACTGTGACACTGTCTTGGGCAGCTCCCATAAGTGATGGAGGCGGTGGTCTCTGTGGCTACCGCGTGGAGGTGAAGGAGGGGGCCATGGGCCAGTGGCGGCTGTGCCACGAGCTGGTTCCTGGACCTGAGTGTGTGGTGGATGACCTGGCCCCCGGGGAGACCTACCGCTTCCGTGTGGCAGCTGTGGGCCCAGTGGGTGCTGGGGAACCGGTTCACCTGCCCCAGACTGTGCGGCTTGGTGAGTTGCTTCACTGGGGCCTGGGGAGTTCACAGCCCCCACAAGCTGGAAGAGGGAGGGGTCCCCAGGGGTGGGGCCTGCACCCTGGGTGCATCTTTGCTGATGGAGCCTGTCTTCTGTCCGTGAATGCTGTTCCCCAGCAACGCCACCGAAGCCTGTGCCTCCCCAGCCCTCTGCCCCTGAGAGCCGGCAGGTGGCAGCTGGTGAGGATGTCTGTCTGGAGCTTGAGGTGGCAGCTGAGGCTGGCGAGGTCATCTGGCACAAGGGAAAGGAGCGCATCCAGCCCAGTGGGCGGTTCGAGGTGGTCTCCCAGGGTCGGCAACAGATGCTGGTGATCAGGGGCTTCACGGCAGAAGACCAGGGCGAGTACCACTGTGGCCCAGCCCAGGGCTCCACCTGCCCCGCGGCTGCCACCTTCCAGGGTGCGTCATCCCTGTCCTTCCAGGTTCCAGGGTGGGGAGCTTTGGTGTGGGGGTGCAGCTTGGCCTTCCTCTCACAGGCTCTTTTAGGGAAGGGCTGAGGGTCCTTTTGAGGCCCATCACATAGGAGAGACTGAGGCTGCGCAGGGAGATGTGGTAAACCCCATGTTGCAGAGTCTTGATGGCCTAGGCCAGCCTGCCTGTCCCTGAGCAGGTTCTGGGT
This sequence comes from Papio anubis, assembly GCF_008728515.1. Classification (NCBI taxonomy): domain Eukaryota; kingdom Metazoa; phylum Chordata; class Mammalia; order Primates; family Cercopithecidae; genus Papio; species Papio anubis. Next base: position 133,483,822 of record NC_044976.1, on the reverse strand, counting down.
GGTGCAGCCCTTGGTTCTCCTATTCTGGTCCCTTTAAGCTTCTGGGCCCCTGCACACAGACATCCCCTGTACTCTGAACCCCCTGAAAACCCCAGTGCTCCGAGCCCTCCCACACTCTGAGGCCTGTCCCCTGAACTCTGAGCCTGATCCTCCCTGCATGGCAGCCAGCACCCCCATGAGTCTAGGCACTCTATCCCAGAAGCAGGGCCAGAAGGGCTCAAATCAGCCCAATTTGCTTTTGCAGAGTCCTTTCCTGTTCCAGTCATCACATACCCTGTGCAGGGAGGTAGACTGTGGCCTCATTCAAAGTGGGGGAGCCAAGGCTCAGAGGCTCTGAGACTTGCAAAGATTGTGCCATCTGAAGTAGCTAGTGCCAGGTGGGGGTAGAGGCCTAGCAAGGCCACAGTCCAGCTACATACTGATAAGCAGCTGAGGTCTGGGCTGATGGCTCTGAACTAGCCCACTGACCAGTCTTTTGCCTTCCTCAGTGGCGCTGAGCCCAGCCTCTGTGGATGAGGCGCCTCCTCAGCCCAGCCTGCCCCTTGAGGCAGCCCAGGAGGGTGACCTGCACCAACTATGGGAGGCCCTGGCTCGGAAACGTCGCATGAGCCGTGAGCCCACGCTAGACTCCATTAGCGAGCTGCCTGAGGAGGATGGCCGCTCACAGCACCTGCCACAGGAGGCAGAGGAGGTGGCACCTGATCTCTCCGAAGGCTACTCCACGGCTGATGAGCTGGCACGCACTGGAGAGGCTGACCTCTCACACACCAGCTCTGATGATGAGTCCCGGGCAGGCACCCCTTCCCTGGTCACCTACCTCAAGAAGGCTGGGAGGCAAGGCACCTCACCACTGACCAGCAAGGTGAGCCCCCTCAACTTGCCCTGCAAGGAGAGGTCTGAGACCTTCACCATCCATCCATCCATCCATCCATCCATCCATCCATCCATCCATCCACTATTCATCCATTCGCCATTGATACACCCATCTATGCATCTACTCATCTATCCATCTTTTCTTCCATTCATCCACTCATCTGCCATTCATCCATCTATCCATACATCCATTCATCCATCTTTCCTTCCTTTCTTCCATGTATCTATCTATGCATCTTTCTATCCATGCATTCATCCATACACCATTCATCTATCTCTCCATCCATGCATCCATCCACCATTCATCCACCCATCCATGCATCCATCCATCCACCATTCATCCATCCATGCATGTATTTTTCTATCCATCATTCATCCAACCATCCACCATTCATCTATCCATCCATCCATGCATCCATCTACCATTCATTCACCCATCCATGCATCAATCCATCCACCATTCTTCCATCCATCCACCATTCATCTATCCATCCATTCCTTCCATCCATTCCTTCCATTCCACCATCCACCATTCCATCCACCCATCCATCCATCCATCCATCCAGCATTCATCCATCCATCCAAGCATGCATCCATCCACCATTCATCTACTCATTCATGCATCCATTCATCCACCCATCTATGCATCCATCCACCATTCATCCATTCATTCCTTCCATCCATCCATCTAAACCCCTCATCCACCCATCTGCCATCCATGATCCATCCTATCTCTTTCATTTCCATCCACCCATCCACCATTCATCCATCTATGCATCCATCCATCCATGCATCCACCCATCCTTTCATTCATCCAACTACCATCCATCTATTCAATCCAACTGCCATCCATCTATTCAGGCATCCATTTTTCCGTCCTTCCATCCTTCTACCTAATCCATCCATTCATACATCTGTCTTTCCTTACTTTCATCTGTTTATGCATCATCCATCTACCATCCATCCATCCATTCATCCATCCTTCCATCCATCCATACACGATCCATCCATCAATGCATGCATTTCTTCTCTTCTGTCTGTCCACCATCCATCCTTCAATCCATGCATCTGTCTATTCTTCCTTCTATCCATCCATCCATCCATCCATCCATGTATCCATTCCTCCTTTCTTTCATTCATCCATTCATGCATTCATTCTTTCTTTCATCCACCCGTCTATGTGTCCATCTTTCTTTCCTTTCATCTATTCCTTCATCTGCCATCTATTCATCCATATGTTCATCTTTCTTTCCTTTGTTCCATCTATTCATCCACCATCTATCCATGCACACATTCTTCCTTCCATCTAGTCATGCATTCACCCATCTGCCATCTATATACTCATCCGTCTATCATCTGTTCACCATCTCACCATCTGTCCATTCATCATCTTTCTATAATCCTTCCATCTGTCCATCTATGCATGTATCCATTCATCATCCATCTACCATCCTTCCATTTGTCCATCCATGTATACTACCATCCTTCCTTCTTTTCATCTATTCACCCATCCTCCTATCTGACATGCACCCATCTACCCACTATCCATTCATGTATCTACTCACCATCCTGTTATTCATCCATCCATCTACCATCTACCCACCATCCTTCCATTCCATTCCATTCCATTCATCCATCCATCTACTATCCATCTGCCACTCCTGCACCTGTTCACCTGTTCATTCATTTGTCTGTCAGCCTGTTTACCCACCTATACAACCATACAACTCCATCCATCTGCTGTTTATCATCCATCCACCTACTCTTTCACCCATCCATCCACCATTTGTCCATAATCTATTCCTGTACTTGTTCACCTGTTCGTCTGTTTGTCTGTCAGCCTGTTTACCCACTCATCTACCCATACCACCATCTGTATAACCATTCACTCATCCACCAGCTACCCACCCACCCATCCATCTATCCATCCATCCATACACCTGTTCTCCCATTCAACCATCCATTAATTGATGTATCTCTCCATCCACCCTGCATCCATCCATTCATATACACATCTGACCATTAAAACTTTTGCCTTGGCTGGGCGCGGTGGCTCAAGCCTGTAATCCCAGCACTTTGGGAGGCCGAGATGGGCGGATCACGAGGTCAGCAGATCGAGACCATCCTGGCTAACCCGGTGAAACCCCGTCTCTACTAAAAAATACAAAAAACTAGCCGGGCGAGGTGGCGGGCGCCTGTAGTCCCAGCTACTTGGGAGGCTGAGGCAGGAGAATGGCGTAAACCCGGGAGGCGGAGCTTGCAGTGAACTGAGATCCGGCCACTGCACTCCAGCCTGGGCGACATAGCGAGACTCCGTCTCAAGAAAAAAAAAAAAACAAAAACAAAAAAACTTTTGCCTGAAGAGTTGGAACTGGTCTCTTCATGGTGTTCTTCACAACCCTGTTCATCATGGTCTGAGTGATTGTGTAAAGTGATTTCCAGGAAGTGGGCTTGCTTTTTGGAAGGTGCTGTCAGACATCTAGGTCAAATTGAAGCTAGTGTTGGTCCAATTGGTAGGAGGAAAAAGGGCATACTGGAGCAAGACCTGGAGCTGCCCCTGCCATGCGTTCCACACCAGTCGTGCCCAGTTCCTGGCCTCAGATTCCCTATCTCACCATGACGTCAGGCTCTGTGCCCACAGGTTGGGGCCCCAGCAGCCCCCTCTGTGAAGCCACAGCAGCAGCAGGAGCCGCTGGCTGCTGTGCGCCCACCGCTGGGAGACCTGAGCACCAAAGACCTGGGTGATCCCTCAATGGACAAGGCAGCTGTGAAGATCCAGGCCGCCTTTAAGGGCTACAAGGTCCGGAAGGAGATGAAGCAGCAGGAAGGGCCTATGTTCTCCCACACATTTGGGGACACTGAGGCACAGGTAGGGGATGCCCTGCGGCTGGAGTGTGTTGTGGCCAGCAAGGCAGATGTGCGAGCCTGCTGGCTGAAGGATGGTGTGGAGCTGACCGATGGGCGGCACCATCACATCGACCAGCTTGGGGATGGCACCTGTTCTCTGCTGATCACTGGCCTGGGCCATGCTGATGCTGGCCGCTACACCTGTCAGGTGAGCAACAAGTTTGGCCAGGTGGCCCACAGTGCCTGCGTGGTGGTCAGTGGGACAGAGAGTGAGGCCGAGAGCTCCTCTGGGGGTGAGCTGGACGATGCCTTCCGCCGGGCTGCCCGGCGGCTGCACCGGCTCTTCCGCACCAAAAGCCCGGCTGAGGTTTCAGACGAGGAGCTCTTCCTGAGTGCAGATGAGGGCCCTGCAGAGCCAGAGGAGCCTGCGGACTGGCAGACATACCGCGAAGATGAGCATTTCATTTGCATCCGTTTTGAGGCACTCACCGAGGCCCGCCAGGCGGTAACTCGCTTCCAGGAGATGTTTGCCACACTGGGCATTGGGGTGCAGATCAACCTGGTGGAGGAGGGGCCTCGGAGGGTAGAGATGCGCATCAGCAAAGAGGCCCCCGCCCCTGTGGTGCCTCCAGAGCCATTGCCCAGCCTACTGACTTCTGATGCTGGTGAGTCTGCACACAGCCTCGGTCTGGGGTCACAAACCAGGGTGCAGAGGCAGGGAGAGGCAGGGGAGAAGGATCCAGAGTCTGCTGCAAGCTTAAGGGGTTACCCGTGCCCACCATTGGGTTCTTTGCAGGTGCAGCCCACTGAGGTGTGAAAAGCCCTGACTTTGAAGTTAAATAGAGCTGAATTTGAACTCCAACCCTGTCTCTTACTAACTATGTGCTTTGGGGGAAGCTGCTTAGCATCTCTGTGCCTCAGCTTTCACATCTGTGAAATGAGAATGGGAATGCAGTTCTACCTTGGTATACACAGAGGATGGATTTTAGAACCCTTATGTGTACCCAAATCCACACATACTCAAGTCCCCAAATCAGCCCTGCAGAACCTATATATATGAAAAGTCAGCGCTATACAGGGTTTTGCATCCCACAGATGCTGTATTTTTTTATCCAGTTTGGTTGAAAAATATCCACACATAAGTGGACCCATGCAGTTCAAATGCATGTTGTTCAAAGGTCATTTGTGTTCACTCTAGAATTTTTTAAAAAGGAGACTCTGAAACCTGTATAAAATGCTGCACTCCTCATGGTCCAGTCTGCTACCGTTTCCCATTCCAGCATCTAGGAGTAATTAAAAAGCCATTTCCTTATTTACTTGTATCTCTCTAGGAATGTTAGAGAGGGTAGGATGAGTGACCCACAGTGTTATTTCTTGAAACTTCTCTCCAATTTTGAGCCTCTGCCTTGCTGCAAATCCCTCACCTGCTCCTCCTGGACTTACAGGCCACACAGTCTTTATCTTTGCTTTACCTCCCTTTTCCTCCCTGTTTCCAGCCCTTTATCGCTTTTGCCTCAGAGCAGCTTGGGAACCAAGCTGGCAAACAGAATTCTTAGAGAACAAGGAAGAGAGAGAAGCTTAGCAGGCAAAGATACCATTCTTTTTAGCTGTCAGGGTCTATGAACATTCCCATATGAATGATTGCTCTGTACATCATATGTGTCAAACCATTCATCTGGTGGCAACTTGCATGTATGTGGCAGCCGGACATGATCATTGTTCCCTGGGGCTAAATCACCCATCTATCCCAGCCCCGGTGTTCCTGACCGAGTTGCAGAACCAAGAAGTGCAGGATGGGTATCCTGTGAGCTTTGACTGTGTGGTGAGAGGTCAGCCCATGCCTAGTGTGCGTTGGTTCAAGGATGGGAAGTTGTTGGAGGAGGATGACCACTACATGATTAATGAAGATCAACAGGGTGGCCATCAGCTCATCATCACAGCCGTGGTGCCAGCAGACATGGGTGTCTACCGCTGCCTGGCTGAGAACAGCGTGGGTGTCTCCTCCACCAAGGCTGAGCTCCGTGTGGACTGTGAGTACTGCGTCTGGTTTGGTGTCTCCAGGGTGGGTGGTGTAGGGGCTCCTGAGTTGGTCTTGAGGATGATTCAGAGAGCATTCGTCTCACGCCAGGCAGGATTTGGGGCCTCAGAGTCTTGTGGCTGATGGAAAGCTCTCTGGGAGTTAGGGCCAAGACAGGCCCCCAGTCTGGAGCCCCTTGGGGTAAGGGGTTGAGGGATCTCATCTCTGTGAGAGGCATCCTGGCTGGAACAGAGGCCCAGGAAGGTTTGGAAGTGGACCTCATGGAGTAAGGTGAGGGGGTCAAGAAGGGTGAGTCCAGCCTACCCCAACCACTCCCTTGAGGTCCCTTTTGAAGGCTGTCAGATGGCTTGATCAGGAAGCCTCTCAGGAGAAGCTCAAGGGCATGGTGAATGGTTCATGGCACTGTGACTGGAGGGCAGTGGTATAATCATAGCTCACTGTAACCTCAAACTCCTGGCCTCAAGTGATCCTCCTGCCTCAACAAAGGTTTTAAATTTTAATAAAGTACAATTTACCTACTTGTTCTTTGGTTGCGTGTGCTTTAGTTGTCATTTCTAAGAAATTATTGCCTAATCCAAGGTTATAAAGAGTTAAACACCTATGCCTATAGTAACTCATATATTTAGGTCTTTGGTCCATTTTGAGGTTTTTTTGTTTTGTTTTTTTGTTTTTTTGGGTTTTTTTTTTGTATATGATACGAAGTAAGGGCCCAAGTTTGTTCTTTTAATGTGGATACCCAGTTGTCTCAGCACCATTTGTTGAAAAGACTATTTCACCATTGAATTGTCTTGGAATTCTTGTCAAAATTTGATTTTCTCTAAATGTATGGGTTTATTTATGGACTCTAAATTCTGTTTCATTCATCTAAATGTCTTTCATTATGCCAGCACGACACTGTCCTGATTACAGTAGCTCTGTATTGGGTTTTGAAATTGGGAGGGTAAGTCCTCCAACTTCCTTCTTTTTCAAGATTGTTTTGCCTATTTTGGGTGCCTTGCATTTTCATATGAATTTTAGGATCAGCTTATCTCTTTCTTCACAAAAATTCTCTAGGTATTTTTTTAAGATTTTTTAAAAAATAACTGGTTATGAGTAATTTGATTATGATGTTCTTTGGTGTACTTTTCTTCATGTTTGTTGAGGTTGGACTTTGTTGACTCTCTTAGAACTGTGGGTTTAGAGTTTTCATTAAGTTTGGAATTTCTGTGACCATTATTGCTTCAAATATTCTTTTCTTCAATTACGTGTATATTAAGACGTATTATTATTATTTCTTCAAATATTCTTTTCTTCATTTACCTGTGTATTAAGTCACATGGAGTGTGTACAGTTCACTAATGCTCTTTTCACTTTAAAAAATTCCTGTATCTTTCATTTTGCATAGTTTTTATTCATGCCTTTACGTCCACTGTCTTTTCTTCTGTAATATCCATCCTATTAATCTCATTCATTTTATTATTTGTCTCTATAAGTTCTACTTGAGTTTTTAAAAATATATTCTACATCTCTACTTAACCTTTTGAATGCAGAGAATACAATTCTAATACCTGTTTTCATGTCTCCTCTACCAGTTCTAACATCTGCATCAGTTCTGGGTTGGTTTCAGTTGATTATTTTCTACTTTATGGGTCATCTTTTCCTGTCTCTTGGTATGTCTGGTGATCTTTGATTGAGTGCCTGACATTGTAAACTTTACCCTGTTAGGATATTTTGTATTTCTGCCGATCTTCTTGAGCTTTGTTCTGGGATACAGTGAAGATACTTGGATGCGATTTTATTCTTTGGGGCCTAGCTTTTATGATTTCTTTGGTGGCTCCAGAGCAGTGCTCAGTCTAGGGCTAATTATTTCCCACTGCTGAGGCAAGAACTTTCCTGAGTACTCTACTCAATGCCCTTTGAGTTAGGAATTTTTCTAGTCTGACTGGTAGAACCAGGAGCTATTCCTGGTACTGTTTCCCCTAATCCTTTCAGGTGGGTCTTTCCTCACATGCAAATGCTAATCAGTATTCTGCTGAGTCCTTGAGGCAGGTCCTTTCTCTGTACTGCTTTCTTTTCTCCAGCACTTTGTCTGTGAACTCTAGCTGCCTTAGTCTCCCAGGACTCTGAGCTCCATCTTCTCATCTCAAGGAGTCTGCTGGGACCTACCTCAGTTTCCCTTCCCTGAGTCTACAAATTCAAGGCAGGAAACTGGCGCAATCATAGGGCTCATCTTTGTTTCCCATGTTTAGGAAATCCCTGTCCTGGCCTGGTGCACTTTGGCTCATGACTGTAATCCCAGCATTTTTGGAGGCTTAGGCAGGAGGATCACTTGAGCCTAGAAGTTCACGACTAGCCTGGGCAACACAGTGAGACCCTGTCTCTACAAAAAAAATACAAAAAAATTAGCCAGGCATGGGGCTGTACATCTGTAGTCCCAGCTGCTTGGGAAGCTAAGGCAAGAGGATCGCTTGAGCTGGGAGGTTGAGGCTGCAGTGAGCTATGATTGCACCACTGCACTCCAGCCTGGGTGACAGAGTGAGGCTCTGTCTCAAAAAAAAAAAAAAAAAAAAAAAAAAAAAGAAAAGAAAAGTAGAGACATAGAATATATTTTATTTAATTTTTTTATCTCTCAAGATTTATTTTTCAGTTCTTTACTTTTTCCGTTAAGTTATTGGGGTACAGGTGGTATTTGGTTACATGAGTAAATTCTTTAGTGGTGATTGGCGAGATTTTGAGGCACCCATCACCTGAGCAGTATACACTGCACCTTATTTGTAGTCTTTCATCCCTCACCCCCACTCCCATGCTTCCCCCCAAGTCCCCAAAGTCCATTGTATCATTCTTATGCCTTTGCATCCTCATAGCTTGGCTCCCACTTATCAGTGAGAACATATGATGTTTGGTTTTCCATTGCTGAGTTACCTCACTTAGAATGATAGTCTCCAATATCATCCAGGTCAGTGCAAATGCTGTTAATCCATTCCTTTTTATGGTTGTGTAGTATTCTATCCTATATATATACCACAGTTACTTTATCCACTTGTTGATTGACGGGCATTTGAGGTTGGTTCCATGATTTTGCAGTTGTGAATTGTGCTGCTATAAACCTGCGTATGCAAGTGTCTTTTTGAAATAATGACTTATTTTCCTCTGGGTAGATACCCAGTAGTGGGATTGCTGGAACAAATGGTAGTTCTACCTTTAGTCCTTTAAGGAATCTCCACACTGTTCCATAGTGGCTGTACTAGTTTACATTCCCACCAGTAGTGTAGAAGTGTTTCCTGACCACTGCATCCACACCAACATCTACTGTTTTTTAATTTTTAAATTATGACCATCCTTGCAGAAGTTAGGTGGTATCACATTGTGGTTTTGATTTGCATTTCCCTGATGATTAGTGATGTTGAGACAGAATATATTTTAAAAACCCAAGTAGAACTTCCAGAGATAAAAAATCCAATGGATAGGATTAATAGCAAGTAGAGAAGAAGATTATAAATTTATTACAGAAGAGGGCGGGCACGGTGGCTCACGCCTGTAATCCCAGCACTTTGGGAGGCCAAGGTGGGCGGATCATGAGGTCAGGAGATCGAGACCATCCTGACTAGCACGGTGAAACCCCGTCTCTACTAAATATACGAAAAATTAGCTGGCATGGTGGCGGGCGCCTGTAGTCCCAGCTACTCGGGAGGCTGAGGCAATGGCATGAACCTGGGAGGCGGAGCTTGCAGTGAGCCAAGATCGTGCCACTGCATTCCAGCCTGGGCGACAGAGCAAGACTCCGTCTCAAAAAAAAAAAAAAAAAAAAAAAAAAAAAAAATATATATATATATATATATATATATAAAACAGAAGAAAAAAATACATCATTCAAGGACATGATAGAAAGAGGATGAGGGAGGTCTCTGGGGTCCCTTCTATATGGGCAGTAATCCCATTCATGGAAGTTCCACCCTCATCACCTAATCACCTCCCAAGGGCCCATCTCTTCATCCATAGGGGGTTAATATTTCAGCATATGGTCTTTGGGGGGCATCTCAACATTTAGTCCATAAAAGAGGGTAAGTCCAACCTCAGTCACTCCATCTTGACTAGAAACACAAGTCCTAGCTGTTTGAGACCTGTATCTTTTCATCCCATTATTCCCTAGTAGGATGGAACTGGAAGGTTCTACCACTATCTCTGTTTCTTCTGAGGCCTCTGGATCATTCGTTATTAGTTTGTCGTGTCAAAGAGGCTTGTAGTTAGTTATAGGCCTTGAAGTATGGGGCTGGTAATAGCTGGGGGTGGAGAGGCTACAATATCACTATTCCCCCTATGACTTCCTAGCTCCCAAATCTAAGTGGCTTCCAGGCAAGGCTCTGTAGTCAGGACCTCTGAGGGCCGAGGCCATCCTGGTGCAGGAGCTCGTGCTGGGGCAGATGGGATGGCAGGCCTTGCTCCAGTTCCCCTCTTCCTTCCCCAGTGACAAGCACAGACTATGACACTGCAGCGGATGCCACGGAGACCTCATCCTACTTCAGTGCCCAAGGCTACTTGTCCAGGTAGGAGCTGCCAGAGGTGGGCTGTGCCCCACGGACTGACGTTGCAGGGCCTCTTGGGGAGTGATGCTGCTGGGTGAGGGCAGGGCTTGGTCTGACAGCGTCCAATCCTGGAGCCTTCCTCCAAGCCCTGGCGGTCTCTGTCAGCAAACAGGGGCTTCCAACGTCATCCATGCCCAAGCCCCTCAGCACCCCTCCCGCCCTGCTCCCCTCACTGCCCTACTTTCTGGCTGACCCCTTTTCTGTTCTCCTGCCAGCCGGGAGCAGGAGGGAACAGAGTCCACCACTGATGAGGGCCAGCTGCCCCAGGTGGTGGAGGAACTGAGAGACCTCCAGGTGGCCCCTGGCACACGCCTGGCCAAGTTCCAGCTCAAGGTGAAAGGTGAGAGGGAGAGGGAGTGGGGACACAGCCATGGCAGGATGGAGGCCAAGGAGCCGTGCCCCGTCAGCTACAATTGAAAGGAGACCCCAGCAACAGGGTCAGGCAGTCACTCTCCCTGCTGCCTGGGTGCTGGAGGCCGATACTTCATCACTGGTGGTGTGGGGGTGTTTGAGGGACCCTCTCTCCAGGCCTTCATCTGTCTCCCATCTGGAGGACACAGTGCCCGTGGGTGGTAGCCCAGGCTGACCACTCCCCCTCCCGTGGCCCAGGCTACCCTGCTCCCAGATTATACTGGTTCAAAGATGGCCAGCCCCTGACCGCATCTGCCCACATCCACATGACTGACAAAAAGACCCTGCACACCCTGGAGATCATCTCAGTCACTCGGGAGGACTCTGGCCAGTATGCGGCCTACATCAGCAATGCCATGGGTGCCGCCTACTCATCTGCCCGGCTGCTGGTCCAAGGTGGGTGCTCTGAGGGGCCGGGCAGAGACTTGGGCCCTGGGCAGCATCCTGGCCAGGGCTGACATCCCCTGCACACCTTGCCATATCAGGCCCTCAGCGGGGGTCCCTGGTACAAAGTGGCACAGGTGGCCAGAAGTTGGCCCTTCAGGGAGCGGGTGTGCAGCCCTCTGTCCTGACTAATGGGCAGGCTGGAGGTTGAAGTTGACCCAGGAAAGTGGGTAAACATTGAGGCTCTAGGTAAATCCATGCACAGCCAGAGCCAGTGTAGCTTGGGACTAGAGGACCCTACTTCCTTATTGTTCAAAAAGTTCTGAGCACTGAGAGTTCATTCCAAGTTTCACCCAAACCCGTCCTGCCACTGCTGCAGCTTTCCCCAGCGTCCCCAGGTGTGAGTCCTCTGCTGCTCTGGGCAGCATTATTTGGTTGTGTGCTGGTTCCAGTGTGGGGCCACAGAGTCTGTGGCAGGGTGAGGGTGGGTGGTGGGGCATTGGGTCTGGTCCATGCAGCCTGTTGCCTCTGTCACCAGAGTGTGTAAGTTGCAGGGCTTCATGGCCCAGGTTTCAGGCAGGGGTTAGGACGTTTGCTTGGGGAGCAGCGCTGCCCTTGAGTTCCCTCACTGCAGGGAGTAGAACTGCTGGGCTCCCGCACAGCGCTGAGTAGGAGCTGTGGCGGGGTCCTGTGTGTGCTAGGTGTCTGACTCTAGTGCCTCTTTCAGGCCCCGATGAGCCAGAAGAGAAGCCTGCATCAGGTGAGGCAGCCCCAGACGGGCAGGGAGAGGCCAGGTGGCCATGGGTGCTGAGGGCCTGACCCTAGGGCTGACCGCAGTGGAGGTGTGGGTGGCCATGGGCTGGCTCAGGGAGGGCGCACCTAGGAGACAGCCCAGCCGAGGGAACAGCGTGGTGCTGTCCAGGTGCTGGCTGTGGAGAGCCACCTGGGGGCCTGCAGACATCATCGAGGGCCAGGAAGCAGGCGGTAGGGACTGTGCCAAGGTCTCTGCCAGCCACCCTGTGCCCCCTAGATGTGCATGAGCAGCTGGTGCCACCCCGAATGCTGGAGAGGTTCACCCCCAAGAAAGTGAAGAAAGGCTCCAGCATCACCTTCTCCGTGAAGGTAGAAGGTAAGGCATTTCTTGTCCCCTGCTGTGGAAAGATCACCCCTGGGGGATGGGACAGAGGTGCCCCCTCCCCACTCACATCATCCTGAGGGAGGGCCACAGACAGGGCTCCACCTCCAGAGGCCCCGCTCCTGGCGGAGTGCACTTACCACCTCCTGCCCGCCCCAGGACGCCCGGCGCCCACCGTGCACTGGCTCAGGGAGGAGGCTGAGAGGGGTGTGCTGTGGATTGGCCCTGACACGCCAGGCTACACCATGGCCAGCTCTGCACAGCAGCACAGCCTGGTCCTGCTGGACGTGGGCCGGCAGCACCAGGGCACCTACACGTGCATCGCCAGCAACGCTGCCGGCCAGGCCCTCTGCTCCGCCAGCCTGCGTGTCTCAGGCTGTGAGTAGGGGGTGGGGGGGTGGAGGGCTGGGGCATGGGAGGTGGGCACTGGGTAGCTTTGGAGTCTCCTTGGGGCACACTGCCCATCACCACCATCTGGGCTGGGACCCTGTGGGACCCCCTCCTTCCTCTTCTTATTCTCTGACAGCACCAGGGAGACCCCAAGACGGGTCAGGCCCTGGTGGTGCTGGTGGTTTTGAGCCTCAGAGTCCCCTCTGGGCCCAGGACCCGTGGGTTCTGCACCGCCGGCTCCAGGGACTTTTCCTGAAGCCCCCTGCATCCTGGGCCTTGCTCAGCCCCTCTGAGGACAGGAGAACCCCTGTTCTCCTCCCATCACTGTTGGGGTGACCGCAGGCCAAGAGTGGGATGGGGAGGTGAGCTTGGGCACAGCCCCTGCTCAGGGCTTCGGAGGGACCCAGTCCAGATCTGGAATCAGACGTGCCGGGGTTGGGAGCACCATCCTGATGGTTTGCCCGGTCCTCCCTGACAGTGTCTAAGGTGGAAGAGCAGGAGAAAGTGAAGGAAGCACTGATTTCCACTTTCCTGCAGGGGTAAGTGAGGGTTGCCCCTGGAGGCTGTTCCAGTCAGGGCCAGGGAGGATGCTCTAGGAGTGGAGGACGGGACAGCGCTGCCCCTGGGGAGAACACCTGTCCCAGAGCGTGTCCTGGCTCTGCCCCATGCAGGCCGTGTGGTTTGGGCCAGCTCTCTTCCTTCTCTGCACCTCAGTTTCCCCATTGTAAAGCGAAGGCTTCTGTTGGGCCTCTCTGGTATGGAGCCCCTTTCTCTAGTATCTTGGTCTGTTGTCCCCAGACCCTCTTTTTGTCAGGAGCTTCTGCATAAGGACAGAGGGTGGTGGGGTCCAGCCCAGGCCTCTCAGGACACCCCCTTTGCCCGTTTAGGACCACACAAGCCGTCTCAGCACAGGGGTTGGAAACTGCGAGTTTTGCTGACCTTGGTGGGCAGAGGAAAGGTACAGTCAGGCTGGGTGCATGCCTCTGAGGGGCCAGGGTGATCCCCTGATGCTGGGATCAGGGAGGAGGCTTCCCGGGGGTGGCTCCAGGCCTCAGAGGCCCCTCCTGAGCAGCACAGCACTGAGACACCTGCTCACACAGCCAGGACCAACCCGTGCCTGGACTTCAGGCTTGATTAGTGTCGGAACCATGTCTGATCCCCATGGATCTGGGAGCCTGTGGGGTCCCTGGGCCAGCCCTGGGCACAGAGCTCACATCCAGCGGGCTGTGTAGATACCAGGGTCTGGGTAGAACTCCTAGGTGCTGGGCACTGAGAATAGAGGCAACACAGCCCCGCTTTGGACCCATGGCCCCTTCTGCAGCCTGATGCCCAGGTCTGGCCTCTGCTGACTCTGTCCCCAATGCCCCTCATCCACTGTCCACTGGCAGTCCCCACCGTGCCCTCTGTCTCTGGACATTCTCAGCCCCCTGGTCATGCCTCGGCTTGACACTCATGAGCCAGAGTGACTCCTCATCCTGGCCAGTTGCCACTGGCCTCCCGCCTTGCCAGCCACTGAGTCTCATCATCTCCCTGCTAGACATCAGCATCATGCGGGGAAGGCTTGGCTGTTTGTTCACCATTGGCTCCCAGGGCCCAAGATGGGCCTACAGCATGGGGTGCTTGGTACACATCTGAGGGGCACGCAGCAACCTGAGCAGAGTGTTTGTATCTCCAGGAGAGCCTCTGGCTGCCAAGGAGGCCCTCAGACACCTCTCCCTTGCTGAGGTGGGCACAGAGGAGTTCCTGCAGAAACTGACCTCCCAGATCACCGAGATGGTATCGGCCAAGATCACGCAGGGTGAGGGGCAGCGGCCCATGTGCCAGGGTCACTGGGATGTGTCCGGGGTGTTTGCCCTTCCCCTGAGCCCTGGAAAGCCAGAGGCAGGCCAGGGTGTCATGATCCTTGCACCCCCAGCCAAGCTGCAGGTGCCTGGAGGTGACAGCGATGATGACTCCAAGACACCATCTGCATCCCCCCGCCACGGCCGATCACGGCCATCCTCCAGCATCCAGGAGTCTTCCTCAGAGTCAGAGGATGGCGACGCCCGAGGCGAGGTGGGCAGCTGGAATCCTCTGGGAGCAGGGCAGGGAGAGGCCCTGACCTTCCTGAAGAGAAGGTGAAGGGTGGGGAGGGGCTCAGGAGGCAGGACTCCCATGGGACTTTAGGGAGGTGGGACCCCAGCAAGTTGCAGGAACTGGTGAGAACAGGGTCTTCTCCACACGGCGTCCTGTGGAGATTTGCCTTCCTGGAGAGCCATTTGTTTAGTTCATTCATTCACTCCTTCATTCCTTCAAAGGAGAATGTGTCTCAGGCCTCCAGTATACCAGGCACCCTGTTAGGGCTTGGAGTGGGTGTGGAGACGGGGAGAAGGTAAACAAGTAACTGAGTGTAGGCAGTCCAGGCCTGGAGACCCCAGGGCTGTGGTGACCTCTAGGGGTGGGGGTGGGGCAGGGGAGGTCTCTCACATTCCTGCTGTTCTGTGTGGGACAGGAATCAGGCGTGTGCATGCTGACTGGGGATCCCTGCCCTGTGGCTCGGGATCTCGGCAGGCCCAGCTGGCACCTCCTGGGTCTCACCACTTTAGCACCCCCACCCCCCTCTCAGATCTTTGACATCTACGTGGTCACCGCCGATTACCTGCCCCTGGGGGCTGAGCAGGATGCCATCGCACTGCGGGAAGGCCAGTACGTGGAGGTCCTGGATGCAGCCCACCCACTGCGCTGGCTCGTCCGCACCAAGCCCACCAAGTCCAGCCCCTCACGGCAGGGCTGGGTGTCACCAGCCTACCTGGACAGGAGGCTCAAGGTACCTGAATGGCCAGGCAGGAGGGGTCCTCAGGGGTCCTGGAGGCCCCTAGGAGGGGCGTCCCAATTTGAGGGGCGAGAGCCCAATCCCTACAGGACAGGGCCAGAGTTCAGCACCCCGACCGGAATACTCCTGTCCCTCACCAGCTGTCACCTGAGTGGGGGGCTGCTGAGGCCCCTGAGTTCCCCGGGGAGGCCGTGTCTGAAGATGAATACAAGTCAAGGCTGAGGTGAGTGCCTGCTGGGCTGGAGGTGGTGGCACTGGCATCCCACTGACTGGACAGTCTTCCAAAGAAGCTGGCCGCTTGCCCTGGCTCTGGGTCCAGGCCCTAACCCTGGAGGTCTTGGGGTCACGGCTATGCTGATTCCTCTGCAGGGGCCTCTGAAACAGTGCTCCTGTGTGAGCCTATCAGGGACAGGTAGGGGCCAAGGACAGCAGAGCAGGCCCAGAGCTGCCTGGGTTCCTGCAGCTGCCCTCCCAGCCTTGTACTGGCAGGACCCATCTGGGTGGCTTCCTGGTGTTGGGACCGGCCTTGTCCAAGAGGGAGCCTCTCTCCACCTGCTCTCCCACTTCCTGTGAGCAGGCGACAGGCTGCGCAGCAGGATGCGCTCCCATTTAGCAGCTGAGGGAGCGGGAGCCTCGTGGCCCACAGTCCCTGCACGGGAAGCAGGAGCTCCGTGGTCCCTTATGGCGGCCCCCTCCTGCCCAGCTCTGTGATCCAGGAGCTGCTGAGTTCTGAGCAGGCCTTCGTGGAGGAGCTGCAGTTCCTGCAGAGCCACCACCTGCAGCACCTGGAGCGCTGCCCCCACGTGCCCGCAGCTGTGGCCAGCCAGAAGGCAGTCATCTTCCGCAATGTGCGGGACATCGGCCTCTTTCACAGCAGGTGGGTGGGTGGGGCCACACATACACACACACACGTCCATGCATAGACGCACTGTAGGGCCAGGCCTCGTGCAGGTGGGTTGGAGCCAAGGAGGGAGAGAACCTGTGCTGACTTGATTTATCCCTCAGTGCACCTCCCCTCAGAAACCCAGACGTGTGTACCTGGCTTACTCATGGGAAGGCCTACGGTGCACCAACAGCTAACTGGCATGTGCGCAGGCCCACTTGCATGCACACCCTCACACGTGCGCACACATGAACACACACGTGTACAGGTGCAGCCTTTAACACCATATACCCATGTGCATGGCACATGTGCACATCTGTAAATGCACACACATGCACACAGTACACACATACACCCATATACATGTGCACATCACCTGTGTGCCCACAGTGCATACCTATAGACGTGCGTACACATATATGCCTGTGTACATGTATACATGTTACACACATGGACACACATATGTACATGTCTCCACACTATTTTTGCACACCTATGCATATGCACTTCTGCACATATGTGCACACCCAGCATGTACATGCACATCCTTTCATCTTAACACTTGAATACATGCACACATGCATATAACACAGCATCTCCTTCCCCCACCACCTGCCTGTGTATGCAGCCACATGTGCTCATACACATTTACATGCCTCCACAAATGTGCATGCCCACATACATGTACACATGTAATATTCCTGTGAGCTTTCATACACGGCACACAAGCACTTCTTTGCATGCCCACACATGTCTGCATGCATACTCTCACACACCCCAGGAGCCACAGGCCCCAGCCCTTGTGCAGGGCCAGCTTCCTCCCAGAGGTGAGGGCTCAGGGCCAGGCTATGGGGCTCAGGCTGAGTCCTGATGGCATCCCCCTTCACAGCAGCTTCCTGCAGGAGCTGCAGCAATGCGACACAGACGATGACGTGGCCATGTGCTTCATCAAGAACCAGGCAGCCTTTGAGCAGTACCTGGAGTTCCTGGTGGGGCGCGTGCAGGCTGAGTCGGTGGTCGTCAGCACGGCCATCCAGGAGTTCTACAAGGTGCCCATGCCTGAGCTCATGGACTCCTGAACCTCAGTGCCTGCCCTTGGCTCCCTCTGAAGGCTCACTGAGCCCAGGCATCCTCCAAGGTTCATTCTGGCCTGCCCACATCAGAACCTGCGTTCATCCCCGACCTTGCCACTGCCCACAGCCTCCCTGCGGCCCCCTTGGGCCTCAGTTCAGAAATGTGGGTGGAGTTGCTTCTGCAGCCCTGTGCTCCTGGGCAGGCCACTTCAGCAGCCCAAGTCCTGTGCTTGTCACCTGTCAGTAGGTGATGACAGCTGTCACCGGGGGCGCAGGTTGTGTGTGCACCCTGGGGACCCACCCTCCAGCTCTCAGGGACACAGCCATCGGGGGCCTTGCATTCCTGCCCTAAAATCCACCCTCCTGGTTCCCACAGAAATATGCGGAGGAGGCCCTGTCAGCAGGGGACCCCTCTCAGCCCCCGCCGCCACCTCTGCAGCACTACCTGGAGCAGCCGGTGGAGCGGGTGCAGCGATACCAGGGCTTGCTGAAGGTGGGCACCACCTCCCCTGCCCCACCTCCTCTGCCCAGGCTGGGTCTTTTGGGGTCCAGCCTGTGGAGCAGTCTGAACCCTGACCTTCGCCCCGGCCCCAGGAGCTGATCCGCAACAAGGCGCGGAACAGACAGAACTGCGCGCTGCTGGAGCAGGCCTACGCCGTGGTGTCTGCCCTGCCGCAGCGCGCCGAGAACAAGCTGCACGTGTCCCTCATGGAGAAGTACCCAGGCACCCTAGAGGCCCTGGGCGAGCCCATCCGCCAGGTTGGGGAGGGGCAGGGGCCGGGGCCGGGAGATGCGTGTGAGGTGGGTGGATATTGGGGTGTTGGGGGCTTGCATCTGGGGCTGCCAGGAAGTGGGGGTGTGTGCATGAGTTGGGCAGGGCACTGGGTACTTGGGTGGCTGTGGGGTCTGCACCTCTGAGCAGTCTGGCCCAACACAGGCTGACCACAGTCCACACCCTCCCCCAGGGCCACTTCATCGTGTGGGAGGGTGCGCCAGGGGCCCGAATGCCCTGGAAGGGCCACAACCGTCACGTGTTCCTCTTCCGCAACCACCTGGTAATCTGCAAGCCCCGGCGAGACTCCCGCACCGATACCTTCAGCTACGTGTTCCGGAACATGATGAAGGTCTGTGGGCTCCCGGCTGCTGGGCGTGGCTCCCTGTCCCTCAGCTCCGGGGTGGATGCCGGTGGCCACGCCTGCAGCCGCTGGTCCAGGATGGCCTGAATGTTTCCTCATCGAGTCCCACATCTGTTGAGGATGGTCAGCCCGTGTCCCCATCCCTGTGCTGACACCCTCCCCTACCCACAGCTGAGCAGCATCGACCTGAATGACCAGGTGGAGGGGGATGACCGTGCCTTTGAGGTGTGGCAGGAGCGGGAGGACTCGGTGCGCAAGTACCTGCTGCAGGCACGGACAGCCATTATCAAGAACTCGTGGGTGAAGGAGATCTGTGGCATCCAGCAGCGTCTGGCCCTGCCTGTGTGGCGTGAGTGTCCACCTCCCCGGGGGCCCAGGTGGCTGAGCCAGGATGGGGCACCCAAGCCTGTTCCTGCAGCCGCACAGGTCCCTACCTGGGTGGGTGTGAGGGGTGGGCTCGTTCCTAGGACAGACGGCTCAACCAGCCTGTGGCATGTGATGGCTACAGCCTCATGGGGAGCTCCTGGGCTGGGTGTTGGATTGGCCCTGACCCAAGGTCGGGGATACCATGGGGGCCCCAAGCTCAAGGCACCCACCCAGATCATGTCAGGGGCTGTGAAGGGTCTGGCAGCCCAGGGTCTGCTTCCTCAACTAGAACAGAATCTTCCCCCGAGCCCCCACTGCTCTCTGTTTAACACACACCTGCCTCACTCACCTGACTCTGGATGGGGACCTTGGATGAGGGGCGACAAAGGACAGTCCCCATAGTGGCCACACCATCGGATGTGGGGCTCGTGGTGCAAGGCAGATGACCTGCCAGGTGCACCTGGGGGTGCCGCAGCCCAATGTCCCCCCACAGAGTACTCAGGGCTGTGTGTGTCCTCAGGGCCCCCGGACTTTGAAGAGGAGCTGGCTGACTGCACAGCCGAGCTGGGTGAGACAGTCAAGCTGGCCTGCCGCGTGACAGGCACACCCAAGCCTGTCATCAGCTGGTACAAAGGTAAACCCCGGGGCCGGGGGCTGTGGCCTTCCTGTCCAAGATGCTGGCCCTGCAACAGAAAAGAGCCTCCCGAGAGAAACAGGCTGTGAGGGCTGGGGACCCAGTATGGGATTTGGCCGGGAGCCTGGGGCACGAAGGACAGGCCTCATATGTTCACTTGCCACCTGCCTTCCAAATCAAAGGCAGCATGGTTGGGGACACGGAGATGCCGAGACATGGAGAGGAGGGAGTTCAGTGAGGGGACTCAGCTCTGCAAAGCTGCTAGTCCCATAGTCAGGGCTGATTGCAGCCAAAGGGCCCAGGTTAAAGTAGCTGCTGGGAGAGCTACCTAGGGAAAGGTCCAGGTGGCACTAGGCATGAACTTCCAGTTGTCCCCTCCCGGGGGCATCATTTCTCCCAGTGACAGCATGTGATGACATGCACAGGGTGGTGCCAACCAGGTGCTTCCCTGGCTATGGTGTCCAGGGTTTTGCAGGCCCAGCCATGGAATCGTGGCTCACTGCTCTGTGGTGGGCCTTGGGCTCCAGCCCTTCTGGAAGCCAAGCTGATGCTGTATGGCCCAGGGACCCCCAGGAATCTCAGAAATCTCACGGTCAGCATAGATGATCCCATGTGGTCCAGGGCTCCCAAGGAGAACAGATGCTTTTACCAGGCAGGATATCCCAAGGGCCTGAGATCACCTCCTAGGAGCTGCAGAGTTCTCCCTGGGGAGCTGTGCTGGAGCCATGTCGGGTTTGAGCAGCAGAGGGAAACAGTTTGGCTCTGTCATCTGTCACCTTGGCTGTAATGCCAGGAACCTGCTGGGGAGGGCCAAGAGGGGACCTGGGACACCAGCCTGGGAGTCATCGTGCTGGAGCTGGGGACCCGGGCTCAGGGATGGCTGTGGATTCCAGGGGTGTGTTGAAGGCTGAGCTGGCCCGATTTGCTGATAGGGTGGCTGGCTATGTGGAAAGAGCTTGGCATCCAGATGTGCACACAGTTGGGGCTGGACATCCACCAGGGTGGTTCCGTTTGCAAAGGTAGAAGGCTGGGGAGAGGCACGGTGGTGTGCAGATGGGGCTGGGTGGGAGGAAGAAGCACCAGGCCTGGGAGGACCCTGCAGAGTCGAGGTGCCTGCAGTGATGCTGGCAGAGGGGCCGAGGGGTGGTCGGAGAAGTACAAGTAAGGCTCAGAAGAGGGATGTGGCCGGAGGCGACGAATGGGACGTTGTCAGCTCACAGAGCATCTGACCTGCCAGTTGATGCAGACGCAGAGTGCATGTGGAGGGGGTGAGGCCCAAGCACCCAGGCTTGAGAGCCCCCACTTCCAGAGTCTGCAGAAATGAGGGGACGCGAACCCAGGGGAAGGAGCGGCCAGGGAAGTGGGGGCCCAGGAAGCCAGCCAGGGAGAGGCCAGCAGGGAGTGGGCAGGGGCATCCAGGGCTGCCAGGGTCCCCATTCTACCCTTCACACATGTGCAAGTCAGCCTGTCACGGTTTACACACATACACATTACACATACTTGTACACACACGTACATAGAGACACATACAGAGATACATGCTATGCACTCATGCATATGTACATACACACCCCATATATATGCATTACACACACATATACATTAACACTATATGTGTAATATACATAGATGTACACCACACATACAGATACTACACGTACATGCATAGTATACAATACATATACACAAATACATACCATACACATGAATATGTACATAGATACACATTATACAGGTACACATACATGCACACACACCACATGCACATGCATCATGCACAAGTGCACACTACATGTGCCTATACAACTACATAGATATATACACAGATACATGCAAACATGCACTATACACATAGATACATGCACATTACACACACAAGTACATACTTTACATATGCACACACACTTTATACATAGCTACACGTACATGTATGCACACACTACACATATATAAATATACATATTAGAGACCACACATATGTGCACACGTAGATAATACTGCACACATATACATATGTACACAGCCACATACCATACACAATACACATGCACAGATACATGCAACACACATGCATGCTACACACATAGACACCATATATTTATATTCATAAATACTACACACTCGTCTGCATGCATACATACACAGTACACATATATACACATAGACCCACCATACACATAGGTACACACAAGCATACGTACTACACACATATCTGCATGTAAACATGCACAAATGCTACATATACACATATATACATGTATAGTTATTTGCACACACACAGAAGACACAAGACGTCCACGACAGAAATGATTCATCATCAACATGAGGCAGCAGCCAGAACAGGCTCTTGCCACAACTCTCAGGGGTAGTGTGGGAGAAACCTGCACATGCATGTGCTGCACCATGGATTTCAGGGGCTGCATCTTATCACCTTGGGTGTCTCCAGGAAGGGAGGCATCTCTGCTCCACTGTCCTGGAATGTCTGCTTGTGTGAGCACTGCTGTCTGGAGCATCTGGGCTGCAGGAGCTGGCCAACCATGGGGCATTGTGCCCCAAGAGACCCAGCTCCACCCTATTTCCACAGGCTCCAGCCGCTCGGGGATTTTCCCACACTTGTGCCCAGCCCTCAGCCATCCTGGCTAATCTGACTGACGCTGGCTGGTATGCCGTCCTTCCAGTCTAACTCAGGCTGCATTTAATCAAGCCTCCCAGCAGGGGAGATGCCAACCTGTGGGACTGCCCTGGACCACCCCAAGGCAACAGCCACCACGTGTGTGGCTCCCACACAGGAAGTCTTGAGAACACAGTTATTGTTTACAATTTGGGGACTCCTAGGAAGGCACACATCAGTACTGACTGATGGTACCTCCCAGATGACCCCCCAGGGGGTCACCTGGGCTGTCAGGTTAACCTCATCTGGCCTGGCTGACTGGCCTCCAAGCCCCCAGTTCAGTCCTTATAACCTAGTGCTGTCCTGGTGTTGCAGGCACCATCCAGGCACTCAGCCCTTCCTGTTCTCCCTGTCCACAGCAGCTGGGCCCGCAGGTCTGCCCATGACTGAGGATGGGGCTGGAGAGGAAGGACTCTAGGGAGTTTTGCCTGGGTGTGTTGGGAGGGGCCGTCCCGGTGTCCACTGGTGAGAGCTGATGAACACAATGGCTTGGAGGGCTGCCCTGGGATACTTCTGGAGGAAGGCTCGGATGGGTCATTAACGCCTGCTCCCTGGGGTCTTAGGAGCTTCCCTCCTGCCACCTGTCCAGACCTCTCCTCCGGGAGGTTAGGTTCAAGAGGAACAAAATCTTTTTTATCAAAGCCTGCCAGGAGCCAGTTGAATGCCCTGAGCCCCGCTCCCTTTGGACCAGGCTGCCACCGAGGGTTGGTCATGGCAGAGCCTGGGTTTCCCTGTGGATGGAGGCCCTCCCGTTTCCCTCACTTCCTAACCACCAGTAGGCAGCTTGCATGAGAGAGCTTCTCTCTGGGGACAGCTGCCCTTGGTGACTGGACTGCCTTCCAAAGGTCTGTAGGGCAAGAGGAGGTGGGCACAGTCAGACTGCCATCCCCTTGCTGAGTGGCTCTTGTGGTAGATGTCATAGGACATCAAACTGCAGGGGGTGTGCGTGGCACACGCCTTCATGGTGTGGCTGGAGACCCAAAACAGCTTCATAGCAGGTAGGCCTCCACAGAGAGCCTGGAGAGGGACAGCTGGCCTAGGGGCCATGGAGAACATTCCCCTTGGCCCTCTGCAGTTTTGCTGAACAATCAGCTTGCAAAAGGCAAACAGATAGGAGGAAAGGCAGACACATTTATTGAATGTGTAGACACTGGATCCTTCAGAATGAAGACCAAAGACCCAGAAGAAGCTGTCTATTTTAATGCTTAGGTTCCATAAAGTATGGACAACTGTGCTGAAATAGGATTGGGCAAATAGGGTTGGATCTAGTGAGAACAGACTGAGTGGGGACATCCTGCTATGCCTGTGTGTCTGGATTCTTCTTGGCCTTCTGAGCAGTGTCCTTTCCTTCTGAGTGAGAAGCAGGACCCTTGCTGGAATGGGGGTCTTGGATCTACAGCCAAACAAGGTAGGTCCGATCATTTCTTCATGGCCAAGTTTTACACAGAAAGATGGAGAGAAAATCGGAGTCCTATTTTTAGGCTTTGTGGCTGGCTTTAGAGAAAAAGGTGTTCTGGTTTCTATGACCCACCTTGGGGAAGAGGGATTCTAGTTTCTATGGAAGCCTGGGAGGAGACTGAGGGGCTAGAGACAGGAGGGGAGGAGAAGGTCAGAGAGATAATTTTGCTTCTGTGGCTGCTTGGGAGGCCCTCATTTTGGGGTCTTGTTTTCTGAACCCCAACACTGGGTTCATAGGAGCAGTCTGCCAGGATGGAGAGTGGGTTCACCACATGCAATGTGTTCTCCTCTCCTGTAGGCTTGAGAATGTCTCTCCAGGATGTCCTCAGTCTGACATGTGATGTAGATTCTGCGTCTGTACCCTGCCTATGGTGGGGCTTAGTGATGTGGTGTCCTGGGGGCTCTGCACAGAAGCCTTGGCAGTCTGGCCAGGGTGTCCCCATCAGCAGCCTTGATTCACTTCATTGTTCATTGCCCCAGGAAGGGGTGTCTTTAACCTGCCAACCTATTTAAAATTATCTCTGAGCCTGGCATGGTGTCACATGCCTGTGATCTTGGCTGCTTGGCAGGCCGTGGCAGGAGGAGTCCATGCGCTCCCTGCCGTGTCCCCTCTGCCTTCCCTTGGGGGAGTCTGTCATCTCGGGGAAGTTGCTTGAGCCAGGAAAGGATCTGGTATAGAGGGGATGGAAGGGGTTAGAGGACAATGACAGAACAAGACACACCTCCGTGGCTCAGCCAACCATGGAGGTAGGACCCTGTCTCTACCGCAAACACATAGATCCCCTACTGTCACCCCCAGAAGAATGGAAGGCCAGCATGCTGGATGCAGGAGGCTGCTCCACAAGACGCCCAAGCTGTGGCCATTCTTCCTGAGTGCGGGCTTGGTGCCCATCCTTTCCCCTCCAAACCAGCCAGAGCTAGATGGGCTGAGCCCTCTCCTGCCTCGCCCATTGTGGCTGCTGGTGGCCCTACCCGAGCACTCAGTTCAGGCATGAGTGTCCGTGGCTGTGGTCTGAACAGGGTCGGAGTCTTCCTTCAGATTCAGCACTGGCTCTGGCATTTATTGTGAAGTGGTTGAACTGAGGCTGAACCAGCAAAGTCCCTGGCAGGGACTGGAGAAAGAGCGCCAACCAAGGCACCGCCCAGGTGTCTGTATTTGGACCCACTCCTCAGTTCTCAGACTGCAACTACCTGCCTAGTTTCTCTCCTTAGCAGGGCAACAAAGTAGAGAAAGAGATCCACAGGGCCACTTCTTCTTTTCCTTCCAGAAGGCCATGCCTCTGACAGTGTCACTTCCCTGTCTCCAAAATAGTAAATCAAAAACTGTGAAGGGCCCACAATTTTACCCCACTTGCAATCTTGCAAGCCAGCCTGCTAGCCAGATGTAGACAAAAGACACAAGACTCATGGGTCAGAGACAAAGACTTTTTACCAGCAGTGCCTCAGTGTCTCTCATCATTGCCCCCACCCGTTTCTGTGAGGAGGCGATGGAACCAGGTGTTAGTTGCATGCAGGGGTTGCCCCACGAGAGAGAAATCTTGAATCTTAGGAGACTTGGAGCTCTTTTTATGGGGCTGCTGGTACATCTGCCCATGCTTCACTCCAGAGATAGTGGATGACTTCCTACCCTGGGATGCAGAAATGTCTCCCAGGAAAGGAATGGAAGGGTTTTGTCTCTGTTGCCCTGGAACACAGCCAGGCAGACGGGCATCTTCTGCTTCACTCTCCTTACTTTCTACTCTACTCTCTTCTTCTTCTTCTATTCTAAACCTGGCTGTGAGTGCCTTTGCTCAGAGAGTTGAAATGTGGAATCTGAATTCCAGGGAGAATTGTTTTCTCACAGCAAGATGAGGACAGAGCTGCTGGTAGCATGGCGGCCCTGACTGCTGGTAGCTTTGGGGGAGAGAAATGGAGCCTAGGGGATGGGCTTAGTGGGGATGGGAAGAGATGCCCTGGAGGGTGTGAGCACAGCTCCTTTCTGGAGTTGCCACAAAGGGGTGCAGAGATCTGAGGTGGTAACTAGAAGGTTTTTGAAAAAAATTAAAGATTATTTCTGAGCTGGGTGGGGTCGCTCACACCTATAGTCCCAGCTACTCAGGAGGCCAAGGGGGGAGGATCGCTTGAGCCCAGAAGTTTGAGACCAGCATGGGCAACAGAGTGAGGCCCTGTTGCTACAAAAAGTTAAAAAAATTAGCCAGGCATGGTGGCGCACCTGAGGCGGGAGAATCACTTGCGCCCAGAAGGTCGAGGCTGCAGTGAGCTGTGATCGCCCCACTGCACTGCAGCCTGGGCAACAGAGCAAGACTCCATCTCTACAAATATATATGTGTATGTGTGTACGTGTGTGTGTGTGTATAATGTGTATATATGTGTGTGTATATATATAATATATATCTCTTATAGTTCTATACAAATCATAAGTTAGTGCTGGTTGTGACCTTTGTGATTTAAGCAATCTGTGGGGCACACCCGACACTGTTGGAATGTGAATCGATGCTGTTTTATATATTTAGACATTATGTGGGAAGGAGTTCTCCACAGTGAGAGGCCGTGCCTTCTGGTCCCTCACCTGGGAAGGAAGCATGCATTGGCCAGAGAGGTGTAGTCAGTTGTGTGTTCATACCAAGGTGATTTACTTCACATTCTTCAGTCTTCAGATATTTGTATTAGAAGGCTGTGCATTTGGAGGCATGAGGATGTGGCCTGGGAGAGGAGAGTGGAGCTGGGGGTGAGACTTTGGGCTGCCGTGTTCTCCGCAGGAGCAGGTGCAGGGAAAGAAGGCATGGAGGGCTGTGGGCAGTGATTTTGAGAAGGGGCTGTAGGCCCTAGGCTGGGCAGGCAGGGGTGAAGAGGGGATCAAGGTGCTGTGAGCTGGGGTGCAGTCAGTGCGTTAGAGGTCCTCAGAACATTGCAGGACTGCTGAGAGCTGAGGTGACCAAGGACTCAGCTGCCCATAGAGGATGTCCTCTGTGGGGCTCAGGTCCCTTGGCCTGCCCCCTGCCTCTAGCTAGTGTCCAAGGTGGACAGAGAAAGAGACAGACAGAGTGAGAGACAGAGACACAAAGAGACAGAAAGGCACAAAAGGCACAGACAGAAAAACAGACAGATAAAGACAGACGTGGAGTCAGAGACAGACACAAAGGCAGAGACAACAAGGAGACAGAAAGAGAGACAGAGACAGAAAATAGAAACACACACAGAGATAGAGACAAAGAAAGAAGCTGAGTCCGAGACAGACGAAGAAAGATGGAGACAGAGAAGCAGAGACAACAGAGAGAATGGGAGCTCGTGTCAGCCTCTCCCTCCAGGGTTGCAGGTCAACCTGGAAGCTGGACCCGGCAGGGAGCCCGTGCCTGGCCCTTGTGCTGCAAGTGTGGCCCCTCCGTCCCCTCCCCGACCATGACTGCAGCCCCCAGGCCAGGCCCAGCTTCTCCCCGCTAATGGAGTGAGCCCCTGGGTCCCCACCTGAGTGATGGCCCCCGCTTGTCCTTTCCAGATGGGAAACCAGTGCAGGTGGACCCCCACCACATCCTCATTGAAGACCCTGATGGCTCATGTGCCCTCATCCTGGACAGCCTGACCAGTGTAGACTCTGGCCAGTACATGTGCTTCGCGGCCAGCGCCGCTGGCAACTGTAGTACCCTGGGCAAGATCCTGGTGCAAGGTTAGCCTGGAGGCCTTCCTGGGGGAGGAGCCACCCTGACCCCCCCACCATGGCAGGCCCAGCTGCGGCGGGGTGGTGGAACAGTGGGATGGACATCCAACCATGTTCTGAGGGGATCACTGGGGGCTCATAGAGGGCACCGGGAGGGGTGGGGACCCTGCAGCCCCTTCCCTGGCATCAGCCTCAGCTCCGTCATGGCATCTCTATGTCTCTCTGTATGTCTCTGTGTCTGATGCACTGTGTCTATTTCTGTCTTTGTCTGTCCATGTCTGTATGTCTCCATCTCTGCCCTTTGATCTCTGTCTCTGTCACCCTGTCTCTGTATGTCTTTTTTCTGTTTCTGTCCTTCTGTCTCTGTTTGTCCATCTCTATCTATGTGTCTCTCTGTCTGTCTATCTTTCTGTCTCTGCTTCTCCATCTGTCTCTCTGTCTCTGTTTCTTTATCTCTGGTCTCGATGTCTATGTCTCTCTCTCTCTTTCTGTCTCTATTTCTGTCTCAATTTCTCTTTCTCTGTCTCTTTCTGTCTGTTTTTCCATCTCTGTCTCTTTGTCTCTCTCTATTTTTCTCTCTGTATTTCTTTCTCTGTCTCTCTTTCTCTGTATCTTTATCTCTCTCTGTTTCTCCATCTCTATCTTTCTGTCTCTCTGTCTCTTTCTTTGTAAGTCTTTCTGTCTCTGTCTCTATCTCTATCTCTATGTCTGTCTCTGTCTGTCTGTCTCTATGTTTCTCTCTGTCTCTCTCTCTCTCTCTGTCTCTTCCCTCCACAACCCCACAGTCCCACCACGGTTCATGAACCAGGTCCGAGCCTCGCCCTTTGTGGAGGGAGAGGATGCCCAGTTCACCTGCACCATCGAAGGCGCCCCATACCCGCAGATCAGGTGGGGCCCAGGCCTGCCTGGGGATGGGGCATGAGGGGGCCGGCTCCCACCTGGAGCATGGGGCACGGACCATGTGTTCCCGTGTCAGGGCTGGGCTGGACATGGCCACTGGCCTTCAGCTTTGTGGGGCTCTGGTTCATTCTGGATGTGGGACACCCCTCAGCCAGGAGGACACGGCCAGGCTGTGTCTTGGCTTCTGGAAGGGTGGGCTCTCTGAGGACCCCTGGGGTCTGAAGGCAGGACAGCTGGGTCGTGAGCACAGGTAGCACAGCCGGGTTTGACCCTGAGACAGGACATAGGAGGATGTCGCTGGCGGGGTAGAGCATGGCCTGAGTCCTGCCTGCCTCACGTGCCCTCCGGGTGGATTCCAGGTGGTATAAGGACGGGGCCCTGCTGACCCCTGGCAGCAAGTTCCAGACACTGAGTGAGCCTCGCAGCGGCCTGCTAGTGCTGGTAATCCGGGCGGCTGGCAAGGAGGACCTGGGGCTCTACGAGTGTGAGGTGAGAGGTGCAGGAGTGGGGACCTGCCTCGGGGCCCAGGCCATCCATGCCGGCCATCCTCTGGGGTCTGATTGTGGAGGGGCTTAAGACCCCAGGCCCTATCCTCAAGGTGGAGGGCTCTTGGCAGAGGCCAGGGGGCACCATACCCACTGCTACACCCTTCCTTGATGACAGGCCAGAGGCCACCGTGCCACTCTCACCCCCCCATCACAGGCGAGGGCCACCATGCCACTGTCACTGTCATCCCTGGCCACACCACTGCCCCATGCCCTGGCCTTATTCTTCCTCTGCCCCGAAGCCTCTCCTTGGCTCCCATGTCAATCTGGATGCCTTCCTTGGCTTCCCTGACCATTTCGAGGATGCCACTTGGTTTTTGCCTTTGGGGGGCCCGGCATGGCCTCATGAATTTTGTCATTCATGTCAAATGGAGTGTCAGTCATCCAGTGTAGCCTGGCCCTGCTCAGGTACCTTTTACCTGTGGAGATGTCCAGCCTACAGGTGGACAGAGCTGCCTTCTGCTCAAGCCACTGTGTCTGCAGGGCCGGGGCAGGGGCTCCCCAGGGTGGGGCCCAGTCCCAGTCCTCCGGCCCTTCAAAGCCTGCAGTGGTTGTGGTGGTCATGGTGGCTGTGTGCCAACTGTAGGTGCCCCAGACCCCAGGCGCTGGCCTCTGTCCAGCTCCTCCAGGGGCACTTGTCTGGCCACCACCCCCACCATGTAGCTGCTGCTGTGAGCCTGTGGGGAGCCTGCCCCACACCACTCTGGCTGGGGAAACCAGAGACCCAAGTGAGCTCTTCATTTGCACTAATACCATCACTAGCCATGCATGGGGATTTAAATTTAAATTTAAATCAACTAAAGTTAAATCCAAAGCTAGGTGCTGTGGCTTACGCCAGTAATCTCAACAATTTGGCAAGCCAAGGCAGGAAAATCCCTTGAGCTCATGAGTTTGAGACCAGCCTGGGCAACATGTTGAAACCCTGTCTCTTAAACAGGGTTTATGTTTGTCTGACTGGTGTGTCATCTCACACCAGTTAGAATGGCAATCATTAAAAAATCAGGAAACAACAGGTGCTGGAGAGGATGTGGAGAAATAGGAACACTTTTACACTGTTGGTGGGACTGTAAACTAGTTCAACCATTGTGGAAAACAGTGTGGTGATTCCTCAAGGATCTAGAACTAGAAATAACATTTGACCCAGCCATCCCATTACTGGGGATATACCCAAAGGATTATAAGTCATGCTGCTATAAAGACACATGCACACGTATGTTTATTGCGGAACTATTCACAATAGCAAAGAGTTGGAATCAACCCAAAAGTCCATCAGTGACAGACTGGATTAAGAAAATATGGCACATATACACCATGGAATACTATGCAGCCATAAAAAAGGATGAGTTCGTGCCCTTTGTAGGGACATTGATGCAGCTGGAAACCATCATTCTCAGCAAACTATCGCAAGAACAGAAAACCAAACACCGCATGTTCTCACTCATAGGTGGGAAATGAACAATGAGATCACTTGAACACAGGAAGGGGAACATCACACACCGGGTCCTATTGTGGGGAGGGGGGAGGGGGGAGGGATAGCATTAGGAGATATACCTAATGTAAATGACGAGTTAATGGGTGCAGCACACCAACATGGCACATATATACATATGTAACAAACCTGCATGTTGTGCACATGTACCCTAGAACTTAAAGTATAATAAAAATAAATAAAGAAAATGCGTAGGCAAAAAAAAAAAAAAAAAAAACTAAAAAATTACTCAGGCACAATGGTGCACACTTTTAGTCCCAGCTAGTCGGAAGGTTGAGGTGGCAGGATCCCTTGAGCCCAGGAGTTGAAGGCTGCAGTGAGCTGAGATCGTGCCATTGCACTCCAGCCTGGGTCACAGAGCGAGACCCAGCTTTAAAACATACATAAAACGAAGTTAAGTTCAGTTAAAGATTCGGTTCCCTGGCTGCTCTGGCCCCATGTCCCATGCTCAGAGCTGCACGTGGACAGGGCAGATGGAGAGCATCCTCATCACTGCAGGGGACCCTAGGGCCATGTGGGTCCCCCAGGGATGCTGTGGCTGGGCTGGGGCCCTTCCCTTTGTGGGGGACACACCAGGATGGAGGCTGCCCATGCTGCCAACATGGCCACAGGGAGAAGGCCCTGCCCGTGAGAAGCCTTGGGCTCTGAGCCAGCCCTGCTGTCCTTGCAGCTGGTGAACCGGCTGGGCTCCACACGAGCTAGTGCAGAGCTGCACATTCAGAGCCCCACGCTGCAGGCCCGGGAGCAGTGCCACAGGGAGCAGCTCGCGGGGGCAGTGGAAGGTAAGTCCCACCCCTGTCCTTGCCACCAAGGCAGCTCCCCACGGCTCAGACCCACGCTGGACCCTCACAGGCCTGGCCATGCCCGGGGGGACATGACTCTCACCTTTCCCAGTCAGGGTCTGCTGCCTGGAGGACACTGGAGGAGGGCTGGGCTGGCATCGTGGGGCAGGGAGAGCCACAGATGAGAGATGAGGAGGCTGCTGCGGGCCACACACAAGTCCCAGCCCCTGGCTGGAGGCAGCACCTGTGTGGGCTGGTGGAGTGTGGGCCCTGAGCCCAGAGCCTGAGTGGAGGCTGAAGAGGTCACTCTGGGTGAGCGGGGTTCCCAAAGCCCTGCTGCGGTCCAGAGAGGGAAAGCCTGTGCACAGAGGCCAGGCCTACACCCAGGGCAGCTCGCCGGTGGTGGACAGGAGGCAGTGGGCAGGAGGCAGTGGGGAGGTTGCGGCAGGAACAGTAGGAAGGACGTCTCTGCAGAGGGCCAGGCCACTGGGCCCCAGCTTGGCTCCCAGGAGAAGGGGCAAGTGTCAGGGGCCTGACCCCTCCATTGAGGGTAGGGCTGGTTGTGGAGAGACCTGGCCTGGTCTGGGACTGCTCCTGGGTTCCTGGGAGGGCCTTGGGCTGCAGAATGACCTCACTAGGGGTGGAAGGTGATGGGCCGGGGGAGAGGTGGGACACATCACCTCATTCCTCCAGGCTCCCGGATGCTTTACTCAGGGCAGGGCAGCCAGGATGGGAAGGGGGTCATCGGGCATCCGTCTTGGGCTCCCAGTTGGGCTGCCCGTCTGGACAGGTTTTGAGCCTCCCATCACTGGGGACATGCAAGTGGAGGCTGGTTCAACACCTGGCGGAGCTGCAACTCTCACTATGGGTTGGAATACGTGTCCTCCAAGTCTTAAACATTGGCTCCTGCAACCCCACCTCAACTGTCTCTCCCAGTGCCCAGTGTCTGAAAGCCAGTTGCCCATCTGGACCCCACAGAGCTGGGCCATCTTTGATTGCCCTCCATGACCCTCAGGGAGACCCCTCCCTTGCTGGGCAAATGTCCTTGTTCCTCAGCCTACACAGTGCCACAGGCACTGGCCAACCCCTGACTGCGAGTGCCCCATGTCTGACGTGTCTCTGGGGGCCCTGTGACCTCCGTCAGCCCCACAACTGGTGGCCACAGCACCACACACAACTGCTTCTGGAGCTGCCAGCACCTCAGCCTCCCATGAGTCTTGTGTCTCACGGCCAGGGAGGTGCCCAACTGGGACACTGGGACACCCAGGGCTGCCTCTTGCTGGTGACAGGAGTGTCCTCCACAGTCGTTCACTTGGCTGTCACAACAAATCTCTCTCTGGGTCTGGAGGAGGGGGTGGCAGGGGAGAGAGGCCACCAGTGCTGGACAGGGTGTTGGCACTTCGGCGAGGTGAGAACGCAGGTCCTTGAAGACCCTGAAGCTGGAGCCAACACCTCCCCGCTTCTAACTCCTATCCTGCTGCTTCATCTTTAACCCAGCAGCTCTGCAGCCCGAACAGGCCCTGGCAGGCCTCTGCGGGGTGGGCGCTGCCCCCTTGCTTGTGGATCACGCTGCGCACGGCTGCACTCCTCCCATGGTCGCAAATACTCACTCTGGCCCACAGCTGATCAGGTGGCAGTTTAGGTACATGAATGAAGGTGCCAGAGAGTGTATGGGCCCAGAGGTGCCTGGCTGTCAGCCCCAAGTACAGGGAGGATGAGTGGGGAGGCCCTGGATTTTCCCATCACTCTGTAGTTCCCATCACTGGCCTGCAGGTGGTGGACACATTGGCTTTCTCTGGGGTCAGCTTAGTCTAAACACACAGAGCCTTTTGGTTGGATCTCATTCTCTCCTCCCATGGGCACTCCTCTCTCCAGGGGGAGCCTGTGAAATACACACTTACACATATGTATACATGTGCATGCACACACATATGCATGCACGTACACACATTTGCACGTGTGTGCCCAGAAATGCACAGTACGTGTGGCTTGCAAGTGTACATATAGATGCAGGTAGTCCCTGAAATTCATGTGGTTCTCATCTGAGACAGGCGTAAAGCCTTTCTCCACATGGCAATCTAGCAAAGCAGACGGTGTCCCACCCCCGACCCAGAGCCGTGAGGCCGTGTGCCCCAGGCCACGTTACTTGACTTTTCTGGGCCTCCTGCTTGTTTTTTTCCCTCAGGGTGCTGGGAAGGGTCACTGAGATGTGAAGGTGCTGGTGGCCTGTGGACTGTCCACTGGCCAGCTGGCTAGGGCTGGGAGGGGGCCATCTTTGTGCCCTGATGATTCTGCCTGGGAGCTGCAGAGGAGGAGTCCTTGAGGTGAACTGGAAGGAGGAGCTGCCTGATCCCAGATGTGTCCCATCCCATAGCTGGAACCACAGGCCCCATCCTGCTGGCTCTGGGGAGGGAGGCAGCTAGGAAAACCAAGAGAGACCATGGAGTGTGTGAACTGAGGATGCTCCTATAGGGAGATTTGGGCTGACGCTCACTCGGAGCTCAGCACCCTGCCCAGGCATCCCCTGGGGCTGTTCTTGGCAGGACTTCTGTGGCTTTGTGCCACAAAGCTCAGGTGTGCCACTTTCAGGACTCCAGAGTCCCTCTCTCCTGAGGATTTTTTGTAACAGAGGCCCCAACTGCCTCAGCCTCAGTGTAGCTGCTGGCTCCCTATGCAGCCACAGGCCATGTATTCCCTTCTAGGACTTGGTTTCTGTGTCTGAGAAGTGGGATTGTAGGTCTGACAAATTCACAGGGCTCCCTTGGCACATGGGTTGAAGGAGAAGCTGGGATTTCTGTGCTGGGAGTGTAGGTAGGGTCTTCATTCTCCCCCCAGACCCTCGAGACCCTCGAGACCCTGCAAGACCCTCGAGAGGGACAGTGGGTCCTGCCTTCACGAGGGAACACATTGTCCTCAGCCCTCATTCCACAGCCACTCAGGACAGGCATCGTCACCTCCATGTCAGAGACCAGAGAACTGGGGCTCTGAGTAGACAGCCTGCCCAGGGGCAGCTTAGCAGGCGACTATAATGCTGTGCCACTCAGATAGCTCAGCCCCCAGCACTGGCTGGTCTGTAACCCTCGCTATTCCGACTGTTTTCTTTGTAGTCACTGAGCAAGAGACTAAAGTCCCCAAGAAAACCGTCATCATGTAAGTGCAGGCGTGTTCCTAACCTTCCTTCTGACTGCAGTGCCTCCTGCATGCCACTGACCTGCCTGGATCATGCCCGTGTGGCCTAGCCACCTGCTTGCCGCCTGTCTGCTCACGTAACATTCACCCTCTGACTGCCAGCACCTTACCTTACAGGTACTTGCAGTTACCTTGCATAGGCACCTTCCCCTGGGGCCTCGATTACCTCCACACTTCACAGCTCTCTCTTCCAGGGCCTCAGTACACTCCATGGTCCCACTATTTCAGCAGAGTAGACTTATTCCACACACTTCACAATGGTTCATCCAGGGATTCATCAGGTGCTAGGCCTGACAGCTGCTTTCCTCAGTGGGCCAGAGACAGAATTCTAATCCTCAGCACCCTGGGATTTACGACAGTGTTGTCCAACAGAACTTTCTGTGATGATAGAAATGTTCTATATTGGCTGGGCACAGTGGTGCACGCCTGTAATCCCAGCACTTTAGGAAGCCAAGGAGGTCAAGAGTTCGAGACCAGCCTGGCCAACATGGTGAAACCCTGTCTCTACTAAAAATACAAAAATTAGCCGGGTGTGGTGGTGGGCCCTTGTAATCCCAGCTACTCGGGAGGCTGAGGCAGGAGAATTGCTTGAACCCGGGAGGCAGAAGTTGCAGTGAGCCAAGATCATGCCACGGCACTCCAGCCTGGGTAATAGAGCAAGCTCTGTCTCGAAAAAAAATAAAAAGAAATGTTCTATATCTCCCCTGTCCACTACAGTAGCCACTAGCTACATGTGTCTTTTGAAGCATCTGGAATGTGTCTAGTGTGACTGAAGGACAAATTTTAAATTTAATTTTTGTTCATTTGAATTTAATTTGCATAGTACACTCATAGTGGACAGCACAGCCTTAGGGCCCTTAGAGGTCCCCAAGCCTGATTTTCACATTTGGAAGATGGGGAAACTGAAGTTCAGGGAAGAGAGGAGGTTAGCTCTGGGTGACTAATGATTGGAAGCCAGCGGAGATCCCACTTCCCCAGTGCCATGCCCACCGTCCCTTTCTTCATCCTTCAGTGCCTCAAGGATTTAGCAAAATCACACATGCTACTGCTGATGAAGTAACACAAGAGGACCAGAACTGGGTGAACCCATAAATGTAGGGTTGGTTTTGACCTGAATAATCTGAGAGGACTTCCAATAGAAGGTGTGTGCAGGTGGGAGTGATGGAAGAGCTTGCAAAAGCCAGGAGGCAGGAAAGACTATGGTTTCCTAAGGCCAGATGGCTGAGAAGCTCCAGCACGGGAAAACTCTTAGTTCTCAAGGGGCCTACAACCTCCAAAAGGGGCCTTCAGTTGGCCCTATTATAGGAAAATCCCATTGCCAGACATTTGTTGAGATCCTGGGTTAACCCTTCTTTGGCTTTCTCCCTCCTTCCCTAAAGCAAGTTGCTTCTATGATGCCACCCCACAATAGATGGGACTGCCTGGATGCTCGTGAGCACCCCACTCCTGGAGGTATGCAACGGTGCCAGAGCCTCACATAGATTAGTTCTACATTTTGTCCCTTTGGGAGCACTATTATTATCTACATTTTATGGATAAGAAAATGGAGGAGCAGAGATGGAGCCAGAATGCCCCACTGGCAAAGCTTCAGAGGCGACTCATGCCTAGGGAAGGGAGGACCAGGTGATTTACAAGCATACAAGTCCAGTCTGTTCCAGACTTAGGAAGGTGGGAACCCTCACCCTGCAAAGAAAAATTTACCCACTCAACTTGAGGAATGGAGGGAGCCAACTGCATAGGCATAGCGCTGAACCCAAGGGTGGACCACACAGGTAGAGGCACCAGGGAGGCAGTAGACCCGAGAAGGAAACAGGGCTTGGAGGCAGACCCCATGTGCTGTGCTTGCAGTATCAGTACAGGATGCCCATGTGTCCTTGTGCGGGTAGCAGTGAGTCCGGCATTTGGGGGGATATTTAGGAGTCCCCATCCCCATCCACCTGTTGGGCTGCACTCAACTTACCACCCTGCATCAGCAGATCGGGCAACGTGAGGTGAGCAGATGGGGCCCGGTCCAGGCTCTCAGCAACAAGTGTACTGCCCTAGAGCCTGTGTGTGAGGCAGGAAAGCAGCCTATGGGCATGAGTGGGCCACATCTCTGAGCCTCAGCTTCCTCATCAGTTAAGTGGAATACATCACTCCCTCTTTAATAGCTGAGGGCTGGAGGAGGCAGGACCTGTCATTGCTGTGCACCCCAAGGGGTGGTCACACATCTCTGGGCTCATCCCTGGGAGCAACTGCTTCCAGATGGAGCCCTGAATTAGACAAAAGCAAAGCTAAACGAGAGAGAGGCAGTACCTTGGACAAAGAAGACAGCTGGCAGTAGCTCACGTGGTGACAACTTTGTCACCTCATACGTGCCACATTCCTTGCCCTGAGCCTGAGGGAAGTGCAGGGCTGAGGGCAAAATGAGTAATAGGCAGGGAACTGGTATGTGTTGTGTGTTACTCAGCACGTTCTGCTTCCCTACCTGTTACTCAGTTTGCTCTCAGTGCTCAGCAAGGTCAGGGACACCGGGCACCAGAGGAGGACCTGGGCTGACTGCTGCACTTCTCCCTCTTGGCCCCAGGCAGATTTTGAGCCTCTTTGAGCCTCTCTGTCCCCTATGAAGTGGGATCAGACCCTCTCCCAGGTTACTACAGAGTCAGACAAGAGAACTTGCAAAGTGCTCCATGCACAGCCACATATAGCCGACCTTGCATTCTGCCTCCATCACTCCTCCCCAGTCCCATTTTGGGAGATGGAACCAGGCAGGAGGAGGGGCTTGTCTGACATCACACGGCTCATCACGGCCAAGCCAAGTCTGGGGCCAGGTATCCAGCCAGGTTTCTTCCTTGGCCTGCCTAAAGCCTTTCCAGGCCTCACACTCTCAGACCCAAAGGCTAGGAGAAAAGGTCTGAGCTCAACCCCCACCCCGCCCCCGCGGCATGAGCTGTCCAGCCCATCCCTGGCTGAGGATTTTCGGGGTGTGCAGGCCCTGCCCTCTTAGAGTTGGCCACTCACCGTCCCCCATGATACAAAGCACAAAGCCTGCTGGTGGCATGGACCTGGAGGGGAGACTGTCACTGGGGCCACTGCACTTAGGATGTGACCCAGTTTTTGGAGGCACTTGCCTTTGCAGTGCAGCACGGGCCTCCCCATATACCTCACCTCTTGTTTTCAGATCTGCACACCAGAGACTGAGGTTGGCCACATGGGACCTTGTGCTTTGTTTCTTTGGTTCTATGGCAGGGGGTGGGGGACTCTGCAGGTTGGGCTCACATGCATGTGTAAGAGTTCTTTGTGCACTCTCACCGCTCGCTTGCTGGTACAATAACCTGAGCTCTTACGCTGCCCTGGCAATCCTGGGCACTGTGCCCATCTTTTCTCGGGCCCTCTCCTCCCTCCCCCAGAGAAGAGACCATCACCACTGTGGTGAAGAGCCCACGTGGCCAACGACGGTCCCCCAGCAAGTCCCCCTCCCGCTCACCTTCCCGCTGCTCTGCCAGCCCGCTGAGGCCGGGCCTACTGGCCCCTGACCTGCTGTACCTGCCAGGGGCTGGCCAGCCCCGCAGGCCTGAGGCAGAGCCAGGCCGGAAGCCCGTGGTGCCCACACTGTACGTGACAGAGGCCGAGGCCCACTCTCCAGCTCTGCCCAGACTCTCGGGGTCCCAGCCCAAGTGGGTGGAGGTGGAGGAGACCATTGAAGTCCAGGTGAAGAAGATGGGCCCGCAGGGTGTGTCTCCCACCAGAGACGTGCCCAGGAGCTCATCAGGGCATCTCTTCACGCTGCCCGGTGCCACCCCCGGAGGGGACCCCAATTCCAACAACTCCAACAACAAGCTGCTGGCCCAGGAGGCCTGGGCCCAGGGCACAGCCATGGTCAGCATCAGAGAGCCCCTCGTCTTCCACGTGGATGCCAGAGGCAGTGTGGACTGGGCTGCTTCTGACGTGGGCAGCCTGGAGTTGGAGGAGACCGGCGTCACCCTGGAGGAGGAGTGCACCATGGAGGAGGCGGGAGAGGAAGAGGAGGAAGACGGAGATGCCTTTGTGACGGAGGAGTCCCAGGACACACACAGCCTTGGGGATCGTGACCCCAAGATCCTCACGCACAACGGCCGCGTGCTGACACTGGCTGACCTGGAAGATTACGTGCCTGGGGAAGGGGAGACCTTCCGCTGTGGTGGTCCTGGGCCCGGCACCCCTGATGACCCTCCCTGCGAGGTCTCAGTGATCCAGAGAGAGATCGGGGAGCCCACGGTGGGGCAGCCTGTGCTGCTCAGTGTGGGGCATGCACTGGGTCCCCGAGGCCCTCTCGGCCTCTTTAGGCCTGAGCTCCGTGGGGCATCACCACCAGGACCCCAGGTCCGTAGCCTTGAGGCCACCTCCTTCCTCTTGCGGGAGGCCCCGGCTCGGCCTGTGGGCAGTGCTCCCTGGACGCAGTCTTTCTGCACTCGCATCCGGCGTTCTGTGGACAGTGGTCAGAGCAGCTTCACCACAGAACTTTCCACCCAGACCATCAACTTTGGGACAGTGGGGGAGACGGTCACCCTTCACATCTGCCCAGACAAGGATGGGGATGAGGGGGCACAGCCCTGATGCTGCTGCTGTGGTGGCTTGGGGCAGCAGGGAGAGGGGCGTGCCCTTGAGGCCTAGGACGCTGCCCAGCCTCAGCAGCAGCCCCTAGGAGCCTCCTGAGGGCCTCTCTGTCCCTGGTCCTGGGCCCTTCTTACCTCACTCAACTTCAGCCAGGAGGACTGGGTGGCGCTTGTAACGTCAGAATGACTGGCTCAAAGACCTCAGCTCTGGGCTATTTCCTCTCAGCCTGGCAGGAGCCTTGGGACTGTGGACGAAGGATGTAGCCTTGGGCATTTGTCCTGTTCCCATGTGGGCCAGGTCCATCCCTCCTGGTCACAGCTGCCAGGCCTGGCATGGCCTTGCCTCTTCTGCAGTCTTGGTGACTGAGACCCTTGGGTGGGTGCTTCCCAGCTCTGCAGGCCCTCCTGGCCTTCTCTACAGGGTGGACATGGGGTCTGTGTGTGGGCAGCAGCCTGTCTCTCAACAAGAATAAAGTAGCTTCCTGCACACCTCTCTGACTCTCCTTGCCTCTCCACTGGGCAGCCCTGGGTCCCCTCCACCTGCAGCCCTCAGGGGAGCCCATACCCTCATCTGCCTTTTACTGTGAGGTCCCCTGGCTGGCCACTGCCTGTGGAGTCCCGGCCCACCCTGGGGTCCCTGAGTGGACCTGCGACAGCTGGTTCCCATCATGGAGAGGCCACTCACAGGGGCACACGGCATGGCCAGAACAGCCAATCATGCTCCTTCCTAGCATGCTGGGTACCAGGCAGGCCTTCCCCAGCCCTGGGCAGCTGGGACTGTTGTCATGGCAGACGTGGGGATGTGGTGACCCCATGGGATCTCAGCATCAGAGGTCAACTTCATTGTCTCTGGCCGGACGATCCCAGCACCATTAGAGGACAACCCCAAGCCCTCCAGCTCCGAGGCTGGCCCAGGGGTCCTGCTGACTGCGTTGGAGTGAGGCGGGTAGAGAGGAGGGTACCCTGGCAATGTAGAGAGCAGCCCAGGTCTCCTCTCCAGGCTGGCGACTGGGGATGCGGCAAGGGCCCTCAGCAAGGGCTTGAAGACACAAACAAGGCGGGAGGCTTGGGGCAGGTGACCTGCTGGACCCGTGTGCGAGGTGCCTGGCTGATGGCCAGGTGGACGGGGAGGCTGCTGAGGGGGAGCTGCCAGTGGGGACCATGCCCAGCAGGGCTCTAGAGGAGTCTCTTGCAGCTAGCAAGGGGCCAGGTGGGGCGGTCCGGGCTGGGGTTGCAGGCAGAAGGGAGAGCAGATTTGGGTCACAGGTGGAGAAGAGAAAGCCCCTGGCAGGCGAGTTCAGGCAGGGGCTGCCCTGGGAGGGAGGGCCCATCCCCAGGGAGGGGTCCACGGTCATGGCTGCCTGGACACCCGCTGAACCCAAGCTTCCTCTGGTTCTCGCCTTGGCACCAGGCTGTGCCCAGGTTTGAGGAGAGGCCAGCCCTGGTAGGGGGTTGTGATCAGTGGCAGAGCCAGGGCCTGGGGCAGGTATCCAAGCCCGGCTGCTCCCTGGAGGTGGTGACACTCTCCTGAAGGTTCCCGGGGAGGATGGGCCTGAGCTCGCAGGGAGTCTAGGAGGAGGAAGTGCCTGCCTGCAGCATGGGTCTGTGGTTTTTTCCTCTCTGTGTCCCAGGCCTCCACCTCCAGGCAGCCTCCTGAGAGGGGAGTGGGTGGGGAGGAGCCCAGTGTTGGACCACCTGGGCAGTTTCTGAGGAGGGGGACGGGGTTCCTGGAGACCCCTCTGGAGGCTGCAGCTATCCCAGACCCCCGGGTCTCACCTGCTCTTCACTCATCTGCCTCTTCTACAGACACCACCCTGGAGCGAGTGGACAAGATCACACCCGTCCTGGAGAGACTGCTGGGCCCCAGGGTGCCAGGCCCCTTCACAGGGGACCTCACTGGCCCCAGTCCCTGCCCCGGGGGGGCACCTGCACTCCAGGAGACCGGCTCCCAACCTCCAGTCACCGGATCTTCGGAGGCACCCGGTGAGGCCCAGGCGCATGCTGACAACAAAGACCCCCAGGGATTGACCCCAACCTGGCTGTGCAACGTGAAGGGTACCCATCACATGGGCATGAACTGGCCAGGCCCCAGTGACTCCGATTTGGAATCCCAGTGGCTCCATGCACTGGGGGTCCTGGGCCAAGCCTACCTCTTGCTTGGCCTCAGTTTCCCTGTCAGAATCTTGGCACAGAATGGGTTCTGGAAGGTTCCTCCTGCTCTGAATCTGTTCCAGGAGCCAGAGGCTTCCCATGGTTGGCCTGTGATGGCAAATTCAGGTGCCCTGTGCTCCTCAGTAGACAGGGAGGAGGGGGAGCAGGGGGTGAGAAAGGGGAGGAGGAGACAGGGGAGAAGTAAGAGGGAGAGGAGGAGGGGGATGGAGGGAGCAGAAGACAGGAAAGGAGGAGGTGGAGGAGGGAGGGGCAGAAGCAGCCAGTACCCCAGACCGACCAGATCAGACTGGCTGCTACAAGAGCCAGCTCTATGGGTCACTCAAGCCCCTTCCCCCAGGTGTTGGGGGTCTCCTGTTTTGAAGCACTTTAATGGCTTCTTCTTTTTTTGTCTTTGGGACGGGGTCTTGCTCTGTCACCTAGGCTGGATTGCAGTGTGCAGGGGTGCGACCACAGCTCACTGCAGCCCCAACCTCCTGGGTTTAAGTGATTCTCTCACCTCAGCCTCCCAAGTAGCTCCCATGCCACCATGCCCAGCTAATTTTTTTATTTTTGGGTAGAGATGGGGTCTTGCTGTGTTGCCCAGGCTGCTCTCAAATTCCTGGGTTCAAGCCATTCTCCTGCCTCAGCTTCCCAAAGTGCTGGGATTACGGGTGTGAGCCTGGCTGCCCACCTGCCCGAGCCCTGGCCTCGCTCCAGCCCGGTCTTCAGGTCCTCGATCAAGGAACTTTTCCTAAAGGGACAGATAGTGCATCTGGGGAAACTGAGGCCTGGGTTGGGGGAATCTCATCCAAATCCCTGCTGCTCACTGCAGGTGGATGGGGGCCTGGAGTCAGGTGTCCAGAGAGCCATGAGGACGGGGCTGAAGCGAGGCCAGAGCTGGGGCAGGATGGCAGCCAGGCTCCTCCCCTGCCCCGTCCAGCGTCCTCTGCATCTTGCTTCTGTGGGCTTCTCGGGTCCATGCCCTTCTCCTTCTCTTTTGGCCCAGCCCCAGCCTTGGTTGTCTTCATACAAAAGACCATCACGGCCTTGCATCCTGTGTGCCTACCCACTCTGGTCACCCCACACCATCTTGCAGGGGCTTCCCTGATGCACCCTCCCTGGCCACCCCTACCTGGTTCCATCACCTTGGAGAAAGGCCGTCAGGCTGGAGCCAAACAGGATGAGACCTCCAGGGCTCAGTGCCCTCCCCAAGGACAGCACGGGACAGTCCCCCACCATGGTCTCACGCTTAATCCCCTGAACACATGCTCCAACAGTCCCACAGTCCCTATGCTGCTTCTGTGGCCTCCCGCAGGCCAGGTGGCATAGGGTTCGGGGCAAGCAAGCCGCCTTCCCCCATGAGATGAGAGGGCCAGCCCCTCAGGTCTGCTTCCCCACAACAGGCACAGAAGCCCCCAGGCCTTCAATGAGCGCAGGCTCCTCCCTCTAGCTGCCTGGGCACCCTGGGGCCACCTAGGGCTAAGGGGCGTCTCTCTAGGCCCCAACTTGGTGTACATTTGCTCCGTTTGCCTATCACGGGGCTGGCTGGGAGCAAGGCCTGGCCCAGGAGAAGGGGCACGGCATCCCTGTCACCCTGGGAAATGGTCTCTTCTCATTCTTCTGCCTGTCACTCTTCCCCATGCAGTGACTGAAGGCCCGCGTCCGTAAGGGAAGGACAGGCCGAGGGTGGGGCAGGGGTCTGGGAGGACTGGCCCTCACTTGAACTCTGCCTTGTGGGTGGAGTGTACCCTGCCACATCCAGTGGGCTGTGTGCCAGGGCCACAGTGGTTGAGCAGACAAACCCGCCCTAGGTGCCGCTTGGCCCATCCGGGGCAGATCGTGGGCTCCTTCACAGGCCTGACGCTCGTTCACTCTGCCCGATGCCTCTGCAGAGTGGGCATGGGTTGGCCTGCTCTGGCCATGACCCCACCCGCCCTGCCTGTGGCGGACACCCTTTCCACTCGTCCACCTGCTTGAAGCTCAAGTGTATTCCCACAGCCACCTGCCCTGCCTGCGCTGCCTGTGCCACCGGCCGGGGCTGTCCCGAGCCCCACTCCTCTACCCAGTCTGCCCTGGGTCTCTCCTGTCCTCTCCCTCACAGCTGGGTGGAGCGGTGTCAAGGGCCCTACCTGTGACCTCTGGGCAGCCCCATGGGGTGATGCCCTGGCCCTCTGGATCCTGCCCACCATTGCTTGCATGCTAGGAACTGTTGAATGCTCCTGGCACACACGGTGCTGAGACAGAGCTGCCTGTCCTGCCTGGCTGTCAGGGAGTGTTCTAGAGGGCAGAGGCCACCGCATCCAGTTGTCAGTCTGGCGGGTGGGCAGGGGACCCTCGGGGCTGGTGGCACCAGGTCAGATATGGAGGGTGCTTGGCACCTGGGCTCTGCAGGGTGGCTAACTGCACATGCTTGAGCTGTGGCCTGGGTACTGGGTTTGGGGCCTAGGACCTTGCCAGGATCTCACCCACAGCCCAGGGCCCCGGGAGCCCAAAGCTCTGCCTGGGCTTTCCTAGCCTGGGAATGTGGGGACCAGATGCGGGTACCACCTGGGCTCCATCTCATGAGGCCCTCATCTCCCAGCAGCCGTGCCCCAGAGCGTGCCACAGCCCCTCCTCCACGAAGGCCCAGAGCAGGAGCCAGAGGCCATTGCCAGAGCCCAGGAATGGACTGTGCCCATTCGGTAACCACCCCAGACTGCTGGGTCCTGCACTGGGGACCAACCCCAGGGGACATCTCTGGGCAGGCAGGGCAGGGCACGAGTTACTGCGGTGTCCTCACAGCCCTCCACTCTTTGCCAGCAGCTACCCCAGGCATGGCAGGTCTGGGAGGAGAGGCCACCCTTGGGATGAGAGGTGTTGGGGGGCCCCCTCCACACTAAGGGCTGGGCACCCGTCTGTACGTCTCATCCCAGAGAGGCTTTGCTGCAGCCCCTTCCTAGTGGTGATGAGCAGGGATACCCTATCTCATCGGGAGGCCTGGCTGCTCAGAACGTGTGGGGGCCCGGCAGAGCCTCACCCCACTTCCTAACCCCAGGATGGAGGGTGCAGCCAGGCCTGGGGCAGGCACAGGGGAGCTGCTGTGGGACGTCCATAGCCACGTGGTCACGGAGACCACACAGAGGACCTACACATACCAGGCCATCGACACACACACCGCAAGTACGGGGTTGGGCCCAGCTGGGTTATAAGTGTGATCCCCATACCTCCTGTCCAGGGCTGGGGGGCATTTGCACATCTGCAGAGGCCACCCAGCCTGTCTCAGCCCTGCCCCAGCCTGGGACGCCCACATTCTACTCACTGTGTCCCTTCAGAGGGGCCAGAACCCTCCACTGGGGAGACGCAAGTGGCAGTGAACTTGGTGTTAATAGGACCCTGTCCCTGAGAACGGCAGCCAAGTTAGTGAGCTCCACTGGCCCCATCAACTCCTCCTGATCACCTGGCCAGCTGAGGTCAGAGTGGGAGAGGCAGTGGTTCCATTGAAGGAGCACCCATAACTGTCAGAAGCCTGGGCAGTCAGGATGGGGTGCTGTTGCTTGGGCTGTGGGGGGCGTTCAGTTGCCCAC
The DNA here is from genome assembly GCF_008728515.1 of Papio anubis. NCBI lineage: Eukaryota > Metazoa > Chordata > Mammalia > Primates > Cercopithecidae > Papio > Papio anubis. Next base: position 133,439,301 of record NC_044976.1, on the reverse strand, counting down.
AGTGTATCTCAGGGCCTCAACAACCACCCAGGCGTGGTGGGCTGTGGCTGGCACCCAGGGTTGTGTGGCTGGGGAGGTGGTTTCCATGGTTCCCTCCCTGCCCTCCTAGGGCCCCCATCCATGCAGGTAACCATCGAGGATGTGCAGGCACAGACAGGCACAATGGCCCAATTCGAGGCTGTCATTGAGGGCGACCCACAGCCCTCGGTGACCTGGTACAAGGTAGGTGTGCAGGTCCAGGTGAGCGAGATTCGGGAATGGCCCCAGGATCTGGGGGACCCACGGGAGATGGGTGCAGTCCACACTGTGCACTTCCTCCCACATCCCCTCCAGACTGGACACACAGCAGCACTGCTCAGTGAAGGGTGGGGTGATGGGGTCCCCCAGAGTGGGCTGATGGCAGCCCTGCTGATCCTGTGCCTCCAGGACAGCGTCCAGCTGGTGGACAGCACCCGGCTTAGCCAGCAGCAAGAAGGCACCACATACTCCCTGGTGCTGAGGCATGTGGCCTCGAAGGATGCCGGTGTTTACACCTGCCTGGCCCAAAACGCTGGTGGCCAGGTGCTCTGCAAGGCAGAGCTGTTGGTGCTTGGCGGTGAGTTGGTTGACCCCTCCTGGGCCCAGGCTCTGCAGCTAGGCTGGCCAGGTACAGGTCTTGTCTCCATGGGGCAAACTCTCTTCCCATGGGTGGTACCTGGGTGGGTGTGGTCCCTGGGTGGGTGTGGTCCCATAGTCTTGGGTCCAGGAAGCAGCTCCCATTAACACCACAGCACTGGGTTCTGTGGGGATCAGGGTGGTCACCTTTGCCCATACCAGCTGCTTCCCATTCCTTAGGGGACAATGAGCCGGACTCAGAGAAGCAAAGCCACCGGAGAAAGCTGCACTCCTTCTATGAGGTCAAGGAGGAGATTGGAAGGTAGCACCTAGCCCCCTTTCCCCTGGACAGCCAGATGGCTCCCTTCCTCAGGCCACCTGGGCTCTCCTCACTCCGTCTTTCCTAGGGGTGTGTTTGGCTTCGTGAAAAGAGTGCAGCACAAAGGAAACAAGATCTTGTGCGCTGCCAAGTTCATCCCCCTACGGAGCAGAACTCGGGCCCAGGCATACAGGGAGCGAGACATCCTGGCCACGCTGAGCCACCCGCTGGTCACGGGGCTGCTGGACCAGTTTGAGACCCACAAGACCCTCATCCTCATCCTGGAGCTGTATCCTGCCCTCAGCCCCTGAGAGGGCTTGAGGAGGGGCATGCAGGGCCAGGCCAGGGCTCAGAGGAGCCATGTGCTTGGTGTCCCCTGCCTGGCTGGGTGGTGGCGACAGCCACCCAGCCGGGAATTTGGGTGGGGAGTCTTCTGTTCCTCGGGGCAGTGACTGGAGTCCCCAGGGGGTACTGGTGGCTAGCTGGCCCTGATGACCTGATGCCCTCAGCAAGGATGGTGGGGGTCCGCTCCCACTCTGTAGATGGCCTCTTAGAGAGGAAGGAGCTGCTTGGCCTGGCTACTCTGGGGCACACCCTGCCACCCACGTGGCCTTGTCTTGGAGGTCTCCTCTGTCCTCTGGTGCTCTTGACGGTGTCAGCCGGACACATGCCTCACTGCCCCAAGTCGGTGTCCTCTTTGCAGGGAGAGGGTGCTGGATGGGCTCTGTACAGAGGGGACAGGATGCCCCCTCCCACTGTGCCAGTGCAGTGACTGGCCTCAGTCCCCAGCGTCAGCCTGCAGCCCCTCCCTTTTCAGGGCTGCATGCCATCTGGGGTTCAGAGGGGTCCCCACTCCACTCTCCTCAACCCTGAGCATCACCCCCTGCTGCCCCCAGAGATCAGATGTGCCCGTAGTCCTGGCCACCTCATTGTGAGTGTGGGTTTCTGGGGGCAGGCAGGTTTCAGCCTCCCAAGCCTGTTTTTCCTTGATGGGATCCCAGGTGCTCATCCGAGGAGCTGCTGGACCGCCTGTTCAGGAAGGGTGTGGTGACAGAGGCCGAGGTGACTGGGCCGCCGCCTGCCACTGCCCCAGCCACGCACCCTACCCCAGACCCCTCTCAGACACCAGGTCCCTGCAGATATAGTCCCAGCCACAGCCCTCTCTAGCTCAGGGGCCTCTGGGGCTCCCCATGGCCTCCAGGGCGTGTTGACCCCTCAGTCAGGCTCTACACGGCCTGCCACCCCGCCTCACTTGGCCAGCTGACCAGCCCTGCCCACCCCTCCCCCACTGAGGTTCACAAGTCCATCGTATCCTCCCCACCTTTGAGGGATCTCCTGGCTTAGGGGCACACAGGACCCAGGAGGGCTTTGCATATCAGCTGCCGAAGCCAGGAGGAGGCCGGACTTGAAGTGGAGAGGGAGGCTGGGGCTGGGCTCCCACCTGAACAGCAGCCCTTGCTACAGGTCAAGGTCTACATCCAGCAGCTGGTGGAGGGGCTGCACTACCTGCACAGCCACGGCATTCTTCACCTGGACATAAAGGTTAGTATGTCCTCATCGCTGCACCCCAAAGCCTGGGACCTGCAGGCCAGTGGGGCAGGCTCACCACTCCCAGCTTCACTGAGAGGGCTTGCTTGCCTCCAGGGACAGGGAGCTCACCACCTCCAGGCAGCCCTTTCGAGTGGGGTGTGGCTCTGGTGGAGCAGAGCCTGTCCCCAAATGGCTGCACCAGGTGCTCCCCACTGCCTCACCCTGTCCCCGGGCCTCTGGGTGTCCCCACCAGGCCCACCAGCCCCAGGAGTCACCCCTTTAGGGCATGGCTCTCACCCACTCCCAACTCTCCCCGACAGCCCTCTAACATCCTGATGGTGCATCCTGCCCGGGAAGACATTAAAATCTGCGACTTCGGCTTTGCCCAGAACATCACCCCAGCAGAGCTGCAGTTCAGCCAGTACGGCTCCCCTGAGTTCGTCTCCCCCGAAATCATCCAGCAGAACCCTGTGAGCGAGGCCTCCGACATCTGGTGAGTGGGTGGCTGGGCCAACGGGTCTGGGTCTGCAGCTTCTCTGGGAAGCCGGTCCCCACAGATGGCTGGGCCCTCTCCTCTGTCCCAGGGAGGCAGCAGGCAGCCTACTGGTCAGCCAAGGAGTCCTCCCTGAACCTGTCTCCTCCTACAGACCTGGGTTCCCCGCTTCCCTGTGTGTGTGCCTCTTACCTGAGGGCCAGGCCTGGGGCGATGCACAATGTGTGGTTTTGTCTTGCAGGGCCATGGGTGTCATCTCCTACCTCAGGTGAGCAGAGCCCTGCTCCATCAGCTGACCTAAGACCCCTCCCTTGTAGGCCCACTGAGGGCATGTGTACCGCTGGCTGCTCCCCAGATCAGAGACCCGAGACCCAAGGGGCAACTATCTTGGGAACAGGCGGTCAGCCAACCCTGATAAGAGGTTCCTGCCCAGAGGGTCTCACAAACACCCTGTCATCAGAGGGCTGTGCCGGGTCACGAGGCAGCCAAGCCACTGCCCTGCAGGACTGGGGGTTGTCCAGCAGTCACTCATAACAGCCACTGCTGCCCTGAGGATGACGGTGGTATAGACAGCCTGGACCTCCTCAGCAAGTTGATCCTTAATTCCTAATTCAGGCTGATCTTGATGCCTGCCCCAGACTGGATCCCTATTTCAGACTAAGGCTGGTGCCCACCCAGGCTGACCCTACATCCCTGCCCCAGCCTGAGCCTGGATCCCTATCTCAGACTAAGGCTGGTGCGCACCCAAGCGGACCCTATATCCCTTCTGCTACTTGAGCCCAGATACCCCAGGCTTGGTCTGGGTCCCTGTTCCAAGCTGAGCCTAGATCTCTCTGGGCAAATCAGAGAAACTTGCTGGGATTCTCAGAGCTAGATGGGAGTGGGACTAAGAGCCCATCCGCAGTCAGGGCCTCATCTGAGGGCTAGACCCTCCCTCTGCCTTCAGCCTGACCTGCTCATCCCCATTTGCTGGCGAGAGTGACCGTGCCACCCTCCTGAACATCCTGGAGGGTCGTGTGTCATGGAGCAGCCCCATGGCTGCCCACCTCAGTGAAGACGCCAAAGACTTCATCAAGGCTACGCTGCAGAGAGCCTCTCAGTGAGTGCGCACCCAGGCTTCTCCTGCCGGGGGCCAGTCAGCCCTGCCCCAGGGGGCAACTGACCACCTGACCCGTCCTGAGCCTTCCTCTCCCTGCAGGGCCCGGCCTAGTGCAGCCCAGTGCCTCTCCCACCCCTGGTTCCTGGTGAGTATCAGGGTCAGCCCCACACTATGCAGGCAGAGCCTGAGGCCAACAGGGGCAGGGCCTCTGGGCAACAGGGTGTGTGAGCACAGAACTGTGGCTGTGGCCTGGACTCTGCCCGGCCCAGAGGACGTTTGTCCCTGTACTTTAGTGAGAGGGCTGTGGGAACCTCAAGCTGGAACCACGTTTCAGTGCCCCAGCCCCCAATGCCCAGCAGGAGGCAGGGAGAACTGCGAGGAGCTCAGGGACAGGGGGTCGCTGTCACCTCTGACCTCTGACCTTTGCCATCTGCCCCACCTGGACATCTTGGGTGAGGGCTGTGGTGTCCTGGATCCAGGGGATCCCAGGACTGGGGCTGCCCAGCAGGGCTTCCATCATGGGAGGGGCCCCTATCAGGGCACCATGGTCTCCCTGCTATGTGGCTGCCCACCTCGGTCTCCCAGAAATCCATGCCTGCGGAGGAGGCCCACTTCATCAACACCAAGCAGCTCAAGTTCCTCCTGGCCCGAAGTCGCTGGCAGGTGAGCCATGACCATCTGAGTAGGGACCAGTGAAGGGGAAACTGAGGCCCCACAGGGTCAGCTGCGCACCTAGGAGTGCAGGGAAGTGGGGCTGGGCTCCTTTGAGCATGCTGAAAGGAGATGGGAGTCATCTGCTGGGCACAGTGGGGATGGGTGCACAGAGTCTCATGGTGCAGGAGGGTGGAATGACTGTGCCCTGGGGGCAGAGGACCCCAGAGCTCCTGGGTCTCCCCACCTGATGCCTGCTGCCCCCATGCGGTTCCAGCGTTCCCTGATGAGCTACAAGTCCATCCTGGTGATGCGCTCCATCCCTGAGCTGCTGCGGGGCCCTCCTGACAGCCCCTCCCTCGGTGTGGCCCGGCACCTCTGCAGGGACACTGGTGGCTCCTCCAGTTCCTCCTCCTCCTCTGACAATGAGCTTGCCCCATTCGCCCGGGCTAAGTCACTGCCACCCTCCCCGGTTACACACTCGCCACTGCTGCACCCCCGGGGCTTCCTGCGGCCCTCGGCCAGCCTGCCTGAGGAGGCCGAGGCCACTGTGCCCTCTGCCGAGGCCTCAGCTCTGCCTGCATCTCCTGAGGGTGCTGGGCCACCGGCCGCCCAGGGCTGTGTGCCCCGGCACAGCGTCATCCGCAGCCTGTTCTACCAGCAGGCGGGTGAGAGCCCTGAGCATGGGGCCCTGGCCCCGGGGAGCAGGCGGCACCCAGCCCGGCGGCGGCACCTGCTGAAGGGCGGGTACATTGCGGGGGCGCTACCTGGCCTGCGCGAGCCACTGATGGAGCACTGCATGCTGGAGGAGGAGGCTGCCAGGGAGGAGCAGGCCACCCTCCTGACCAAAGCCCCCTCCTTCGAGACCGCCCTCCGGCTGCCTGCTTCTGGCACCCACTTGGCCCCTGGCCGCAGCCGCTCCCTGGACACGGAACATGACCCTCCGAGCACCCCACGCTGCTCCCCAGAGGCCTGCTGTGAGGCACAGCAACTGCCTTCAGCCCCCTCCGGGGGAGCTCCTATGAGGGACATGGGGCACCCTCAGGGCTACAAGCAGCTTCCATCCACTGGTGGCCACCCAGGCACTGCTCAGCCAGAGAGTCCATCCCTGGACCACCCTTGGGGGCAGCCAGCCCCTTTCTGTCATGCCAAGCAGGGTTCTGCCCCCAAGGAGGGCTGCAGCCCCCACTCAGCAGTTGCCCCATGCCCTCCTGGCTCCTTCCCTCTAGGATCTTGCAAAGAGGCCCCCTTAGTACCCTCAAGCCCCTTCTTGGGACAGCCCCAGGTACCCCCTGCCCCTGCCAAAGCAAGCCCCCCGCTAGACTCTAAGATGGGGCCTGGAGACATCTCTCTTCCTGGGAGGCCAATACCTGGCCCCTGCAGTTCCCCAGGGTCAGCCTCCCAGGCGAGCTCTTCCCAAGTGAGCTCCCTCAGGGTGGGCTCCTCCCGGGTGGGCACAGAGCCTGGCCCCTCCCTCGATGCTGAGGGCTGGTCCCAGGAGGCTGAGGATCTGTCCGACTCCACACCCACCCTGCAGCGGCCTCAGGAACAGGTGACCATGCGGAAGTTCTCCCTGGGGTGTCGCGGGGGCTACGCAGGTGTGGCTGGCTATGGCGCCTTTGCCTTTGGTGGAGATGCGGGGGGCATGCTGGGGCAGGGACCCATGTGGGCCAGGATAGCCTGGGCTGTGTCCCAGTCCTCAGAGGAGCAGGAGGAGGCCGGGGCTGAGAGCCCACTGCCCCAGATCAGTGCAAGGCCTGTGCCTGAGGTCAGCAGGGCTCCCTCTAGGAGCTCTCCAGAGCCCACCCCATGGGAGGACGTTGGGCAGGTCTCCCTGGTGCAGATCCGGGACCTGTCAGGTGATGCAGAGGCGGCTGACACAATATCCCTGGACATTTCCGAGGTGGACCCCGCCTACCTCAACCTCTCGGACCTGTACGACATCAAGTACCTCCCATTCGAGTTTATGATTTTCAGGAAAGTCCCCAAGCCCACTCAGCCAGAGCCACCCTCCCCCATGGCTGAGGAGGAGCTGGCCGAGTTCTCGGAGCCCATGTGGCCCTGGCAAGGTGAAATGGGCCCCCACGCAGGCCTGGAGATCACAGAGGAGCCAGAAGACGTGGATGCGCTGTTGGCGGAGGCTGCCGTGGGCAGGAAGTGCAAGTGGTCCTCACCGTCACGCAGCCTCTTCCACTTCCCTGGGAGGCACCTGCCACTGGATGAGCCCGCGGAGCTGGGGCTGCGTGAGAGAGTGAAGGCCTCCGTGGAGCACATCTCCCGGATCCTGAAGGGCAGGCCGGAAGGTGAACCCCCACCCCACCCCAGGCATCCTTCACGTCCAGGGGCCCCCATTCTGTAACTGGGGCTACTGCACTCCAGGTGACGGCAGGAGGCCCCCGGGGCACCCCCGCCGGTGTCCAGGTGCTGCCCACACCTCCTGTCCCTGCCTCAGGTCTCTGAATCTTGGGGTCACCTCTCCAGCCCTGGCAACCCTCCCCACGGGGCAACTGAGACCCAGCCCTGGGACCTAACATAGCTGAGGAGGCCTGGGGAGGCTGTAGGTGGTATGCCGCTGGGGAAAGCATTTGAAGGGGCCAGAGTCTTCCTGAACCAGAATCCTTCCTGACCCCAGACTCCTCCCGACCAGCCCCAGACCCTCCCTGACCCCAGACACCCCAACGCTGTACTCTCCCAACCCCAGATCCTGCCTGACTGCAGACCCTCCTAACCCCAGATCCTCCTGAGTCCTCTTTGACCCCATAGTCCTCTCTGACCCCAGACCCTACCTTACCCCAGACCCTCCCCAACTCCATGCCCTACCTGACCCCAGACTCTCCTGACCTCAGGCCTTCCCTGACCCCAAAACCCTTCCCAACCCCAAAACCCTTCACAGCCCCATAGTTCTCCCCGACCACATAATCCTCCCTGGTCGTGGACCCTCCTGACCCCATGCCTGGAGGTGGGGAGGGTGCCTGATATTCGTGTTTCCTCTGTGGCCTGGAAGTCTGAGGAGTGGGCAGCGGGCCAGCCGACCACAGTTGCTTCCTGTCCCAGCTGCTCCGGGTCCTTGCAGCCAGAGGCGGCTGGTGCTACCCAGAGGGGCCAGGCCTCCTGACCATGATCTTCATCGGCTCCCTTCCTCCTGCAGGTCTGGAGAAGGACGGGCCCCCCAGGAAGAAGCCAGGCCTTGCTTCCTTCCGGCCGTCAGGTCTGAAGAGCTGGGACCGAGGTGAGCAGGCCCAACACAGAGACTGGGCCCCATTGCCTCTCAGGGTCCCACCAGCATGGCCAGACAGGTGGGGAGCAGGCTTGCACTCACAGGGGTGCGGGAACCGATGAGGGGTCCTGGTGGGTGTGGTGAGCTGAGCAGTCTTGGAGGACTTCCTGGAGGAGGAGGTGGTGGTGCAGATGGGCCAGTCTGGGGAGTGGGGAGTCGTGGGTGGTGGGGCAGGGCTCCTCCTGGTGTCCCCACTGCGGGGTCCAGGCCATGCTCTGGGGCCTGGAGGTCACCCCTGAAGGCTGATCTCATCCTCCCTCCTCAGCGCCGACATTCCTAAGGGAGCTCTCAGATGAGACTGTGGTCCTGGGCCAGTCAGTGACACTGGCCTGCCAGGTGTCGGCCCAGCCAGCTGCCCAGGCCACCTGGAGCAAAGGTAAGAAGCTATTCCAGGGGCTGGGGGCTGGTGAAATCGGGTGAGTGGCCATCGCCAGCCCCACAGGATGCCTCGCTGTCCAGAGGGAAACTGAGGCCCAGGGAGAGGTGTGAGGCCTGGCTGTGGCATGAGGCTTGCTCTGTACTTTTGCAGATGGAGCCCCCCTGGAGAGCAGCAGCCGTGTCCTCATCTCCACCACCCTCAAGAACTTCCAGCTTCTGACCATCCTGGTGGTGGCAGCTGAGGACCTGGGTGTGTACACCTGCAGCGCGAGCAATGCGCTGGGGACAGTGACCACCACGGGCGTCCTCCGGAAGGCAGGTGCGTGGGCCACACTGGGGGTGGGCCAGGGAGGCTGGGCCAGGGCTGCTGGGAAGCCTCATCCTCCGTGGAATGCTTCCGGGCCCGTGCATTGGCCGCTGAGGCGGCTGCTCCCCGACCCTGAGCAGCCCACATCCCTGTGGGGCCAGGCACCGCACACGGCCAGGGCTGCAGGAGGCCCGAGAAGGTCAACAGAGTTCTGACCACACGGGCTGCCCTGGGCTGGCAGGAGGTCCTGAGCTGGTTCCAGCAGAAGGAACCAGCCTTGGGAAGGACGGCCGGATGCAGTTGCTGACGTTACAGGGCTCGGAAGGAAGCCTGTTCATCCACGCTCCCTGCCAGGGAGAAAGCCCATCCCATTGGCCACTTGCCAGGAAAACTGAGTTTCTTGGGCACATGACCCATCGCATCATCTTCCCATGTTCCTTCCACGCCCATCCCTCCAGCCCATGCAGGAGTGGGCTGCTTCCGGTTCCATATCTCAATCAAAGTTGAGTTCCAAGCACAACACAGTTCCCTGGGCATGTTTCTGAGGTAGTCAGGATGGGGGCTACAGGCCTAGCTCTGGGACCCCTGGCCCAATGACCAGAGTGGGCCAGCCTGCCTCAACCTGTGTAGGGCAACCCAGTGAAGCCCAGCAGCCCCACCAGGGCCCCTCTGACCAGAGCCTGGGCCCCTGCACAGGGTTCTGGTCACACCGCGGTGAATGGGCCAGCCCAGGAGCGGGTTCTGGCAGGGCAGACACCTCCCCAGCCCCTCGCCAGGAGAGGCCCCTCCTACCATTCCTCACTGTGATTGGACCCTGAATGAACAGGACCAGGGAGGGTGGGCTCCAGAGCCCTGGTAGCTGCCAGGGTGAGGCAGGGGCCAGCCAGATATTGCCCCCTGGAGGCTGGGTGCCCACCCTGGAGTCACTGACCATTGGGCAGTGCCTTGCAGAGCGCCCCTCATCCTCGCCATGCCCGGATATTGGGGAGGTGTACGCGGATGGGGTGCTGCTGGTCTGGAAGCCCGTGGAATCCTATGGCCCTGTGACCTACATTGTGCAGTGCAGCCTAGAAGGTATGAGGTGGCCCCTGCGCCCAAGGCTCCGGCCACCCCTCATGGGGGCCATGTTGAGGGGCCCTTGGGGAGGTGCCTGGCCTGCTCTGTGCCCATGGTTGGCCTCAGGGAAGGGTTTCTCCACCCCCACTGATGTGGTGTGCAGAGGCCTCAGTAGCCCCTCACGTGCTCCTGTGTGGCCAGGTGGCAGTTGGACCACACTGGCCTCCGACATCTTTGACTGCTGCTACCTGACCAGCAAGCTGTCCCGGGGCGGCACCTACACCTTCCGCACGGCATGTGTCAGCAAGGCAGGAATGGGCCCCTACAGCAGCCCCTCGAAGCAAGTCCTCCTGGGAGGGCCCAGCCACCTGGGTGAGCCACACCACACTCAGGGCTTGGAGGGTGGGAACAGCAGCTGGAAGACCCAGATTATGCTCCCTCCTGTGCAGGGTCTCCATAGCTGTCCACTTCCTTCTGGGGAGAGACCTGCTCCTGGGCTTGGCATTCGAGGCCTACACACTTTAGGGGCTACCTCACCCCCAAGGCCCCCCCTTCACTCACCTACACTTCCATACACTTGTTGGTGAGCCCACAAGTCCATTCTGCTTCATGCTGAATGTTGGTAGTGAGTGTTGATAGTGACTGCCCCTTGCTGCCTCTAGCTTTGGTGGAGGAATGCTGGGGTTGATTAGTAATGTCTGTCCTGGGCTCAAGACAGACAGAGAGGGCATGATTGCTATGGGTGGTCCATTCTCAAATGCCCCTGCAGCCCTCATACACACCCTCACTCAGGTTGGCTCTCACTGTTTGCTGTACCCCCTCCCTGTCCCCGTACCCCCAGAACCTGAGGAACAAAAGGTGGGAGTGTGTAGGACCTCAAAGCCCCAGTTGTCAGGGTACCTGGGAAAGGGTGATGGGAGAGGTGGGGAGAGCTGGGGCTGTGGGGATGCTCTCTTCACCCCCTCTTATGGCCTGCCCCTCCTCCCACAGCCTCTGAGGAGGAGAGCCAGGGGCGGCCAGCCCAACCCCTGCCCAGCACAAAGACCTTCGCATTCCAGACACAGATCCGGAGGTGCAGGGGCCTCGGGGGCTGCAGGCGGGTGGGGCCAGGGCCTGGACCCCCCCTTGCTGGCCACCCATGGCCCCACACCCACCTTCTCGCTAAGCTGGGCTCCTGCTGTTCTGAGTGTTGGGAATCGGGGAATGGGAGGGGATCACCCACCAGCCTGACCGCTGTCCCCTTGAGCAGGGGCCGCTTCAGTGTGGTGCGGCAGTGCTGGGAGAAGGCCAGCAGGCGGGTGCTGGCGGCCAAGATCATCCCCTACCGCCCCAAGGACAAGACGGCAGTGCTGCGTGAATACGAGGCCCTCAAGGGCCTGCGCCACCCGCACCTGGCCCAGTTGCATGCAGCCTACCTCAGCCCCCGGCACCTGGTGCTCATCTTGGAGCTGTGCTCTGGGCCCGAGCTGCTCCCCTGCCTGGCTGAGAGGTGAGGGTGGCCTGGGGTGGCATGGTTGAGCTGATGGACTGATGGACGCAGGCCTCTGGGGTGGGGCCGGAGGACCAGGCCCCTCTGCACAGCCCGGTGGCCCCCACCCTGGAGCCTGGGCTGAGCAGCTTCTGCCCCCCAGGGCCTCCTACTCAGAATCGGAGGTGAAGGACTACCTGTGGCAGATGCTGAGCGCCACCCAATACCTGCACGCCCAGCAAATCCTGCACCTGGACCTGAGGTCTGAGAACATGATTATCACCGAATACAACCTGCTCAAGGTCGTGGACCTGGGCAATGCACAGAGCCTCAGCCAGGAGAAGGTGCTGCCCTCAGAGAAGTTCAAGGACTACCTAGAAACCATGGGTACGTGTGTGGACAGTTGGGGGGAACTCACCTGGGGCGGGGGGCAGGAAGAAGCCCCCTCTCCTCCAGTGCTGTCCCCTCTCCCAGCTCCACTGCCACCCACTCAGCCGCACACCTGGCCCACACACCTGTGCCCCTCCACCTGAGCCCAACCACATGTGCCCCTCCCAGCTCCAGAGCTCCTGGAGGGCCAGGGGGCTCTTCCGCAGACAGACATCTGGGCCATCGGTGTGACAGCCTTCATCATGTGAGTCCTCCAGCCTGTCTGGAGGTTACTAGGTGGGCTGGGTAGTCTCCTCCCTCCACCCGAGGGTGACCTCACGGCCCCTGCACCCCCATACCCGAGGGTGCCCTCACGGCCCCTGCATCCCCGTCCACCCGAGGGTGACCTCACGGCCCCTGCACCGGCCACCCGTGGGTGACCTCCGTGCTCCTGCATCCCCTCCACCTCCGCCCTGGTCTACCCGAGGAGGGTGACCTCAGGGCCCGTGCACCTGCCACCTGTGCAGGCTGAGCGCCGAGTACCCGGTGAGCAGCGAGGGTGCACGCGACCTGCAGAGAGGACTGCGCAAGGGGCTGATCCGGCTGAGCCGCTGCTACTCGGGGCTGTCCGGGGGCGCCGTGGCCTTCCTGCGCAGCACTCTGTGCGCCCAGCCCTGGTAAGGCGCGCCCCTCTCCTCCTTCTCCCCGCCCCCTCCTCCTTCCGTCCCGCCCCGCCCCGCTACTCCCTTTCCCCTCCGCCCTCTCCCCTCCCCGTCCCTCTCCCCTTTTCCACTCCCCTTCCCCACACCCCTCCAGCCGCTGGGCCACGCGCTGAGCGTTTGTCGGTTCCAGGGGCCGGCCCTGCGCGTCCAGCTGCCTGCAGTGCCCGTGGCTGACAGAGGAGGGCCCGGCGTGTTCGCGGCCCGCGCCCGTGACCTTCCCTACCGCGCGACTGCGCGTCTTCGTGCGCGATCGCGAGAAGAGACGGGCGCTGCTGTACAAGAGGCACAACCTGGCCCAGGTGCGCTGAGGGTCGCTCAGGGCCGCACCTCTCGGTCTCCCCGCTGGGGCTCGCTGCAGACGCGCCAATAAAAACGCACAGCCGGGCGAGAAGTCTTCCGTCTCTTTGCATTATTTTCTTTTGGGAAGGGGAGGGAGTGAGGGCTCTGTCCCCGCCTTTCTGGCTGGGACGCCGATCAGGCTGCCCAGCTGTGTCTGGGCCTGCGAGGCCCTTAGAAGGCGTCCTTAGGGGTCGCTCCCTCACTCCCATGCTCCGCGCGTTCAGCCCCGCGGGGCGTCTCCATCCTCACACCCGTGCGCGTTTATTCCACCCGCCGTGCGCCTTCCTCTCTTCCATCACGCTGACCTCCAGCCCCGCAGCCCGCTTTCTCCGCCGTCGGGCCAGCGGCTTGTTTCCAGAACTTCTCTGCCCCAGGAAGAGTTCTTGGGCAAAGTGTGCAAGCGAGGGCGGGGAGCCGCGGGCCACGATCCGCTGGCGGAGAGAAGGCTTCAGAGTCGCTGGCGCGTGGCCTCGGTGGAAAGCAACCCAGTGTTTGAGATTCCAGGGGCAATGACTGTGCTGGCCGAGCCCCGCCCTGCCCCTTGCCAGGAGTGTGGGAAGCCAGGGCCGTGGGGTGTGCGCATTGTCGCTCAAACGCTCCTGAACGCCCTTTTTCTACTCTTCTTTGACGTGGGAAAGGGAACTTGAGATAGGTGCAGCCCAGGAGACCTGGGAGCTGGCAGGGAGGGCCTTCTCCTCTTGCAGATAAAACCTTTTGCAGAGGTCCCTCAGACACAAGGCCAGGCCACTTATACCTATGTCTGAGCACAGGTGGAGAGAAGGCTAACCGACCACTCCTGGCTAAAATGAGTCATGGTGATTCCTGGCCAGCTTAGATTTATGGAGACATCCAGTGATGGAGTTGTCCTGGCTCTCTCTGACAGCATGCAACCCAGAGTGAGGCCCCGTTGTTTTAAACACTCCTTTTAATCACCAAAACATTCAGCTCTTCATTGCATCCTCTTCTCGAGCAGCCCCAGGGTTCCCAGGGTGGGGATATGTTCTCCACTGTCCCCAGCAATAAGGCCAACTTGTTGGACAACAGCTTCGTTTCTGGGGGGCTGGGGCTGCAGGGTGTAGACCGCAGTCTCTGCCCTCCTGATTCTCAGCTCATCTCAGGGGCCTAATGCTGATGGGTTCATTCTGCAGTGTCCAAATGCTGAACACCTCCCCTGAAATCTTACTAAGCCCAGGACACTTTGAATTAAAATCCAAGCATCAGCCAGGCAAGCCTGGGATTACAGGCTTACACCTATAATCCCAGCACTTTGGGAGGCTGAGGTAGGAGGATCACTTGAGCCCAGGAGTTCAAGACCAGCCTGGGCAACAACCCTTGTCTCTACAAAAAAAAAAAAAATTAGCTTGGCGTGGTGGTGCATGCCTGTGGTACCAGCTACTCGGGAGGTGAGCCCAGAGGTCAAGGCTGCAGTGAGCTGTGATTGTGCCACTGCACTCCAGCCTGGACCACAGAGCAAGACCCTGTCTCTAAAAAGAAAACAAATCCAAACATCTTCTAACTTGAACTGACTGCCCTCACTCCCTCTGCCCCCACACTGCCTCTGACTTTACCTTCCTCCTCCTTTACGACCTCCTGAGAGTCAGCGTGTCACCACTCAATGCATCACAAAGGGCACAGGCATCGTGCACTCACTTTCCCATGATGCTGATGTCAGGGTGGGGTGGGGGGGAAGGTAGTATCTTTTCCTCACCCATTGCAAGGCATATGGATGAACCTTGCATGTATGGCCCCAATCACAAAGACAGGTTGACAAGATAAAGCATGACACACATCTATTTAACAAAAAGTTTTATGTGACAAGTGAGCCTTCAGAAACAAAAACCCAAAAAAACAGGCAAATCTGTCTATTTTTTATCCTTGGGTTTGATGAAGAATGAACAGTCATGTAAAAATACGCTTAGAAAAAAAGCAGGTGTAACTTAATGGTAATAAACTGGGGGCAACTGGCCAAGGCCTGTTTATTCAGATTCTTCTTGGCCTCTGGAATAAGGATCCTATGACCTGCTTTTGGGGGAGGTAGGTCAGATAATTCTCTTATGGCTTCCTTCAAGGAAGAAAGGCAGGAGAAGGTCAGAGAGAGACAATTTCCTTCAGCATGAGATACTCAGCATCTCAAGGTGCCATATTTTGGGGTATTACATTCTAAGCCCCATCACTGACATCTCACAAAACTGTAGTACAATATGATGACCATTAAGACTGGTACAGTCAGGACAGAGAACATTTCCATCTCGAGAAATCCCTTATGCTGCCCAAAAAGGCATAAAAATAACCACACCCACTTTCCTCCCACGGCAACACTCCTTAACCCTGGCACTCAACAATTTGTTCTGCACTAATATAACTTTGTCATTTTAGGAACATTCTATAAATGGAATAATCCTATATGTGGTATCTTTTGCCTGGCATCTCTGGAAATTCATGAAGGCTGCTGCATGTGTCAATAGTTCATTCCTTTTTATTGCTGCAGAATATTCCATATTATGGATACACCACTGTTTCTTTAACCACTTATCCATTGAAGGACATTTGGGTCATTCCCAGTGTTGGGAGATTACAAATAAAGCTGCTATAATCATTCATGTACAGGTTGCTGTGTGACTGTAAGTCTTCATTATTCTGGGATAAATGCCCAAGAATGCAACGGCTGTGTTGTGTTGTCATTTCATTGGACAGTTTTGTATCCCCTTGTGGGTGAAATATCCATTCATGTCTTTTGCCCATTTTCTAACTGGATGGTTTGTTTACTTAATGTTGAGGATGAAGAGTTCCGCGTATATTCTGGAGACCAGCCATTTGCCATATATGTGGTTTTCAAATATGTTCTCCCACTTTTGGGCTTGTCTTTTCTTCCTCCTAACAGAGACTTTTCTTTTTTGAGGTAGCATCTCAGTCTGTTGCCCAGGCTGGAGTGCAGTGGCACAACCATGGCTCATTGCAGTCTTGAATTCCTGGGCTCAAGAAATCCTCCCACCTCAGCCTCCTGAGTAGCTGGAACTAAAGGTGTATGCCATCACACCTGGCTAATTTACTTTATTTATCTTTTTTTTAGAGATGGGGGTCTCACTGTCTGTTGCCCAGGCTGGTCTCAAACTCCTGGGCTCAAGAGATTTTCTCGCCTCAGCCTCCCAAAGTGCTGGGATTACAGGCGTGAGCTACCTCACCTTAACAGGGTCTTTCACAGAGCAAAACTTGTTAAATTAAAAAAGTTTTAAGCTGTGATAAAATACACATAACGTTTATCACTCAACCATTTTCAAGTGTACAGTTTTTTTTTTTTTTTTTTAGACAGAGTCTTGCTCTGTTGCCCAGGCTGGAGTGCAGTGGCACAATCTCAGCTCACTGCAACCTCCGCCTCCTGGGTTCAAGCAATTCTCCTGCCTCAGCCTCCCAAGTAGCTGGGACTACAGGCATGTGCCATCAAACCCGGCTAATTTTTTGTATTTTTAGTAGAGACGGGGTTTCATCATGTTGGCCAGGTTGTTCTCAAATTCCTGACCTCAGGTGATCCCCCTCAGCCTTCCAAAATGCTGGGATTACAGGCATAAGCCACCGTGCCCAGCCAAGTGTACATTTCTGTATTGTTAATTATATTCACATGTGGTGCAACCATCACCATCATCCATCTCCAGAACTCTTCATCTTGCAAAACTGAAACTCTGTCCTCATTAAAACCCATTCTCCCTCCTCCCAGGCCCTGATAGCCCCCATTCTACTTTCTGTCATTATGAACTTGATTTCCTTTGATACTGAGGAAAGAAAGAGACCCTCTCATATTGTTTTATACTCAGTACCTGTTTTAAGAAAAAACAAGGAAGCAAAACCAAAGACAGGCAGCCTGGCGCCAGACCCAAAACCAGGCCTGGGCCTGCCTGGCCTAAACCCAGTAGTTAAAAATCAACTCATAACTTAGAAACCAATGTTATTCATAGATTCCAGACATTGTATAGAAGAACACTGTGAAACTCCCTGTCCTGTTCGGTTTCACTCTGACCACCGGTGCATGCAGCCCCTGTCACGTACCCCCTGCTTGCTCAAATCAATCATGACCCTTTCATGTGAAATCTTTAGTGTTGTGAGCCCTTAAAAGGGACAGAAGTTGTGCACTCGGGGAGCTTGGATTTTAAGGCAGTAGCTTGCCGATACTCCCAGCTGAATAAAGTGTTTCCTTCTACAACTCAGTGTCTGAGAGGTTTTGTCTGCGGCTCGTCCTGCTACATTTCTTGGTTCCCTGACCGGGAAGCCAGGTAACTGACAGATGGCTGAGGCAGCCCCTTAGGCGGCTTAGGCCTGCCCTGTGGAGCATCTCTGTGGGGGACTCTGGTCAGCCCGAGTGACGTGATCCAAAGCGCGCTCCAGGGTAGGCAATTCCCCGGGTGGAACGCCTTGCCAGAGCAGTGCATAGCAGGCCACCGCGGAGGATTAACACAGTGGCTGAACACCGGGAAGGAACTGGCATTTGGAGTCTGGAGATCTGAAACTTGGTAAGACTAGTCTTTGGAACTTGCCCACTCCATTTGAGTGGGAGCGTGGCCTGATCACCCATGGCGTGCCTTGATTGGCACTTTGGTGTTGGTTTTGGTTTTGACTTGGTTTGAATTGCTTGACAGGACTGGTCTTGGAAACTTGCCTCCTCCATTTGAGTAGAAGCGTGGCCTGATCGCCCATGGTATGCCTGTACCGGCACTTTGGTTTTTGTTTTTGACTTGACTTAGATTGCGTGATACTTTGGTTTTGGTGTTGACCTGGCTTGGATTTCTGGATACTCTGATTTTGGTTCTGATTTTGGTTTGGTGTCAACTGCAGAAGTGTGTGTGTGCTCTTTTTACCTGTTTTTTGTTTGGTGGTGTGCGCGTTGTGTGAGTGTGGTGTTTTGTCTCAAAGAAGCATGGGTCAGGCACAAATAAGCCCACCCTACTAGGAACTATGTTGAAAAATTTCAAGAAAGGAAAAAAAAAGGGGGGAGGCAGAATTTATATAAAAAGAATGTTATATGGTAAATTCTTGTCCTGAAATAAATTAACTGGTTATTTAAAAATTTAAAAAAAGTTTGTAATAAGTCAGAAAGTTGAGACATGTCAAAAAATTGAAAAAGTTGTGAAAGAAAAAAAGTTATAAAAAATTTTTATGCAAAAAATGTTATACAATTTAAAAGTAATAAGGCCTCCTGAGTACTACTGAAAAAACAGTTTATGTGCAAGGTGTATAAAAAAAGTAAAATATACCTTTAGTAAAGATTATAAGGAGACATAAGAATGTGGATTTTTACCTACCTTAAAAGGTTAAAGAAATGATTGTTTTAAAAGTTTAAGCAAGTTTTAAAACATTAATTATAAAGAAAATTCTGTGTGTAAACATATTAGCTAAAGTTAAAAAGGTATCATCCAGTTTTTCTGTGAACTGGACATTAAAGTAAAAATGCAACAGGTTTTTCTTAAAGCATCAACCTGCTCTTTAACAAATATTATAAAACGTTAAAAATAATCTATAAAATCTTATCTTATGGTCGAACATGAAAAATTGGATAAATATGTCTACAAGGTTCTATTAAAATTAAGTTTAACATTAATAACACAGTAATATAAAGGTAAATTTAGCTTATCTGATATAAAACTCATACAAAAAGCAATATTAAATATAAAATGGTGTTTAGTTTTTTTGGTCTAAAAACTAATAAAAATAGGTGCTAAAGGAAACATTCATTTTACTAGAAGATCATAGAAGTTAAAGACTTAAACTTTGGCAATTAAGACAGCATACCAAGATGCAAATGCCTGATTGAAATGGATCAACTATTCCATCTGCACGTTAAACAAAAGCAATTGTTATGCTTGTGCACATGGCAGGCCAGAGGCCCTGACTGTCCCCCTTCCACTAAGGTGGTCCTCCAGTCGACCAGGCATGGGCTGCATGGTAGCTGTTTTCCAGGATTCTACAGCCTGGAATAGTAAGTCATGCCAAGCTCTTTCTGCTATATCCCAAAGTCGCTGCGGGGCAGCCCCTGAGGGGCATCCGGCTTCCATCTCCCAACACTAAGTTCACTTTGTATCTCTCATGGGAGGGAGGAGACTTAGCATTCCTTGGAGACCTGAAGGGATGCAGTGAGCTTAAGAATTTTCAAGAGCTTATCAATCAGTCAGCCCTTGTTCATCCCTGAGCGGATGAGTGGTGGTATTGTGGTGGACCTTTACTGGGCACTCTGCCAAATAACTAGAGTGGCACTTGTGCTTTAGTCCATTTGGCTATCCCTTTCACCCTGGCATTTCATCACCAGAGGAAGAAAATAATAATAATAATAATGATAAGAAGAAGACATTGTAAAGTGAGAGGAGCCCCTTATAGGTCTTTCAACACTCATATCTATTTAGATGCAATTGGAGCCCCGCAAGGAATACCAGATCAATTTAAAGTTTGAAATCAAATAGTTACAGTATTTAAGTCAATATTTTGGTAGATGACAGTCAATAAAAATGTAGATTAAATAAATTACATCTATTACAACCAATAGTAACGAGTTTTTCATGAGTTAAAAAGAAAAACTCATGTCGGCCCCAGCCCTGAGGCTACCTGACCTGACAAAACTCTTTACACTCTATGTGTCAAAAAAAAAAAAAAAAGGCAGTTGGAGTTTTAACCCAGACTGTAGGGCCCTGGCCAAGGCCAGTGGCCTATCTCTCAAAACAACTAGACAGGGTTTCCAAAGGCTGGCCCCCATGTCCAAGGGCCCTGGCAGCAATGGCCCTGTTAGCACAAGAAGCAGATAAGCTAACTCTTAGGCAAAACCTAAACATAAAGTCCCCCCGTACTGTGGTGATTTTAATAAATACCAAAGGACACCATTAGCTAATAAATGCTAGACTAACTAGATACCAAAGCTTGCTCTGTGAAAATCCCCACATAACCATTGAAGTTTGCAACACCCTAAACCCCGCCACCTTGCTCCTGGTATCAGAGAACCCAGTTAAACATAACTGTGTATAAGTATTGGACTCAGTTTATTCTAGTGGGCCCAACCTCCAAGACCATCCTTAAACATCAGTAGACTGGGAGCTGTACATGGATGGGAGCAGCTTCGCTAACCCCTGCAAAGTGACTCTGAAAAAGACGATAAACCCTGCTCCAGTCACACGTGGAAGCTGACTAGTCCACGCACGGCCGAAGCATGAGGAAACTCATCGTGGGACTCATTTTCCTTAAAATTTGAACTTGTAAAGTAAGGACTTCAACTGACCTTCCTCAGACTGAGGGCTGTTCCCAGTTTATACATCAAATCACTAAGGTAGGACAAAAGATTGCTACAGTCCTATTATTTTATGGTTATTATAAGTGTACCAGGACTCTAAAAGAAACTTGTTTATATAATGACACCCAGTACAAAGTATGTAATCCAGGAAGTGACCAGCCCTATGTGTGCTATGGCCCCTCTGAACCTCCCATGATCACAGTTTTTAAAATAAAAGTAAGGGCTGGTCCTTTTCTAAGCGACACAAATAAAGTAATAGCTAGAACAGAAGAAAGAGGGGTCCCCAAAAATGTAACCTTAAAATTTGATGCCTGTGCCGCTATTAATAGTAAGCAGCATGAGATGGGATGCGGTTCTCTAGATTGGGAAAAAAGTTACACAGCAGAAATTAAGTATATCTGTCAAGAATCATATTTAGGTGAGATGTGTCAATACTGGTCTTGTGTCATTTGTGCTACTTAAAAAAAATAAAAATAAAAAAGATCCTGTTTGGCTCCAAAAAGGAAAAGTCAGTCCCTCCTGCACCAGTGGGAGTTGCAACCCTTTAGAATTGGTAATCACAAACCCCTCAGACCCAAAATGGAATTTAAAAAAATACGTAACATTAGGCATTGATGGAAAAGGACTAGATCCTAGCGTAAGCATCCTAATAAAAGGAGAGGTTCAAAGACACTCTTCAGAACCAGTATTTCAGACTTTCTATGAGGAACTAAATGTGCCAGTACCTGAGATTCCAGGAAAATCTAAAAATTTGTTTTTGCAATTAGCTGAACATGTAACCTGGTCTCTAAAAGTCACTTCATGTTATGTTTGTTGAGGAACCGTAACAGGAGATCAATGGCCATGGGTAGCCTGAGAATTAGTTCCTACAGACCCAGTTCCTGATGAATTCCCGACCCAAAATAACCACCCTGACAATTTTTGGGTTCTAAAAGTCTCAGTTATCAGACAGTATTGCATAGCTAGAGAAGGAAAAGGATTCACTCATTCTGTAGGGCGGCTTAGTTGTCTTGGGCAAAAGCTGTATAATAGCAACGCAAAAACAGTTACATGGTGGAGTTCCAATTATACAGAAAGAAATCCATTCAGTAAATTTCCAAGGTTGCAGACTGTCTGGGCCCACCCAGAATTCCACCAGGACTAGACTGCCCACACTGGGTTATACTGGATATGTAGACATAGAGCCTACGCTAAGCTGCCTGACCAGTGGACAGGTGGTTGTGTTATTGGCACTATTAAACCATCTTTCTTCTTACTGCCCATAATAACAGGTGAACTTCTGGGCTTCCCAGTCTATGCTTCCCATGAAAAACAAAGCATAGCCATAAGTAATTAGAAAGATGGTGAATGGCCCCCTGAAAGAATCATACAATACTATGGACCCACCACTTGGGCACAAGATGGTTCATGGGGATATCGGACCCCCATCTACATGCTCAACCAAATCATATGGTTACAAGCTGTTTTAGAAGTTATTACGAATAAAACCGGTCAAGCCTTGACTATTCTGGCCCAGCAAGAAACTCAGATAAGAAATGCTATTTATCAAAATAGATTGGCTCTCGACTACTTGCTAGCAGCTGAAAGAAAGGTCTATAAGAAATGTAACCTTACTAATTACTGTCTACACATAGATAATCAAAGGCAAGTAAAGACATAGTTAAAAATGTGACAAAACTGGCACATGTACCCATGCAAGTGTGGCACAGACTTAATCCGGGAGCCATGTTTGAAAATTAGTTTCCAGCACTGAGAAGATTTAAAACTCTAATAATAAAAGTTATAATAGTAATAAGAACCTGCTTACTGCTCCCTTGTTTGCTACCTGTACTTCTTCAAATGATAAAAAGCTTCATTGCTACCTTAGTTCACCAAATGCTTCAGCACAAGTGTACTATATATATAAATCACTATCAATCTATTGCACAGAAAGACATAAGTAGCAAAAATAAGAGTGAGAACTCCTACTAATAAAAAGTGAGAGTCTCAAAGGGGGGAAATGAGGAAAGAGAGAGACCCTCTCATATTGTTTTATATTATTTTATACTCAGTACCTGTTTTAAGAAAAAACAAGGAAGTAAAATTAAAGACGGGCAGCCTGGCGCCAGGCCCAAAACCAGGCCTGGGCCTGCCTGGCCTAAATCCAGTAGTTAAAAATCAACTCATAACTCAGAAACCGATGTTATTCATAGATTCCAGATATTGTATAGAAGAACATTGTGAAACTCCCTGCCCTGTTCTGTTTCACTCTGACTACCGGTGGTGCATGCAGCCCCTGTCACGTACCCCCTGCTTGCTCAAATCAATCATGACCCTTTCATATGAAATCTTTAGCATTGTGAGCCCTTAAAAGGGACAGAAATTGTGCACTTGGGGAGCTCGGATTTTAAGGCAGTAGCTTGCCAACGCTTCCAGCTGAATAAAGCGTTTCCTTCTACAACTCGGTGTCTCAGAGGTTTTGTCTGCGGCTCGTCTTGCTACATTTCCTCACGTAAGTAGAGTGCTGTGGTATTTTCCTTCTGCGACTGGCTTATCTCACTTAGCATAGTGTCTTCCAGGTTCATCCATGGTGGTTTTGCTTGACTGAGAGACTAGGCTGTGCAGTGCCAACATTCAGACCGATCAGGAGTTCCCGAATAGTTCTCAGGGCTGTTTTATTGTTCACAGGTCTCACTCATCTTGGGGGAGTCAGAAAATCACAGTGGATAGGGGGAAGGACAAAATGTGTCTGAACCAGAGCAAGAACTGTAGGAATGAGCATGAGTCACCATAGGAGTTGCTGGACTGTCCGCTCAGAGAGTTATGTGTGAAATAAACACGGTCTGAATCTGAAACCCCTCAAGGACCAGAACACTGGCCACATAGGATGGATTAGGACTGTGTCTCTTGTCCCAAGTAACTTTCCAGTAAGGACAAATACAACACAGCCCGGGCACCAACCGACCAAAATGATGGCAAATAGTAACAATTAACACTAACAACAGGGCTTAACACCATTTATAGCACCTGTTATGCTTTAGGCATTACTGCAGGGAAATTACTCATATTATCCTAATATATCAAAACTGTACAAAGGAAAAGCTCTCTTAAATGGCGTTTCTCCTCTGCTCTCACGCCACAGCAGCAATCAGCACAAAAGAAGATTCTGTGGCCAAACCTGTGAGGTTTCTCCCCACCACCAAGCAGCGGACATCAGCTGGGTGTTCTCAGTCCAATTCCAACACTATCTACCTGGAGATAGTGTCAGACCCCACAGGACTGGGGCTCACTTTCCAAGACTGCCCCCCACACAGACACCAGTCAAAAGTCCAGGCCTTTGGAACATCTGACCAACTGGCTTCAAGTTGGGGTTCCCACAAGCCCCTGTTTGTGTTCCATTAATATGCTAGAGTGGCTCACAGAACTCAGTGAAACACTTACTTATGTTTACTGCTTTATTAAGAAGGATGTTACAAAGGATACAGATGCATAGGGCAAAGTATGAAGGAAGAAGCACGGAACCACTCTGCCCTCTTTGGGCATACTGTTTCCCAGGAACCTCCACATGTTCAGCTATCTGGAAGCTCTCTGAACCCAGTCCTTTTGGGTTATGGAGGCTTCATTACATAGGCATGATTGATTAAACCATTGGCCACTGGTGAGCAACTTGACCTTCAGCCCCTATCCCCTCCCTGGAGATTGGGTGTGGGGCTGAAAGTCCCAACTCTCTACTCCTGCCTTTATCTTTCCAAGGACCAGCCCCACCCTGGAACCTATCAGACAAAAGGCATTCTAAAGAAGACACTCTGGCAATCCCAAGGATTTTATGAGTTATGAGCCAGTAACTGTGGGTGAAAAAAACATATATATATACACACACACACATATATATAATCACAATAACTTAGTATCTAGGAAATAGAAAGCTATGGCAATAAAAGGCAAAATTGATAACTGGTGCATTGGTAATCATAGTAGAAGATTTTAATATACTGTGTTTAGAAATCAATAGGTCATATATATAAAAATAAATCAATTTCTGTAACTATTGATGGCATCACTGGAAACACTTATGTGATAGACAGGAAGACAGTACTTTGAAACCAACAAATGAAGGATTCATATTACTTTCAGATATCCAGAGGCCATCCACATAAATGACCAGGCATTGGGTCAAAATCCTCTCAAAGTGGAGATCATACAGCCCACATTTCCTGGCCACTGTGAAATGACATTAGTCACTGTCAATCAAAGAATAAACAGCAAGTTATAGCTAGCCACTTGGCCATTTTAGAAAACATCCTAAATAATTTCTCCATTAAATGGGAAAACCAAACTAATAATTAATTTTAAAGAGGTATCCTAAGGAGGAAGGAAGGAGGCTGGCAGCAAAGGACATTCCTTTATTTCCCCAGCTCTAGGAATTCTTAGTTTAATGTTGGGAAAATTATTTATTCTGGTCATAACAGGTTTCCTTTGGTAACATGAAAATGAGATTACTACAGAACCTAGAACATTAAATTAAAAATTCAAGTTTTTAAAATACCATGCAAATTTTTACTACCATATGGTACAGAAACAAAAAGCATTCAGAATGCAAATAATTGGCTTATATCCTGAGACCCTGCATTCTGTATCCAAAGGTTGATGTGTCTTCAACACAGATGTCCACATGCTCACCTGCAGATAAGGATACTGGTGCCTTGGGCAACTGGGCTAAGAGATAAGATAGGTATATAGATATGCACAGATATAAATATATGATAGAGATACAAAGATATAAAGATGGAGGCAGATAAATATAGAAATGATAGATGGATATGATAGAGATCTAGAAGATAGAGAAGAT
Organism: Papio anubis; assembly: GCF_008728515.1. NCBI lineage: Eukaryota > Metazoa > Chordata > Mammalia > Primates > Cercopithecidae > Papio > Papio anubis. The sequence continues at coordinate 133,414,610 of NC_044976.1, read as the reverse complement.
AAATAGATGATATAGGTAGAGATAGAGACAAAGATATATTGAAAAATAGATAATAGAGCTATAGAAGATAGATATCTACAGCTATAGATAAATGGATTGATTGAGATAGAAGATAGACACAGATAGGTAGATAGATATGCTAGTTAGAGATATGGATGGATGGATATAAATACTACAGATAGAAGATAGAGACAGTTATATGATAGGTAGATGTAATAGAATAGATAGACATGACAGATATACAGAGACATGGAAGATAGAGATGTAGAGATATACAAAGATAGATAGTTAGATGCATACATTTAAGGCAATTGCATAATTTAGAATATGTTCTCTGCCCATAACAGAATTAAATTGAAAACCAGTAACCAGTTAAATATATCTGAAAAATCTCCAAGTATTTGACATAAATACACTTCCAAGTAATCCATGAGTCAGAGAAGAAATGACAAAGGAGACCGAATGAGAATGGAAACAAAATATGTCAAAATTTGTGGGATATAAAAATGAATCAAACAGGAATTCGGCTGAAGAATACAATAAGTGGACTGAAAAGGTCACTAGAGGAATTCAAGAGTAGACTTGACCAAACAGAAAAATCAGCAAACTCAAAAATGATTTAAAATTATCCAGTTAGAGGACCAAAAAAATAATAATAAAAAGGAATAAAGAAAACCTAAGGGAATCCTAGAACAGAGAGAGAAAGGGGCAGCATGCTTATTAAAGAAATAGTGCCCTACAAAACAAAAAAGAAATAATGCCTTAAAACTCCCCAAATCTGGGGAGGCAAATGAACATCTAGATTTGTGAAGTCTAAATGGCCCCCAATATGATAAACCAAAGAAGTCTGCACTAAGACATGTTATAATCAGATTGCCAAAGTCAAAGACAAAGACAGAATTTTGAAAGCAGCATGAGGAAAGTGACATGCATGGGAGCTCCAATCGGATTACTGGGGGACTTCTCAGCAGAAACCTTGCAGGCTGAAAGAGAGTGGGATAATATTTTCAAAGTGCTGAAGGAAAAAAAACTGCTAACCAAGAATCTTATTCCTAGCAAAGCTTTCATTTGAAAATAAAGCCAAGATGAAGACTTTCCCAGACAAACAAAAGCTGAGGGAGCTCATCACCACTAGGCCTTCTTTACAAGAAATGCTAAATGGCATTTTCCCACCTAACAGCCAAGCAAACATGAACAGAACTAAAGGAAGAAACTCTAACACAATAATAGTAAGAGATTTCAGTACACCACTTTATATAATGAATAGAACAACCAGACAGAAGATCAATAAGGAAACAGAAAACTTTAACAATATTATACACCAATTGGATCTAAAAGACACATACAAATATTCTATCTAACAACAGCAGAAGACACATTCTTCTCAAGCACATAGGGAACATTCTCAAGATAAGCCATTATTAGGCCACAAAACAAGTATTAATAGATTTAGGAAGATTGGAATCGCCTTATAAACATACACACACCTGACAACAGAGTCTCAAAATCAATGAGGCAAAAGCTATCAGAACTAAAGGGAAAAATGGACAATTCAACAATAATGGTTAATGATTCCAATAGCACTTCCTCAATAATGAACAAAATAACTAGAAAAAATGAGCAAGAATATAGAAGACTTACAAACCACTATCAGCCAGTTGGGCAAAACTGACATCCATAAATGTTCTATGTTTTCTTTTTTCTTTTTTTCTTTTTTTTTGAGGCGGAGTTTCGCTTTTGTTGACCAGGCTAGAGTGCAGTGGCATGATCTTGGCTCACTGCAACCTCCACCTCCTGGGTTCAAGCAATTCTCCTGCCTCAGCCTCCCTGGTAGCTGGGATTACAGGCATATGCCATCATGCCTGGCTAATTTTTTATATTTAGTAGAGATGGGATTTCACCACATTGGTTAGGCTCGAACTCCTGGGCTCAAGCAATCTGCCTGCCTTGGCCTCCCAAAGTTCTGGAATTACAGGTGTGAGCCATCATGCCTGGCCACAACTGTGTGTTCCAAGATTCTAGATTTGTCTATTTGGCAACCTGTCATCACAGTGCCAACTGTATTCACTATATATTTTTATTTTCCATATTCTTGTTGCTCTGAACATGTGGCCTAGATGGCAGGGGAGAGACAGCCTCCTCCTCCCAGGGCAGGCCATTTCTCAGAGACAGCCAAGGGTCTTGCCCAGAACCATACCTTTAACCTCCAGACTAACCAATCCAGAGCCCAGATCCCAACAAACTCCTTTATCAAACCCTCAGCACAAGACAATATTCCTAAATTAACCTAGGGCCAGGCACCCAGCAGCTAGGGACACTCTCTGTGCCCAAAGCCCACCAGAATTATAGAAAGTCACCAGTCCTAAGTGTTACCCTGTCCTGCCTTGTCTTTCCCACAGAAATCCCATCAAAGGCTCTGGCCCAGGCTTGCCCCTGCTCCTTTATACCCTGGCTGACCCTGGTGCTTCCTTGTGTGGCCCTGGTGTCCCGGCATGCTCCTTCTCTTGGGAAACGTAAGGGATAAATTTTTCTTTCTTTTTTTTTTTTTTCTTTTTGAGATGGAGTCTTGCTCTTTCGCCTAGGCTAGAGTGCATGGTGCGATCTTGGCTCACTGCAACCTCTGCCTTCCAGGTTCGAGTGATCTCCTGCCTCCTGAGTAGCTGAGATTACAGGTGTGTGCCACCATGCCAGGCTAATTTTTGTATTTTTAGTAGAGACAGGGTTTCACCATGTTAGCCAGGCTGGTCTCAAACTCCTGATCTCAAGTGATCTGCCTGCCTCAGCCTCCCAAAGTGCTGGGATTAGAGGTGTGAGCCATAATGCCCGGCCATAAATTCTTCTTTTAATAACATTAGGCTCTCCCTGTTGTCATTCAGTCATCTCCATAAATTAAACTCTCTGGGTATAGTCATGGACAGAACAGAACCCTCCAATGGATAACAGCAGAATGCATGTTCTTCCCAATGCACATGGAGGCTTCTCAGGACTGGCAATCCGCCAGGCTATAAAAACGGTCTCAGCTGACACCACACAAAGAACATTTTCTGACCAAAATGGAGTTTAATTAAAGTCAACAATAGAAGGAAACTTGGAAAATTTACAAATATTTGAAAATTAAACAATGCACTTTAAAATAAACTGTGTGTCAAAGAAGAAATCTCAAACACAATTAGGAAGTATTTTGGCCAAATGAAAATGAAAATGACATACTGAAAGTCATGGGATGCAGCTCAAGTAGTGCCTAAAGGGAAATGTATAGCCATAAATTCCTGCATTAGAAAAGAGGAGGCTGGGCGGCTTACACCTGTAACCAACACTTTGGGAGGCCAAGGTGGGTGGATCACTTGAGGTCAGGGGTTTGAGACCTGCCTGGCCAACATGGTGAAACCCTGTCTCTACTAAAAATACAAAAATTAGCCGGGTGTGGTGGTGCACACCTGTAATCCCAGCTACTGAGGAGGCTGAGGAAGGAGACTCACTTGAACCCGGAAGGCAGAGGTTGCAGTGAGCCCAGATTGTGCCACTGCACTCCAACCTGGGCAACAAGAGTGAGACTCCATCTCAAAAATAAATAAATAGAAAAGAAGAAAGATCAGAAATCAATAACCTAAGCTTCAATTTTTTTTTTTTTTTTTTTTTTTAATACGGAGGGTCCCTCTGTCGCCAGGCTGGAGCGCAGTGGCGTGATCTCGGCTCACTGCAATCTCCACCTCCCGGGTTCAAGTGATTCCCCTGCCTCAGCCTCCCGGGTAGCTGGGATTACAGGCACGTGCCACCACACCTGGCTAATTTTTTGTATTTCAGTAGAGACCAGGTTTCACCATGTTGGCCACGATGGTCTCAATCTCCTGACCTCGTGATCCACTTGTCTCAGCCTCCCAAAGTGCTGGGATTACAGGCATAAGCCACCGTGCCCAGCCTAAGCTTCAATTTTAAGAAAGCAGAAAAAGGCTGGGTGCAGTGGCTCATGTGCTTTGGGAGGCTGAGGTGGGAGGATTGCTTGAGCTTAGCAGATAGAAGTTGCAGTGAGCTTTGATCATGCTGCTAGACTCCAGCCTGGGCAACAGAAATAGATCCTGTCTCCAAAAAAAAAAAAAAAAAAAAAAAAAAAAAGAGGCTGGGCACAGTGGCTCACACCTGTAATGCCAACATTTTCGGGAGGCCGAGGAGGGAGGATTACTTGAGTCCAGGAGTTTGAGACCAGCCTGGGCAACACAGAGAGACCCTGTCTCTAAAAAAAAAATTAAAAATTAGCTGGGTATGGTGGTGCGCACCTGTAGGCCAAGCTACTTAGGAGGCTGAGGTGGGAAGGCTGCTTGAGCCCGCTGCAGATTGAGACTTGCAGTGACCGCAGATTGAGACTTGCAGTGAGCTGAGATCATGCCACTGCACTCCAACCTGGGGACAGAATGAGATGCTATCTCAGAAAAAAAGAGGAGCAAACTAAACCAAAGCATGCAAAAGAAAGAAAACAATAAAGAGGAAGGTGGAAATTATTGAAATAAAAAATAGAAACATAATAGAGAATATTAAATGAAATAAAAAGTTGTGGCCGTGTGTGGTGGCTCACGCCTGTAATCTCAGCACTTTGGGAGGCCGAGGTGGGTGGATCACGAGGTCAGGAGTTCGAGGCCAGTCTGGCAATATGGAGAAATCCTGTCTCTACTAAAAACCCAAAAATTAGCCAGGCACGGTGGCACGTGCCTGTAGTCCCAGCTACTTGGGAGGCTGAGGAAGAAGAATCACTTGAACCCGGGAGGCAGAGGTTGCAGTGAGCCAAGATTGTGGCACTGCACTCTAGCCTGGGCAACAGAGCAAGACTGTTTAAAAAAAAAAAGATCCATTTGTGACCTAATGTTAGTTTTACTGACCAAGAGAAAATAAGTAAATATCTAGAAAGACAAAAGTTACCAAAACTGACATTATAAATGAACTATCTGAGCAGTCCCAAAACAATTAAAGCAATTGAGCTAGTAATTTAAAATCCCCTACAAGGGAAAGGCTGGAATCAGATGGCTTCACTGGAGATTACAGAGCATTAAATAAAGGGAGAAAGTGACCCTTCCAAACTCTTTCAGGACAGTGGGGGAGGATGCTTCCTAACTCAGGAGTCCATCATCACCCTGGTACCAAAGCCACACAAAGGCACCAACAAAAACACTGTGGACCACAGCCCAGTGGGTGGCTCAGGCCTGTAGTCCCAGCAACTGGGGAGGCACGTGGGAGGATCGCTTGAGGCTGGGGGTTCAAGACCACTGGGCAACATAGTGAGACTCTGTCCTTTTAGAAAACTGCAGAGCAATATCCCTCACGAGTATAGGTGTAAAAATCTTTAAGTATTAGCGAACTGCATAGAACAAGACAGTAAAAGGACCAAGTGGGATTTACCCCAGGAACCTAACACTGGTTCAGTGGTGGGAAAGCAGGTAATGAAATATGCTATATTAGGAAACTAGAAATAGGCCAGAGACATCTTTTTGAGGTAATGAAAATGTTCTAAAATTGAATCATGATGACAGTGGATTTAGTAAAAACCATTTTAATGGTACACTTGAAAGAGCTGAATATTACTGTGTGAAAACTATACCACAATTAAGTTGTTACAAAAAGTCAAGAGTGGTTGGGAGAGGTGACTCTGGGCTGGAGAGGGCAGGGTAGGGCAGGGAGAGCACAGGGGTCCAAGGTATGGCAGGGACAGAGCTCCACACCAGCACCAGGGAGGCTGCCTCAGGCTCATGAGTGGCTGTGCACTGCTTCCTCCAGATGGCAGGGTTGCCCCAGTGAACACAGGGCGCCTGGGAAGGGACAGGACGTGGGGGGCGTGGAAGCAAACAGGGCGTGCGGGGCTTCTCTGGGTGCCTGGAGTGCATGGGGCTGGGTGTGGGGTGACCAGAGGCTCCGGGCACTGCTAACATGGGAGGCACTGGGCTTCGTGGCCACCCAGGGCATAAGGGGATCTAGGGCGCACGGGTGACCCGTGGGCCCTGGAGGGTCTGAGCTCACTGGGAGGCTACAGGTGCGGGGTGGGGGGGACACTGGGCGCATAGGGGGAGCATGTGGTGGGCAAGGGTGAGATGGGGAGGGTGCAGCATGCAAGATGGGCACTGGGGTGCAGGGGGCTCGAGGGCGTGGGGGGCACCGGGATGGTTGGGTGCTGTACAGGTGGTGCTGGGCACCCTGCACGCAGCCCGCAGCATGACAATGTCCCGCAGCTTTCGGGACATTGTGGGCACTCCGAGGGTGGCCAGTTACTGTTAGGTGGGCACGGCAGGTGTGGATAACATGCAATGGGTGGCCTGCACAATGACCCTGTCTTTGGACCATGCTTGATGGTGCATTGGCGATGTACTGTGCAGACCCCCAGAGCTGGTCCCATTGCAGAGGGCCTAATCTCATTCATGAGGGCATCACCTTCATGAACTAATTACATCCCCAAAGCCCTATCTCCTCATAACATGAACTTGCGGTGAGGATTTCAACGTATGAATTTGGGGGAACCTAAATATTTGGTCAACTGCAAGCTGTACACAGTGGGGCTCCCTGATAGTGCAGGACACAGTTGTTCAGGCCGTTCACTGTCACCCCTTCTGAGAGACCAGCTCCCTGCTCAGGGTCCTGCATGTTCCATCATCTCTCCACTGCCTGGAAGCATGGGTGACACCCACAGGGCCCCAGCAGTCAGCTGGGGGACATCTGGAAAGATAAGTCATGAAGTCTGCCCTTCTCTTATGGAGTGTGCAGCTTTATTTCAAAGCTATGGCCAGAACTATCCTGGGTGCACCCTGTGGTCTCACCCACAAGGCTGCCCCCGGCTGTTACCACCAGCCAGAGGGGCTCTTCGCTTTCTTTGCTGAGGTGTGTGGTCCTTATGTGGAGCTGCTGAAGGAATTGTTTTTTTTTTTTTTTGAGATAACCTGGTAAATGTTTCCTGTGTTCCACTGTGCTTCATTACAGTCTCCTGAAGATCATTTATTTAGTCATTCTCCCACTCTTGTCTTTTTTTTGGTAGGGGGATGGGTGGCATTATACAATACCACATTGAACAAGATCAGCAATTTTGAGGCAGCTGCCTCACTCCAGGAGGCACAAATGTAGCAGCTGGAGTCTTCAATTGGAGGGAAGCCCTGGACACAGCCACCCGGAAACAGGCTATGGCAATACTCATCCCATCAGGCCTGGTGGCTCAGCCTGAAATCCCAGCACTTTGGAGGCCAAGGCGGGTAGATCGCTTGAGCCCAGGAGTTTGAGACTAGCCTGGGCAATAGTGAGATTCCCACCTCTCCAAAAAAAAAAAAAAAAATTAGCTGGGTGTGGTGGTGTACGCCTGTGGTCCCAGCTACTTGGCAGTCTGAGGCAGGAGGATCTCTTGAGCCCAGGAGTTCAATACCAGCTTGCATAACATGGCAAAACCCCATCTTTACAAAAATTAGCTGAGCATGGCCCCATCTGTAGTGTGCGCCTGTAGTCCCAGCTACCTGAAAGGCTGAGGTGTGAGGATCACCTGAGCCTGGGAGGTCGAGGCTGCAGTGAGTGAGCCGTGGTTGCACCACTGCACTCCAGCCTGCGTGACCCTGTCTCAAAAAACAACAAACAAAAACTCCACCCCAACACAGAGAAACGCCCAGACTCCTGGGTTCCACTCAGACTTCTCTTCGTTGCAGCCGAATGAAACTGCTGATCTTGTTCAACATGGTATTACATAATGCCCCCCCCAGGCCCCTGCCAAAAAAAAATACAAGAATGGGAGACTGACTGAATAAATGATATTCAGGAGACTGTACTCATTAAGCACAATGGAACACAGTTAACATTTACCAGGATAGCTCAAAAAAACATTCCTGCAATAGCTCCACATAAGGAACATATATACTGAGCAAAGAAAGCAGAGCACCCATCTGTGCCTGGGTGTGGGAAGTGGCTGCCCGTCCCAGCCCCTACTCTGCCTGAGCTTCCTGCCTGCCCCATCAACAGACTCCCTGGGGCTCTGCCCTCTGCTGGGCACAGTGGGGCACCCGCTATTGTCCCTGGACTAAGCAGGCACCAGCAGGATGACTTGTAGACAACAGCCAAAGTTTATTTAATGTGGGAATGCTTACAATAAATAAAGCAGAGGGGTAAAGAGAAGCAGAACAGTACCTTGAGGACAAAGAAACCCCAAACCCAACACAAAAATCAACTCGCGTCTTCTGCTATATGCCCTGGGCTCTGGGCAGCCACTGCTCCTCCCCAGGGTAGGGAGACTGCAAGGCTGGTGGCCAGCAGTGCACATCCCCAAGCAGCAGCTGGGACCCTGGGTCCAGAGGGGCCATTGGAGACCTAGGAAGTCTTTGCAAGGGCAAAACCCAATGGCAACATGCCCATGAAAGCTTCAAGTCACAACGTGGGCCTGCAGAAGACATTTCTGGGCTGTGCTGTCTCCTCTAGGCCCACACACCTGCTGAACAGACATCTGTACCCGGGCACCTCCCAGAAGCCTCTTTATTCTGGGACATCTACTCTTGGTTCCTGTCCTCACTGGTCCCTCCCATCATCTGAAGACTCTTATGACGTCTGCCTCCTAATTCTTCCAGAGCGGCCACACCCTGGACTGTGACGGGCTCTCACCCACTGTGGGGTCACAGACAGGCATGGGGCTGGCTCCCATCCTGGCTGCCTCCCCCAGCATCTTCAGAGGTGGGGTGCACAGTAGTTTTGGGGGGCTGGCAAAGCTGCAGGAACTGTGCAGCTTAGGCAGACCCTGGATTCTGCAAGCCCCAGTGGAGCTTTCTTGGCTTCTGGAACCACAGGTCAGAGCCGCTGGGGCGATGGGGCTCCCAGCTTTGGTAAGGGCTGTTGGCATTAAGCAGCACCCGGTGGCTGGAGGGGTCTCCCAAGGAGGACAGAGCCTGCCCCATACCCTCTTGCAGTTTCCTGGGGTGCTAGAATTGGGCTTCTCCCACGCAGGCTCAGAAAGGCACTAGGAGTTCCTCCTCTTGCTCAAAGGACACACTCCCTCCTCCCAGGTCCTCCAAGTGGACAAAACACTCAGTGGCCTGGAGGGGCAGGAGAGGCAACAGGACTCCTCCAGGAAGGCCCGAGTCACTGGGGAGCCAGGGTGTCCCCGGACCCACCTTTCGGCCGGCAGATAGTCATCGGGGTTGGGCTGCTAGACAGGGGCGAGAAGAGGGGCCGCAGCGTCCCGGAGAAGGGGATCTCAGGGAAGATGAATAGCAGCGACCCATCGGTGGCGCTGTAGAACGAGAGATGTCTGGCCTCGTAGTCCAGAAAGATCCCCACACGCCTGGGTGGGTCCCGGAGTGGAGCCAAGGCCCGTTCAGAGGAATTGTAATAGCTCCCCAGGAAGACCAGGATCCAGAAGCCGTTGCCCGCGGACAGTTCGCCCTTCTCCTTCCTGTTCACATTCTCCCTGCATACCCCCAGGGCCCAGCTGGTGCGGTCCCCAACCTCCACCTCCCAGTAGTGGCGGCCTGAGGTGAAACGCTCCTGGCCCAGCACGCAGGGGCCGGGGTCAAAGCGCTCCGGGCTGTCTGGCAGGGCCTGCCGCAGGTCCCCCCGCTGCACGCTCCGCCTGTCTTCAGACAGGATCAACTCAGGGTTGGCGGTATCCGGGTCCAAGGTCACATCCCCTGGAGAGAGAGGCCCAAGGTCACCCAGGCACAGACACAGACAAGCTGGGGCCACCTGCCCATGTCCTGGGCATGTGGGTATGATGATCCTCCCAGTCGGACGGCCTGGCTGTCTGCCCCGGGGTCCTGCAGCCTCACGACCTCCTGGAGTAACTGTCTCCAAGTGGACATCCCCTCCCTCCCCACCTAGCCACGTCCAATCGCAACTTACAATATCCTAGAAATTGGTCCATGTTTTGCCTTCAGAAATCAAGAGAGAATCTTGGTTGCTTTCTTTTTTGTTTGTTTTCTAAAGAGGCAGGGTCTCCAGGCTGCAGTGCAGTGGTGCGATCATGGCTCACTGCAGCCTTGATCTCCTGGGCTCAAATGATCCTCCTGCCTCAGCCTCCCAAGCTGCTGGGATTACAGGCATGTGCCACCATGGCTGGCTAATGTTTTTGTTTTTTATTTGTAGAGATGGGACTCTTGCTATGTTTCCTGGGCTGGTGTTGAACTGCTGGCCTCAAGCAATCCTCCCACCTGAGCCTCTCAAATCGCTGGGATTACAGAGGTAAGCCAATGCATCCAGCCCGTTTTTTCTTTCAATCCCCAAATGAAGGATGTGAATAAGTGCAGCTGTCCCAACCCTGACCACTCCCAGATTTCAGATCTATCCTCCTCTGGAGGCCTGCACACAGTTCCTACACAACAGGCTCCTGACCTGCTAGCAAGGGCTGAGGACAGTACTTCCTTTGGGTGACTGTGATACAAGAATCAGATTTGGGTTTTGTCCCCAGTTCCTGGCAGAGCTCATAGAACCCTGGGAATATCCTGAGTGATAGGAGCATCTAGTGTTATCATAAGACGCCCCTTTCCAACACACCTTAGTTGATGCCACTGCAGTGGCTGAGGTAGGGACCTGAGAGAGCCCAGCATAGGGTCAGCCACCAGAAAGACCAATCCTGTCAGTAGAGGGTGGGAATGCTCAGCCCCAGCCCCTGATCTCAGGAAGGGGAAAGGGGTCTGAGGTTGAGCCCCATCACTAATGACCAATGATTTTATCAATGATAACTGGAACCTCCACAAAGACACCTAAACAGTTCTTGGGACTCGGGGAGTTTCCAGGTTGGTGAACACACTGGGGTGCTGGGAGGGTGCACCCAGGGAGAGCGGGGAAGCTCTGTGCTCTTTCCCAGGCTTTGTCCATGTGTCTCTTCCATTTGGCTCTTCTAGAGTGGTATCCTTCACAACAAACCAATGACAGTAAGTGAAATGCTCTCCTGAGTTCCGTGGACTGTGCTAGCGAATGCTCACATCTGCAGAAGGGCTGAGGGAACAGAAGTATGGGCAGCCCCTGGAAGTTGTGACTGGCATCTGAAGTGAGTTCCATTCAATGCTGAATGGAATTCTTTGATACCCAATTCATTTCCAAACGGTGAAGAATTGTTTGGTGTGAAAATACCCACAAAAGTGATGTCAGAAGTATGAGCAGAGGACATTTTCCCAACAACCCACCACCATGACACTGTGAGTTTGGAGCTGGCAGTGGAGGGGCACAGAACACATGGCTAACTGCCCAGGTCCTTGGCGGGTACCCTCCTGGAGTCATCTCCCCACCTAGGGCCTCCACACCCACCTCGAAACCTCCGCAGTGTCTCCACCAGTCCCGGGACCCTACACACAGTCCTCAGCTCCATGGGCACAACTTCTGGGGGCTGCAGCTTCACATCCTGGACCCTAGAGGGGACAACCCAGATGTCATCGCCATGGCCAATAGTTGGGTCCCACCTCACTCCCACCCCCTCCAGGAAAGGCTGGGCTCGTACCTGCGCAGGGCGTCCTTGATGTCCTATGTGGGGAGGAGAAACAGCACACTCCATGTCAGTGATCATCGCCTGCTCCCGGAGTCCCCACCCAGCCCCTGGAGCCTCACCCCATCCCCCTCTCCTACATTTGAGCCTCAGGCAGCAAAAACACACACAGGGGGCCATAAACCACCCGCAGCAAGGCTCACAGACAGGAATGCTGGACAGAGGCTCCAGCATATGTGCCAGGAGGCATCACCAATGGGGTGCAGTCCAGTCCTGCGGACTGAGACCCACTTCTGCCTAACACTTGGATGTAGGGCATCTGGCTGTCAGCTCACTCCCCCAGAGCCCCAAGTGGGCACCCCTGGGTGCCAAGGACAGGACAGGCAAGCATCCCAGCCTTCAGTGTAGGGGCGCCTTCACCCCAGCCGGAGCCCAACCCTGCAGTCCCACTGCTCCCTCTCCCAGCTCCGCCTGCCCTGCGGGCTCCCTGCTCAGCCCTACACCTGGGTGTGCCTTCTTCCTGTGTCACTCCCTGATACATGACAGCATCTGACTCCGTGTTAGGGCCCGAATTGTGTCTATCCCACCAAACCCGTATGTTGAAGCCAGAAACTTCAAGACCTCAGAACTTGACTATTAGAAAAAAGGACTTTTAAGGAGGAAATCATAGTAAAATAAGGCCATGAGGGTGGGCTTTAATCCAACATAACTTGTGTCTCATAAGAAGAGGTGACTAGGGCATAGACACCCACAGAGGGGAGACCCTGTGAGGATACAGGGAAGAAAAGGCATCTATAAGCCCAAGAGAGAGGCCTCAGGGGGAACCAGCTTTGACCTCAGTCTTTCAGTGTGCAGGACTAGGAGACAATCAGTCTCTGCGGGGGAAGCCTCCTGGCAGGTGGTACTCAATGTGGCAGCCCGGGCTGGCGTGAAACACCCAAGTATTGGAACATCAGCTCCTAGGAGGCATGGTCTTGTATCTCTTAAAGCAGCCTTCAGTTCACTGCGGGGATTTAACCCACACTGTCAAATAGATGACCCACACCATGTTCATTCTAACACACGTGGTACCAGCTACCAGGCCAGGATGCAGAGGTCAGTAAGACATAATCCCAGACAAGGGTTTCCCTGCATGTAGGAGAAATGGCAAAGAAAGATTTCCACATATACAGGTAGTTAATTCTGTCTAGGGGGACAACAACACACTCAAGGCCCCAAAAAATTTTTAAAAAGGAAGCCAGCACTTTGGGAGGCCAAGGCAGGTGGATCACTTGAGTCCAGAAGTTCAAGACCAGCCATAGCAAGATAGCAAGATCCCATCTCTAAAAAAAATTTTTAAAAATTAGCTGGGCTTGGTGGTATGTGTCTACTGTCCCATCTACTCAGGAGGCTGAGGTGGGAGGATTGCTTGAGCCCAGAACATCGAGACTGCAGTAAGTCATAATCACATCACTGTACCCCAGCCTGGGTGACAGAGTGAGACCCTGTCTCAATAAATAATTCATAAATAAATAAAGAGGAGACTATTGGTAGGGTTCTGGAGCCCAAGAGGAATTTGTTGGTAGACAGAGGGGAAGTGTGCAGGATGAGGGAGGGGTGTGCACAGGGCAAGGGCAGATGGTGCTGGTGTGAGCAAGGCAGCTAGGAGCAGCTCCACCTTGGTTATTCTACCTGGGGTGGGTGGCCCACCCCTGGTGTCATTTGGAGACAGGTGGTGGCTGTCACAAGGCCGGGTGCAGGGGCAGCAGGAGAAGGGCTTGGGGGTGGAGGAGAACCTTGGCCTCGACGAGGGGGTTTGGTCTCTGCACAGAACATGGGCCCTCCAGGCGCAGCACTGACTTGAACAAAATCACTCTGCGGCTACAAGCAGGGCCTGCTGAAGGGGGCAGCCAGGACCCCAGAGTCCACAGCAGCCAGGACCCCAGAGTCCACAGCAGCCAGGAGCCCCAGTGGGTAGATTCCTGGGAGTCATTCAAGCCCTTACCTCCACTGTGCAATCTCTGTCCATTCGGCCTGGGTACTGGGAACCCGGGTTGGGTCCCCCAACCCAACTGGGGGCCAAGGGTGCAAAGCCACCCCCACCTCTCCCTCTCAAATCAGCACACAGCTCACACCAACACACAGTTGCTGGGGCTGCTCTCCTGCAACCCCCATGTGGGCAGACCCCCACAGCATGCAGACCAGGCCAGCTCTGTGCTGGCAGGTTTGGGGGGCAGGAGGGACCTCCCTGAAGCCTTGCAGCCAGGCCAAACCTGGGCAGGGAGCTTGGTCAAGGCATGGACAGGTGGGCCACTCAGCAGGGTGAATGCAGGTGGGCGTATGAGACCCAACACCCACCCACCCACATGTCACAACGTCTCAGCCAAAAGCCCAAATCGCATCTTCACACAGACCCTATGGGTCCCCATTTCCAGGTCAACTCACCTTCCTTCTAAACCCTTCCTGGCTTCTCCAACACCTGTCCTGTCTGCCCTCCCTGAGGGCTCCTCCTCAGTCTCCTGGGTAACTCCCCACCCCACAATTTTCTGACCACAGGACCCTCTCCTTATTCCTCAGTCTTCCTACAGACGCTAGCTGAGTGTCCTTCCCGCTTCCCAGGCTCAAAGCCAGTTGATGTACAAGCTGGTGCACGCAGCACACAGAGTGGAGGGGCGGATGCTACAGACTCAGAGGTAGGAGGTGGGAGGTGAGGGAAACTACCTACTGGGTACAATGTGCACCATACGGGGATGGCTACACTCTGACTACACTTGTACCCCTTAAATCTACAAAAATAATTTAAATATATATATATACAGAAAAAAGCTTACGATAGAAATGACAAACGAAACCAGGAGTTGGTGCCTGGACTGATGTTCTGCTGGGCTCCAGAGGCCAGCAGCAGGTCATCCCCTGTGCAAAGCTGCCCAGCCACATCAGCAGCATTGTAGGCTCCACCTGAGTCTGGCAGCCCTGCCCCACCAGTGGCCGAATTCACTCACACAAGACTTCTCTCTTCTGTGGGAGCCAGAACTGCCTAGGGGCCTGTTTCCCTCTGAATCTTGGGGCCCCTTGGGTCTACACCATGCTGGGCATGGAACACGTTTTCCATTTTGTGGGACAAACGTCCAGCTGAACCCCACGGGAAGATGACAGCAGACACTCCCAGCTGTCATCTCAGCATGGGAGTGCCGTCAGTCCTCATCAGTGCACGCTTGCCGAAGGGGGAGAGCTAACTCCAGGCTGCCTGACCCGCCGCCAGGCCAGAGGCCAGGGCATCCACTGGTTCTGATTTGGGGGCACACCAAGGAAAGCCCAGGCCCAGGGAGCCGGCTGAGGTAGTGGAGCCCACACATGGGGAAAGACTCTCCCAGAAGCAGAGGAGGAGGAGACACCACCCCTGATAATGGATATGCAGGGGGTGTGCCAGCGGGGCGAAGACAGAGTGAAGGGAGAGGACTTCCTGCTGGGGACACCATGGCGGGAGTTCTATGGGAGGCCCAAGGTGGTCCCGGCAAGCACACGCCCACTGTGCTGTGCCTACAGGGAGCAGCAGCATCAGTCAGGCCGAGATGGAGTAACCTTACATAAGCACTTAAGAAACACCACCTGTTTACATCTACAGAGGACAATCAATCTTCCCTTTTTCAGCACATGGATTTTGGGGGTAGGACGGGTGGGACATCTGTCCTGCTGCTGACTCAGCGTTTCACAGGCAAGAGCCGGGCACATCCAGCCATGCCATTAACCTCTTAGCCCAGACAACCTCTGCCCCTGCTTCTTGCACTTTCTGGTTCTCCCTCCCCCAGTGTGGTCAGGCCATGCCCGTGTGGCCACCATGGCTGCTCCCCGCCCAGCTCACCTGCAGCAGCCCCAGCACAGGTTGCTCCCCATCCAGCTCACCTGAAGCAGCCCCAGCGCAGGCAGCTGGCAGCGGCCCTCGAGCTCGGCGATGAGCTCAGCTAGGTGGGCGGTCTGCTGGCCTAGGCGGGCTGCACCCTCCCGCAGCCGGGGCAGCACCTCCAGCTCCTCCTCCTCCAGCCTCTGCAGCAGCTGCTGCTCCTCCTCTGCCAGCAAACGGCGAAGACGTTCGAACTCACCCAGCACGTTCTGCCGCTGGCTCTCCACCATCTTCTGTGGTGCCCAGGGAGAAGGATAGCTGAAGCCAGACTCTAGGCCCAGCTGGACCCCAAGTCTGGTCAGACCCCAAGCCCACCCCAAGGCCGGGCCATACCCAACCTCCCCCCCGGGGCCTGCTAAACCCCAAGCACAGCCCCAGGTGTGGCAGGATCCCAAACCTACCACCTGGTGCTGGCCAGACCCCAAACCCACCTGTGGCACCTCCTAAACCCCAAATCCACCACTCAGGGATAGCCAAATCCCATTCTACCACGCAGGATTAGCTAGACCCCAAATCTAAACCCCAGGGCCGGCTAGATCCCAAATCCACTACCTAGTCCCTCCCCAACTTCCAAATCCACCCATTGGCTTGGTAGAACCCTGCATCTACCAGCTGGGGCCAGCTGGACCCCAAATCTACCACCCAGGTCCCTCCTGACCTCCAAATTCTCCCCTGGGGCTGCCCAGATCCCAAATCCACCACCTAGGGCCTCCTAGGTGATTTGGGTAGACCCCAAATCTACCCCAGAACTGGAGAGATCCCAAATCTACTCCTCAGGATGGCTGAATCCCACATCTATGACCTAGTCCCTCAAAACCTGCAAATTCATCTCCAGGGCCCAGACCCTAAATCCACCTGAGAGTTGCCACCCAAGCATGCTGGGACCCTAGGATGGGGCCCTTGCGGTATGGGAGCCCACGCCCGCGACCTGGCAGGACAGGTGCACATGGGGAAGGACCAGCCCTTCAGTGGGCTCAGTGGGGCCAGGCTGAAGGCTGAAGCAGTGACTGGTCCTGGGGCACCAAGGGCAAGTGTGCCTGGCCAGCATTGCCCCCTGGGGTCTCCTATACAGGACCTTCACCCCCTGCCCTGCCACCCAGAATCGTGGAAGCCCCAGCACCTGCCTGCCACAAGACGCAGGTCTCATCCGCCTGGGCTTGGAAGAGCAACGCATCCTGCATCTGCTTCCGGAGATGCTCCAGTGACTTCTCCAGCTTTGCCTGTGGGAGAGGCCAGGCAGGGCCATGAGACATCGGTCCTGTCACAGAAGCTTGCCCTTTTGCACCTGACACACTGTCCTGAGTTGCTCCTCAGAGACAATGGGGACAAACTGAAATCTGCCTGGTGAATGAGGGAACTCAATGCCCTCCAATGAGCGTGAGCCCTCATGGTAGGTGGGCAGCCTCTTGCCAGAGGCTGACAGCCCCAGCCACATTCTTTCCTTTTTCTCATATGAGATGTGTTTCTAGACCTTGACCTTGCTACCCTACCCCAGGCCTCACCCCCCCTTTGCAAAGCTACCTCAAGGGTTCTGGCTGCCCACTCCATCTGTCCCCAAGCTGGCTCTGAAGGTGTCGAGCTCTCCTGTTCCCAAGCCAGTGTCTCCCCCTCCTCTCCCTTCTCACCTACCAGCTCACATAAGGGCCTTGGGCTAAGCCTATGCTGGGGTCCAAAAATTCTGCCCCATGTCCCCATAATTTCATAGGTTGAAATCCCAACTCCCAGGGTGATGATACTAGGAGACAGGGGTTTTGGGAGGTGACTAGGTCAGGAGGGCAATGCCACCATGATGGGATTAGTGTTATAAAGGAACTCTCGCCCCGTTCACCATGTGAAGACATAGTGAGGGGGCATTGTCTGTGAACCAGGAAGCGCCCTCACCAGACACCAAATCTGCCAGGGCTTGATCTTAGACTTCTAGCCTCCAGAGCTATGAGTAGTATACATCTGCCATGTGCAAGCCATGGTGTTTTGGTAGGACAGTCAGCAGGGATAGAGATGCCTGGCTGCCCACCCCATCTTTTCTCTAAGCCACCTGGAATCTTGTGCATTTTCAGCTTCATCAGCTATCACTGTAATAAGCCCCAGGACGGGTACACTTGCATTCTGCTTTCTTGGTCCTTAATTCTCATTCCCACGGTTCCTCATGAGGTGCATACCAGGAAGCAGTGAGAATCCTATACGCAAGCTCGCTGTACTGTGTGTGCTTGGGGTGCCCTGAACCCACTTCGCGAAGGGTCTGCTCACTTCCACCCCATCTGACACCCTTATCAGCAACAGGCCCTGTGCTGGCCACACCTCTTTGCTTCTCGGTCACCCCAAGTCATGGCTCTCATCTCTCTCTATCCATGCTCTGGAAGGATGGAGGTGCTGGGAGGATCCACAAGTCTGCCCAGGTAGCAGAGCCAGGACATGGGCCCAGCTGCCTGGCTCCAGGTGCTCACTTTGGTTCACCACCTAGCCTCGCGTTTCGAGAATACTGCTTGGCACCTCCGGAGCACTAAGGACATGTCCAACTGCTTTATTGTCTCTGCCTAGGCTTAGCTCTCATGTGAGCTACAAGAACCCCAAATGGGGGTCCCTGTCCCCCCGCCTCTCTCTTCACTGCTACCGGCCTGTTCCAGAAAACTCACGCCTGGCCCCTGTGACCCCCAACCCTACCTCAAACACTTGGCCCAGTGCCTCTCAACTTCTCCCTCAATGCCTCAGTCCCTATGTGACATTTTCAGTTTTTGTTTTTGTTTTTGAGATGGAGTCTTGCTCTGTCCCCCAAGCTGGAGTGCAGTGGCACTATCTCGGCTCACTGCAACCTCTGCCTCCTGCGTTGAAGTGATTCTTCTGCCTCAGCCTCCTGAGTAGCTGGGATTACAGGTGCCCGCCACCACACCCAGCTAATTTTTGTATTTTTTTTAGAGATGGATTTTGCCATGTTGGCCAGCGTGGTCTCAAACTCCTGACCTCAAGTGATCCACCCACCTCGGCCTCCCAAATTGCTGGGATTATAGGCGTGAGCCACCACACCTAGCCAACATTTTCAGTTTTCAACACTAAAGTTACAAACAGCATTTGTTCAGATGGAATGGGCTGTAAAGCAGCACAAGGTACTCAGCATGGCAAAGATCTTGCATTTCAGGTACCTGCATCTTTGCGTCTCTGGACAGATTAGAACGGAAACCTCTTACCCTGTGTGTAGTCAGAACTGGGACGCTGGGGCTTGGTGCAGGCCTGGGATCTTCCCTGGCCTCCTCCTTCCTGTGGCAAACCCCCTCCCCACCCAAGTGCCATCTGATACACAACCCAGAGAGATCTGGGGGCCGTCTTCTCTTTCCTATGATGCTGCTTCCTGGAACTGGATCTTACGGGGACTTTCCTGTTTACCACCTCGGGGCAACCCAGCCTGGGGCTTGTTCACCTGTCATGACCCCATGTCAGGGCCAGGCAAGGAGTGAACTTATCATAGAGCTAACGGGCCCCAACTCTGGCAAGTGGACACACAGTCCCATAGGTGGGACTGAGCTTTCTAGGCCTATGGGGGCAGGTAAAACCAGTTTCCTGTGGTTAACATAGCATAGGCCCTAAGGCAGTGAAGAGAAACAGGATATGTCATCCCCAAATATACCGCTGTGGTACAAGGATTATTCTGAGTAAAAGCAGATGCAGGAAGAGCTCTCTGTACTCCTATCTGCCTAGAAGTAGGGTATTCATTCCCCATGAGAAAGGCACCCTCCCTCCACTAGGAAGAGGAGGGCACTCTAATCCCGGGAGATGATTCTGCCTAAACAGACCTTACTACAATGACCATTATCTTGTGTTAGTTCTTCCCATCTATTTCCTAGTCACTTTCCCACAATTTATCAGTCCTAGACGCCGAATCCCGTTTCTGTGTCCAGTCACTTCTCCACAATTTACAAACCTTTGCTGAAATACACTTTTCTATGAAGTTCTTGTGCATGTAAAACTTAAAATATTAATCAAACTGTATGATTTTTTTTTCCTGTTAATTTGTCTTGTGCCAGTTTAATTTGCAGCCCCCAGCCACTGAACCTAACAGGGTAGAGGGAAATTTTTTCTTCACCTGCAAAAGAAACGGTTAAGTGCTATCCCATGAAACTATATCAGATCAACTCTACAGAGCTACTGGGCACTCTCCGCACCCATTGGGATAATTGGTGTCAGAAGGGTAATTCTGCTGGGCTAACATGTTTGAGGTGTAGACATTCCTGCATGGGCAAAGAACGAAAAGAAAACCCACAAGAACCTGTGTTTGGACAAGCCCGCGGATATGGCTTTAAACCACCTTTCTGCTAAAATCCAAAGCAGAAGGGGACAGATTCAGATTTATTCTAGTATCCCAGAAGTTTTCTCTGTGATAGGGACAGACCCAGCTCAGTACTAACACTGGCTTAACTGCTAATCTGGCACACACAAGTGACCATGGTGCAACACACAAAGTGCAATCAAGAAAGCTCCAAAGATGCTGCCATCTACCCCACACGTGGGCTCCCAGGAGCACACCCGCAGCAGGTCAGCCAGGAAAGTACCGCGGGAGGGAGTGCAGGCCAGGAGAACGTGTGCCCCAGGCCCTTCAGCTTGGGGTTTGTTTGGGTTTTAAGCAGCAAAATAAGGGAAGAAGAGGCGGGCTGAGCCCTGGCATCTCAGATGGCAGAGATGGCTCCCAGTACCCCACCCCGAAATGCAGGGCAGCCCTGGAGGGGAGGTTAGAGAGGAAACGACTGTGTCCCCTCATCCTGCTCAGTCTGGGGCTTTCCCAGGACTTAAGTACTGACCTGATAACACAGTCCCTGCAAGGAGTCCATCTAGGATCGTCCACCTCTGAGGTTCTCCCACTTTCCTCTGATCCCGGCTCCTTTCTGGCCAGTGTATGGCCACATTTTCCTTGCCCCCACTCCACCACCTTCCACCTTCCTCTCTTAGCCTCTATCTATGGGAGGTACGCCCCTCACCCCCGAGAGCAGGGTCTCATTGGCGGCCATGGCTCCAGCCTCACGGGGCCTGCTTGAGACAGGCTGTCATGGGCCCCCACAGCTGCCTTGCGCGATACCCTCCTCACCGGCCCAGGGCAGGCTGCATCCTGAGCTCCCCGCCCTAGACAGAGACAGATTACGCCCGGAGCAGTCCCGAAACCTCCCACCCGCCCAGGCCTCCCCAGTCCCCGGCTCCCCCCGATGCTCCTGCGCGCCACCCCCGCCCAGGCGCACCTTGAGGTCTTCGGCCGCATCCTGCAGCGGCCGCACGCGATGCGCCCAGTGCTCCCCTGACCGCTCGCAGGCCGCGCACAGGAGGCGCAGCTCGTCCCCACAGAAGGCGGCCAGTGGCTCGCGGTGCGCGGGACACACGCCTTGCGGGACCGGCGACGGCGGGTGCAGGCGCCGCGCCATCTCGGCCATCTTGGCAAGCGGGCGGTTGGGCCGCAGGTTCCTCTGCGGGGACAGCTCGCGGCACTCGGGACACGCGTACGGGCCCTCGGGCTGGCCCCAGCAGCGCCGGATGCACTCGCGGCAGAAGTTGTGGCCGCAGTCGGTCATCACCGGATCCGTGAAGTAGTCGAGGCAGATGGCGCAGGTGGCCTCCTCCTGGAGGTTGGTGGACAGGTCGGGGGCGGCCATGGTGCGGACCGAGTGGAGGAAGGCGGTACTGTCCGTGGGGCGGCGGCGGGGAGACTCGGGAGCTCGCGGAGACGCGGGGTATCCGGGTGCGGTGGCGCAGGCGCGGGCACTCCGGGACGCGAGGCTTGGGACTCCCGGGTGCTCGGGCTCCGGGGCACAGGGACTCCAGGGCGCAGGACTCCGGATTTCGGTAGCGCTGGGCGCGTAAGCTCCCGGTGCTCGGGGGACGCGGGACGTAGGGATCCCGGATGCCGGCAGGAAGAGGAGCCGAGGCGGAAGCAGGAAGCGACTGGGTGGGGTTTTTTTTTTTTTTTTTTTTGGAACAACCCGCTTTTGCCTCCGATTGGCCGCTGCTCGTCACGCGGCCCGCAGGCGGGATGGAATTGGAGAGCGTTCACTTGCTGACTTGGCGTCCCCACCGCTCCGGTTCCTGTGGCGAGGTCTTTACCCGTGCCCTGAGGAGGAATGAGGCGCAGGGGAGGGATGGGGACAGGGGGCGGATAGGGGCAGGGGGCGGGGCGCAGGGGAGGGATGGAGCAGGGGGCGGGGCAAGGAGAAGGGATAGGGCACACAGAATGGGCTATCCGGGAGAGATGGGGCAGGGGGCGGAGCTAGGAAGGATGGGGGCTCAGGGCGGGGCACACGGAAGCAACTGCAAGGACTAAGGGAGCCCGCAGCCTGGGGCATTGGAGCCCCTCGCCATACCCCTAGTGCGTCCTCAGCCCTCAGCCCGTGCTTCCTAGGGCGGGTATCCTCGGAAGGCCCAGCCCTCACAGCCTTGGCAGGCCAAGGTCAGAATGATTGGAGTTGGGGGATGCGACGGGGGCATCTCTCCAGTACCTCCAGGAGGCCCACATTCTCTCTGCGGGAACCACTCCGAAGGGGCACGCTGTTCCAGGCAGCCCCTCGCGCAGACACTCTGGCCTTGTCAAGGTAGGAGTACGCTGACTCCGGAATTCTGCCGCGCTAGTGCTTGACCCTGCAGGGGTGGGTGGGGCGTTCCTTGGAAAAGGGAAGGGCGTTGTGGAAAGGAGGCCCCTACATAAATCCTAACCTCTTTGGGATTTTGCCCCTGCTCGTGCAGCTTCGGGGGTCGAAAGGGATGGCAGTGGGAAGCTCTGAGGCTTTTTAGGGGTTCAGCCTTTCCCATTTTCCCCCTTCGAAGGACCCAATAGGATGCATAGGACATTTCCATGGGCAACCTCGGACCATCCCTGACAGAGCAACCTAACCAACCCCGCTCCTCCCCCCCATAGGATATTTCTGCTTCTTTGACAGAGTAACCTAAACCCCTGGGGGCGGCTGGGAGCCACAGATTTGTGCCATTCCAAAGTGGGGGCGGGGGCATGGCTAAAGAAAACGTGACCATGCTGTTCCTGGTGTATAGATATGGATTTAGAAATGGTCCACTCAGAATGCAGGGGCTTTCAAAAGTTTCCTCTAGGAAGCATCTGTCAATATATACCCTCTTAATGTTTGACAGTTTTAATCACAATTATATTTAGACTTTGAGAAACCCCCCTGCATGTCTAATGGCTGCCAGCCTGATGCCAGAGAACCCTGGTAGGTGGCCTGCAGTAAGCAGAAGGCCCACACCTTCTGCAGAGCCAGGGGCAATGCCCGAGTTCCCCGGCCTGCATCTCTATCCCTTCACCCACATGGTCACTGTGGAGATGACCATCTGACCAGACTTCGGAGCCCCTAGGCAGAAGAAAGGCTGCAGGGGGCCCGGGAAGGTAGCCTGGGAGTAGGTGTGCAGGTGGGATCCATCGCTCACGCTGTAGAATGACACCTCCCCGGCCTCGAAGTCCAGGAAGATGCCCACATGGCTGGGAGGCTCCATCAGCATAACCGGGATTGGGGCAGACAAGGTGGATAAGTACTTGGTTCCCTTGGACAGCTGCACCACCCAGAAGCCATTTTCGGGGCACTTGGGGACCCTGTCTTTCCTGCTCACGTTGTCTCTGCACACACCCAGGGCCCACAGCGCATCCCCGGTAATGTTCATGCCCACCTCCCAGTAGTGCCTCCCAGAGGAGAAGGTCGTCTGGCCCACAGCACAGGGGTAAGCCATGAATCGGTCCTTGCTGCAGAACCTGCTGCCCTCCAGCGAAGAGCTGAGGTAGCGCCTCTGGCGGCTCTCGTACAGGAGAAGGTAGGGGTATGCGGAGGTGGCATCAGGCACCACATCCTCTGTAGATGGGCGTGGCAGCGGAGAGATGGGGAAAGGTGTGGGGCATTCAGGGTCAACGGTGGGAGCGCCCGGGCCCTAGTGGTGGATGTGGCCAAATGGTCCCCTAACTCAGAGGCCTCCCCTGCTGTGAATCTGGGGTTACTTGATGCTTCCACACCCCAACTGTGTGTGGGTGTTGGTGGCAATAAGGTACAGGGGGCTGGGCAGAGGGACCACTGGGCACTCAACAAGCTTCAGCCCATGAATTAGAACCACCGGTAACACCGCCCTACGGAGGCACAGTGAATAGCCAGTCACCGTCACCAGGCAGTGCACTTGCAGACCCCCCCCATTGATGGCTTCCGAGGCTGGGGGGTGCAGTGGGGCATCGCCAAGAGATCCTGGGTCAGAGGTCCCGGCCCTGGGTGCCCACTTACCTAGAAAGCCTCTTAGCACTTCAATCTGTCCAGGAACCCTGCACACAGTCCTGGGTCTGGTTGGAGGGGCAACCTCTGGGCACTGCACACTCACGTTGTTCTTCCTCCAGTGGGCACAGTCTTATTGACTCCCCTGGTCCCACAATCTTATTGTCCCCTCTGGCCCACCACTGCCACTGCCCCCACCCCCGCCTGAGGGGACCACATACCTGCTCAGGGGTTCCTTCATGTCCTGCAAAAGACAGGGACAGAGGGTAGGGAGTGAGCCAAGCTCCTGGCTCACTTCAATGTCCCTGCTCCCTTCTTGTCCGTGTCTTAGGGCAAGACCCGTCCTGTCCCCTGGGCATTCCCTTCCCACAACTGAGCTTCATGGAATTCCTGAGCCTTCCCCACTGCCCTGGTTCCCACTACTACCAAAGCCCCCAGTGCCTCACCTAAACTGAGCTACCCTGTCAGCCCGCGGTCACACACCTGAGGTCCTACAACTCAGAAGAGGCGGAGGGAGCTCTTCCAGGCAAGTGGCCACTCGACACTGACCCTTCTCTCCCATTTCAGGTGGTTGTGGCCCACCCAGCAGGAATGGGGTCAGGGCGCAATTGGGTGCGGTTTGGGGAGGGAGGGGGGCGGGTAACAGACTGAGCCACCTGAGGATTTTCTGTAGCCTCTTTAGGGATTCAGAGTTCCCTAAAGAGATCACTGTTCACTTCTCTGGCCTGGAAGCTATAAGGGACTTGTTTTCCAAAGGCCATATTTCTAGTTTCCAGAGCGTGACCCTAACTCTTGGCAGGGACTCTCATGCAGGTGACGCACTTGGCCCTCTGCTCATAGGAGCACTCTTCTACCAGCTGCAGGGGCTTTTCCTCTCAGTTGGTCAGCAAACCAATGTAGTGGGTTGTGAACAGGCTGCTTTGTTTTCCCTTTTCCTTTCTTTTTTTTTCCTCCTAGATGTTATCTCACCATCACCCAGGCTGGAGTGCAGTGGTGCAATAGCTCACTGCAGCCTTGAACTCACGGGCTCGAGCAATCTTCCTGCCTCAGCCTCCTAAGTCCTGGGACCATAGGCACATGCCACTATGCCCTGCTAATATTTTTAAGTTTTTGTAGAGATGGCGTCTCGTGAGCCATAATCAAGCCCCCTCTCCAGGGCCATGGCACACAAGCTGGTCCCGGCAGGCAGGCTGGCTGCTTCACCTCCCCACTCCCATTGCCACACAACTCACTCCTGGGACAGTGTGCCTCCCCCACACTGAGACATGGAGTCGCTGTCCCAGAGCCGCACCTGGCTGCTAGGTGTCCAGGCCACTTCTCTGGACTTGGAAGGAAATGGGGACACTGTCTCAGGTTGGAACCTGTAAGGGGCTGACTTGTGTCCCCACAAATTCACAGGTTGAAGCCTGAACTCTCAGGACCTCAGAATGTGACTGTGTTTGGAGATAGCATCTTTAAGGAGGGAGTTGAGGTCACTGGGGTGGGCTCTAATCCAGTCTGACTGGTGTCTTTATAGAAGGAGATGATTAGGACACAGACATGCATAGAGAGATGATGCTGTGAGGACACGGGGAGGAGACAGCATCTTCAGGTCCAGGAGAGAGGCTCAGGAGGAACCAGGCCTGCCCACACCTTGGCCTCAGCCACCCAGCCTCCAGGACTAGGAGACTGGGGAGCTAACAGCCCTTTCCTGTTGGCTGCCTCTTCCCCAAGCTCAGCCCCCGCTGCCCATGCCTGTCAGAGCTCACATCCCCCCGTGCCTGCCAAGCCCACCAGCTCACCTGCAGCATCTGGAGGGGCCCATGTGTGCTCCGCTCCTCCAGCTGCAGCAGCAGCAGCTCCAGGGAGTGACCCTGCCGGTCCAGGCAGGCCACGCTCTCCCGGAGTCTGCTGGCAGTCTCCTCCTCTTCCCTCTCCAGAGCCTGGAGGAGCCTCTGCTCTTCCTCCACCAGGTAGAGGTTCATCTTCTCAAACTCCAGCACAATACGTTCTCTCCGCTCCTTCACCTTGCCCTGCAGGGTGGAGAAGCCCGGCATGTCGCCAGCAGGTGGCTCGGCTCCAGGGATGCTGGCACCTCTCCCCAGGGCCCTGGTGACCCACAGATCACCAGCAACCTGAGCTTTAGTTGGGGACCAGGAACTGTGACAGAGGCCGCCACCCCTGCTATCCTGTGATACACTGAGTGTAACCCTCTGAGCCCCAAACTGCAACTTCCACACATCCAAACACCCATGCACCCTTGCTCTGAGGAGGTTCAGAATGTTCACCCCCAAATAAGCCTCTTGGGCATGTTAAACAAAATTTATGGGTGGCCATTGTTTTTTGTTTTGTTTGAGACAGGGTCTCGCTCAGTTGCCCAGGCTGGAGTACAGTGGCACTTACTGCAACCTCAACCTCCTGGGCTCAAGTCATCTGAGTAACTGGGACCACAGGCATGCACCACCACATCCAGCTAGTTTTTAAATTTTGTATAGGGACAGGGTCTTGCTCTGTTGCCTAGGCTGGAGTGCAGTGGCACAACCACAACTCACTGCAACTTTGACCTCCTGGCCTCAAGTGACCCTCCCACCTTAGCCTTCCAAGTAAGTGGGACTACAGACATGTGTCACTACCACCATGCCCAGCTAATTTTTAATTTTTTTTTAGAGACAGGGTCTTGCTATGTTGCCCAGGTTGGGGTTCAGTGGCATGATCATGGTTCACTGCTGTCTCGGACTCCTGGGCTCAAGTGATCCTCAGGGGCCACTGTTTTGAACTGGGCTCCTGTGCTGGGTCCCAGAAGACCAGACCCAACCAGAATGGAGTCACTGGTGCTAATGAAACCAAGGGGTTCATTGATCAGGTCAGCCTGCCCTGATTGCTTTTTGTTACTTTATTTTTCCTATTTCCATGAAGCTGAAGGCCGTGCCTCTGAATGCTGACCAACCTTCACTGGCTGCTTTATAGATAATATTCATAGGTCACCATGGGACTGGTCACTTCAGGAACGTGGGGCAGCTCCTGTCCAGCTGAAACTGGTTGAGACCATCTGCCCTTCAAGTGGACCGGCCCCAGTGCCCGAGGTGGCCTTTTGATGTCAGAGGGCCAAAACTTCCAACCTCAGATCATGCTAAGGCTGCCATTTCTGGTACCTGTGTCCTGTGAAATGCCATGCACCCCAGAGACACCTGCACAGAATGGGCCTGCTGGACCACCCTGCCTCCCTAGCTCATAAAGACTCCTAAGCTGTATCACTCGGGAGGCGAGTTTAAGAGCTGTTCTCCCTCCTCACTCGGTGGCCTTACAAATAAATCGTTCCTCTTAGCTGGATGCAGTTGCTCACACCTGTAATCCCAGTGCTTTGGGAGGCTGAAGCAGGAAGATAGTTTGAGCTCAGGAATTCAAGGCCAGCCTGGGCAATAGCAAGACCATGTCTCTACATAAAAAAAAAGCCAATCTTGGTGGCAAGTGCCTGTAGTCCCAGCTACCCAGGAAGTTGAAGCAGGAGGATTACTTGAGTCCAGGAGTTTGAGGCTGCAGTGAGCAATGATCGCATCACTGCGCTCCACATCTCTAAATCTGTTTTGATTTTGTGTTTTGACAGGCATTAGGATTAGGGTGAACTAAAGGCCATTGAGAACCCGCAGAAGCAGGAAAACCTGTTTGCCTCCCCCATTAGCTGCCTAAAAAAATAAAGTGCCTGGCCTGGCGCGATGGCTCATGCCTGTAATCCCAGCACTTTGGGAGGCCGAGGCAGTCAGATCACCTGAGGTCAGGAGTTCAAGACCAGCCTGACCAGCATGGTGAAACCCCGTCTCTACTAAAAATATGAAAGTTAGTCGGGCATGGTGGCGGGCACCTGTAGTCCCAGCTGCTTGGGAGGCTGAGGCAGGAGAACTGCTTGGACCTGGGAGGCAGAGGTTGCAGTGAGCCAACACCACACAATTGCACTCTAGCCTGGGCAACAAGAGTGAAACTCCATCTCAAAAAAATAAAAATAAAAAAGTGCCCTTTCATGAAGGAAATTTCCAGTGGTCAGGGCATCTACATCAGGAAGAGATTCCCAAAAACAACTCTTCACCTGAGACACTTGCTTAAATACTTAACCAACATTATCTGCCTCCCCAGCCCAGAGGCTCCAAACCCTGTTCTTTTGTGGTGCCGACCTATGCCCCTACCCTCTGGCTGCCTCCTGAGCCCCCACCCTCTGGCTGCCTCCTTTGTGGTACTGAGCCCCCACCCTCTGGCTGCCTCTTTAAGTCTGATTTTTGAGGTCCCTTCTCCCCACCCTATGTGTGCATCTGTAATTTAAAATTGCCTTTTTATCTTTTTCTCTGCTGTTCATCTGTCTTAAGTCAGTTTCATTCTGAGGCCAGCCATAGAACCTAGAAGGGTGGAGGCAGCTTTTTTCTTTTCCTGCCACTGAGGCAGCATATCCCCACAGGCAGACACAGACATGTAAACGCAGGAAGATGGAGCAGCAGCAGGAAAGGGACTGGACGGCCCCAGACACCCACCTGCCACTCGGCTAAGCTCTGTTCCTCCCTGGCCTGCAGATTCCCTGTCCTGGTGATCTGCTCCCGAAGGTACTCCATGTCCTCCTCCAGCTTCAACTGTGGAACACACAAACCGCAGGATTTGGGATCAGTGATCTGCCCACCTCCTGCCTAGAGTACAGTTGTGCTTGCTGAAACTGCACCCACCCCAGAGACCCTCCTCAGAAGGGGCAGGGGATCAAAATACATCACCCAGAATGTGCCACCTTGGATTATTTTGAGCTAAAAGCACTTAAAAAAGGGCAGGTGTAAGAATTGCTGTGATCCTCGGCCTTCCTAAGAGCAGAAGGCACAGCCCACCATGCCGGATAGGCCTGCCCTAGGCCAGGAGGAAAGCCATGTTCTTACCAAGGGCAGGAAAGCCGAAACCAGAGAAATCTGTGCAAAGGGACCCTGCTAAGCTAACCCTCATCCTCCTCAGGTATGTGTTTGGCTCTAACATGCTTCCATGGGCCTCCGGCTCCTCAGGAGGGACTCCTGGGTCATGGAAAGCTTATAGGGAATGAAATTCAGTGCTTTGCTTCTGCTTATCTGTCTCAAATCAGTTTGGTTCTCAGAGCCACCCAAAATACTATAAGAGAGGAGAGGTAAGATTTTGCAATGCCTGCATCATACAGTGTAGGCCCACATTGTCCCTACAGACACTCCCCAGTCCCAGGCCACCTTGTTCCCTGGACGCCCCCTCCCCAGCCCCTGACTTGGGCCACTTTATCCCTGGACACCTTCTCCTTCCCCCATGATCTGGGTCACCTTGACCCCTGGATGCCTCCTCTCCTTGACCTGTGGCCCACCTTGTACCCCTGCACTGCCTCCTCGGCGGGCAGCACCCTGTGCAGTCGGTGCTCCCGGGACTCCCTGCACACCACACAGATGGGGCTCTGGTCCTCCTGGCAGAAAAGCTTGAGGGGCTCCTGGTGCTCCTGGCACAGGTCTTGCTTCTGCAGGCCAGGATGCTGCCGTGCCATCTCGGCCACCTTGGTCAGCAGCCGGTTGGGCAGCAGGTTCCTCTGCGGGGACATTGCTCTGCACTCGGGGCAGAGGAAGGAGCCCTTTCGCTTCCGCCTCCCCTTCTTGCCCCGCGCCTTCTCCCAGCTCAGCTGGATGCACGCGCGGCAGAAGTTGTGGCCACAGGCGGTCATCACAGGGTCTGTGAAGTAGTCCAGACAGATGGAGCACGTAGCTTCCTCCTGCAGCTTTCTGGCGAGTTCCACAGCCTCCATGGCTCCTGGGAGACACGAGGCGGGTTCCCAAGTTGAGGGACTGTGGAGAGAGGTGGGAGGGAGCGGGCCCGATGCTCTGGGTGCTGGCAGTGTGCAACCTTCCTGTACAGCCTGCCTTTACAGAGGAGGGCTAGGACTGCGGTCCAGTTAGAGGGTCCAGAGTCATCATTTTTTAGCCTTGTCAATAACCGACACAGATGCCTCCCCAGAAACTACACAGACCCTCCCTGACCAATGCTTGCCAGGCCCCTCTGCCTCTCCTCTCCACTGGGCCTGGACCACTTCTGCCTGCTGCTGGCTACCCCCAGCTCCACATCTGATCAGTTCCTCCTCTAGGCCTTCAACCTGCCTTTCTGGAGCAGCCTGCTAGGTCAGCTTAGGGAGAAGCCCCTACCCTTGGAGCCTTCCCTTAATCACTTTCCAACCACTAACCACCCCCAGATCCCCACTCCCATTCCCGCATACATCCCCAGCGGGCTTTGCTGGCCATTGCAAGTAACCTGACTAAAGAGGCTTTAAAGCGTCAGAAGAATTTTTTTTTTAACAAAACCCCGTTCACCAAAGGAAAACAGGATGGGCTCTCAGAGGAAAGAAGCTCTCTTCCTTTTAGTGAGGTGGGGTTCAGAAAAAACGTGTGTGCATACACGTGCCCACACGCACAAACACGTGCATACACGCACAGACGAACACACACCCATACACTACCCATGCATGTATACAAACGTGCATGTGTACACACGCACACCCACGCATACACACCACACAAATACACACGTACAAACATACAGAAACGCGCATCCACAGAAACACGCATCCACAAACAGCACACACAGGCACAGATGCACATATCTGTACACATGCGTGCATGTACACACAGGTACGCGCACGTACCCACGCACAGGCACACGAGCGTGCACACAGATGCCCCCTGCAATTTGAACACTCGCGACCCCGGGCAATGGAGAGTCACAGCCTTCCGCCTACGCCACGGGGTTGCTATGGGGACCCAGTGGCAAAGGGAATTGAAAATCGCGTCTACACTGCAAACACGAGTCTCCCCTTCCCTTCTGCCATCCCCTAAAGCGAAGGTGTCTAGGGGGTCTCAGACTTCCCCGGCTCTGTCCCACTTCCATTTTCTCGGAGCTTTCTGCACGCCAACCACCCGGCGCCGGCCCCCTCCTTCCCCCCAAGAGCCCTAACTGAGGCACCCAGTCCACCCGCACCGAAGCCGGGCAGGGGCAGCGGCAGGGGGCGTGGGGCTCTGGCTCTGGCTGCGGGGATGGCCATCCTTCCCGCTCTGGTCCGCTAGGGTCCCGGTAGAGTTACCTTGTCCAAGCGCGCTAGCCCCTGTAGGGACGCGGCGGCTGGCTGAGGCGGGAAGGCCGGGCGTTGGAGGGCGAGGAGGACCGGGTTAGGCTTAGGTCGTGGCCCAGGCACCACAGGAGGGTGGCCTAGGCGGGGGTACTCACCGCGGGAGGGCCCTGCACAGCGCCTAGCGCACCCGGCCGAGCGCTCTGCCCCCACGAAGTCCAGGGGGCCACGGCCGGGCCCGGGGCATGGGGGCGTGGGGGTGTGGGGTCGGGCGGTCCAGGGGCTTTGTGGCGTCAGCGGTGGGGCGGTGGGAGCTGGGGAAGGGGAGTGCTGGGCGAGGGAGAGAGCGTCGGCCGGGATGAGGGCGGCGCCTCTTAGGAGAGGTTGGGTGTGACTTGGGGAAGGAAGGTGGCAGGGGGTGGGAGGCTCAGGACGGGCCAGGGGAGGGCGCAGCGGGGAGCTTACTGGGCGGTGGGGAGGATGTGGTTCACAGCCCAGCGAAAGGAGGAGTCTTGTTGGCCTGGGGTGGGATTTTTAAGGGAGGTTAAGGGAGTGTGGAGGGGGATGGGAGTTGGGGGGTTACTTGGGGGTTAGGAGTGGAATGGGGACAGCTGGTGGGGCAAGGGGCAGCCATGCGAGCGTCAGGGTCCGGGGAGTGGGATTGGAAGAGGCTTCTCAACCTGAGGTTGGGGCTGCGGGAGGGCTCACGAGCCCCAGGCTGGAGGGTTAGGTGGGGGCTAAGTTGGTCGGGGTAGGGGATGGAGAGGAGTTTGTGGGGGCTGGGGTGGGGGCGAGGCAGCAGGAGTGAGTGCCGGTTGAGAAGCTATGAAGGGGGTCCCCAGGAGCAGCCAGCCCCCAGGTCTGCCCACATGGTGGGCAGTCAGCATCAAGCTGAGGGTCCAGAGAGGGGCGTCCCAATCCTGTGGGCGGAGCGGTTTGGAGGGACCACCTGGCAGGTCAGGTCACCTGGGGCGAGGGGGGACAGGGTGGGTCTTGCTGACACCCCAGGTGGTTTTGTTACCAGAAACAGGTCCTGATCCAGACCCTGAGAGAGGGTTTTGGATCTTAGGCAAGAAAGAATTCGGGGCAAATCCATAGAGTAAAGTGAAAGCAAGTTTATTAAGAAAATAAAGGAATAAAGAGTGGCTACTCCATGGGCAGACCAGCCCGGAGGGCTGCAGGTTGCCCATTTTTATGGCTATTTATTGATTATATGCTAAATAAGGGGTGGGATATTCATGAGTTTCCCAGGAAAAGGATGGGCAATTCCAGAAACTGAGGGTTCCTCCCCTTGTTAGACCATATAGGGTAAGTGTGACCTTGTCTTGGCATCTGTAAACTGTTGTGGCACTGGTGAGGGTATCTCTTAGCATGCTCATGTATTATAATTAGCGTATAATGAGCAGTCGTGATGACCAGAGGTTATTCTGGTCGCCATCTTGGTTTTGCCGGCCTCTTCATCACATGCTGGTTCATCAGCAAGGTCTTTATGATGTGTATCTTGTGCCAACCTCCTATCCCATCCTGTGACTTGGAATGTCTAACTTCTGGGGAATGCAGCCCAGCAGCTCTCAGTCTTATCTTACCCAGCCTCTATACAAGATGGAGTCGCTCTGGTTTAAAAGTCTCTTACTGTTCAGCCAAAATGCCGCCCCCAGCCCTGCCCAGGTCCTGGATGGTGGCCATTTCTTCTGGCCTTGAGTCCCCATGCCTAGTCATGATGCTTCATCCTCCAGTAGAGGGATGCACCTTTCACATGTAGGGTTCATTTCCTGCTTTCAGGAAAAGGGGCCAGAGGCCTGTGTGCCCCAAGTCAGAGTCTTGGGATTGGGGAGAGAGAACAGATGAAACTAAGGCTTGGACCACACAGGGGATGCAGGCGGACAGGAAAACAGGGCCTTGAAGGCTAAGAGGCACCGTTCTGCAGTCTCCTGGGTGTGCGGGTGTAGGCAGCTGGCCACAGGCATAGATGGCTGGCTTTCCCTGGGCTCACTTGGTAGAGTGTTTCTTCCGTGGTCTCTCATCACTCGCATACAGAAAGGGGTCTGTGTGCTGACACGTGCGGGCTGGCTGTGCACACTGGGTGATTAAGTGAATTACCCTTGTGAACCCCGAATATCTGAGACTAGTTTCAATTAGGAAGTTTATTTTGCCAAAGTTAAGGACGCACGCCCATGACACAGCCATGTGCCCAAGGTGGTCCGAGCACAGCTTGGTTTTATACATTTTAGGGAGACATGAGACATCGATCAATATATGTAAGATGAACATTGGATCCATCCAGAAAGGCGGGACAACTGGAAGTGGGGAGGGGGCTTCCAGGTCATAGGTAGATAAGACACAAATGGTTGCATTCTTTTGAGTTTCTGATTAGCCTTTCCAAAAGAGGCCATCAGATACACATTTATTTCAGTGAGCGGAGGAATGACTTTGAATAGAATGGGAGGCAGGTTTGCTCTAAGCAGTTCCCAGCGTGACTTTTCCTTTTAGCTAGTGATTTTGGGGCCCAAGATTTATTCTCCTTTCACACTCTCCACCCCTACCCAATCCTCTGCCTGTCATTTGCATGTGAGGGGATTGTGAGCTGCAAGTTTCCTTCAATTGGGAAAACGGAATCACAGAATTAGGGGGAAAATTGAATATATATATATATATATATATATCTCGCATAGCACCACACATTCCCTAGTCACCTGCTGACAATTTGCCACCCTTCATTACAAATGGGTTACAAGCAGCTGAGCCTAACAACTTCTTTGGGTTTTCGCTTCTTTCCTGTACACCCCATGCACATAAAAATATTAAGATCAATACAATGTGGATGCCTTTCTCCTGTCTGTCTTTGGTCAGTTTAATTCACAGGCTCCCCCCTATACCAGCATGATGTGGGGGAATTCAACAAATACTTGTTAAAATGTGGCATCAGCCCAAGATGCTCATTATTAATGCTCCTTTAGGCTCACCTGGTTATTGGGGTGAGAAATCTATCATCATGATAAAACAATTGGAACAACCTTCATATCCTCAAGTCATTAAGAAAAAAATCAGATAGCAGTTGCATGTCTTGATAAATTGTTAGGTTTAATAAAAGGCAGGATGTAGAATATATGTAGTTTGCTACTATTTAGGTAAACAATTATTGTATATGTATCTCTTGAAAAACAAGAAACTCCATCTGATGAGGGTAATTAAGGACTGAGGAACCCCCTAATTGAGGGAGACTCAATTTTCACTATATATCCTTTTGGAATTCTTAAATTGTATACTACTGCTGTGGATTGTCTTTTTTTTTTTTTTTTTTTTTAATTATTTAAGCAAAGGATCAGCAATGTCAGTCTTTAAACACAAGTCTTACTTACACTGTTACAAGGTAAATATCCTTTGCCCTTATTGAATGTAGCCCCACTAAGTTATTAACATTGTAGAAAAGATTAGAGAGCAAAATTTAAGTGCTCATGTAATTTAAAATGTGCTGAATTAAACAGAAAAGAAGAGGGGCTCCTGAAAATAGGGTGAGAGAGCTATGGCCTCTTTATGTCTTCAATTCAGACTCCTCAACAGTAGAGTCCACTGGGCCACAGAAAAACAAATCCAGATTGTTATGAACTGAATGTTTGTCTCCAAAATTCATATTTTGAAATCCTCACCTCCAAGGTGATGGTGTTAGGATGGGGTTCTTTGGAAAGTAATTATGCCATAAGGGTGGAGCCTTCATGAATAGGATTGGTGCCCTTCCAGAGATTTATTTTCCCCTTACCCCTTGCACCACATGAGGACACAGTGAGAAGGCCCTGTCTGTGAACCAGAAAGCAGGATCTCACCAGAAGCTGAATCTGTTGGCACCTTGACCTTGGACTTGCCAGCCACCAGATCTGTGAACAATAAAGTCCTGTCACTTATTAACCACCAAGCCCATATCATTTTGTTATAGCAGCCTACATAGACTAAAATGAAAGAAGACAGATTAACGGGAGAAAGCATATACGTTTTACTTTTACATGTACATGGGAGCCTTCACAGCAAAATGAAGACCTCAAGAGCAGTTAGGCCTAAGTGCTTATCCACTGGATGGACAAAGGGTAGTAATTATGAGAAAGCAACTGGAATACCCAGGGAGGCTGGAGGAAGGTAAGAGCTATTTTTGTTTGTTTGTTTGTTTGAGGCAGAGTCTCACTCTGTCACCCAGCCTGGAGTGCAGTGGTGTGATCGTGGCTCACTGTAACCTCCACCTCCTGGGTTCAAGCAATTCTGCCTCAGCCTCCCAAGTAGCTGGGACTACAGGTGCACACCACCACACCCAGCTGATTTTTTT
Source organism: Papio anubis (assembly GCF_008728515.1). NCBI lineage: Eukaryota > Metazoa > Chordata > Mammalia > Primates > Cercopithecidae > Papio > Papio anubis. Next base: position 133,379,711 of record NC_044976.1, on the reverse strand, counting down.
TTTTTTTTTTTTTTTTTAGTAGATATGGGGTTTTATGTTGGCCAGGCTGGTCTGGAACTCCTAACCTCGGGTGATCTGCCTGCCTTGGCCTCCCAAAGTGCTGGGATTACAGGCGTAAGCCACTCTACCCGGTGATAAGAGCTATTTTAACAAAGCCTGTTTGTACACATTTCACTGCACTTCAGTCCCCATGCCTAGTCATGCTGTTTCTCCCCCTGGTAGAGGCAAGCACCTTTCCCATGGAGGGTTCATCACCTGCTTTCAGGAAGAGGGGCCAGAGGGCCCTTCTTACACCTACTGCTCTTCAAGTGCCTTCAGCTCAAAATAATTCTTATATCAAATCTGCATATTTTGGGGAGGTATATTCTGCTATCTTGTTGGGAGCCGAAAATCTGAGGGTCGTGACCAACTCAGCACTCCACTGGAAGCTATATGATTAAACAGCAAACTGTTTATCATGAATGCAGGATGTGGGCAAACTCGCATCTGTGTCTGCCGCCAGAAGGTACACTGAGGGCCTCATTCCCTGGCTCTGTGCCCCTTGAGGTTATCTTCTGGGACATCTGGAGCCTACTGTTCAAAGAATGTAGTCATGCAGGCCTGCACTAAGTCAAGCAGCTGACCACAACCACCCCCTTCTCCCTATCTCCTTTACTCAATAAATATGAAGGGCTCTAGCAGCTCAGGACCCTTGTTCACTAGAAGCAAGGAGCCCCCTGACCCCTTTATCCAAATATACTCTTTTGTCTTTGTCTTTATTCCCACATTTGTCCTCCTTTGTTCAGCCCACCAAGGTCTGCGGCACTATCGCTTAATGCCTAACTCTCCTTTCTGTTGTTTATTTCTGGAATTTTAACCTTTGGATATTCAGAACCACTCATTCCACTTTTATAGACTGCATGCTTAGGCTGTCTCCATAGTGTATATGCTCTCGAAGAGTTGAGTACATGGTGAACAGATACCACATTTCAGTTACTATCCCACATCATTAGGACTCGCAGGATACAGAAGCAAAGGTGTTGATTGTAATTGTAAGGGTCTGGCTTTGTTGCCCAGAATGGAGTGCAGTGGTGTGATCACTGCTTACTGCTCACTGTAACTTGGAACTCTTGGGCTCAAGCGATCCTCCCACCTCAACCTTCTAAGTAGTTAGGACCACAGGCACATGCCATCATGCCCAGCTAATTTTTATATTTTTTATAGAGACAGAGTCTTGCCATGTTGTCCAGGCTGGTCTTGAACTCCTTGGCCTCAAGAAATCCTCCCATCTCAGCCTCCCAAAAAGCTGGAATTACATGCATGAACCACCATGCCTGGCTGGAAAGGCTTCCTCAAATACCCACTTACACAACCCAGAAAGACTTCAGTTACTTTCTTCCTGTGTCTAAACTTCTTTCCTTAGCTCCTCACCTTAGGTCCTCAGCAGTCAGTTCTGACGTACAAATTGCCCTGTGTTGCCTTGTTATATCTTTATAGGGCATCAATTCGTGCACTATCCACTCCATTAAACAGTGAAAACAAGGAACATATAAGACCAAGCTCTTGTTTTTTGTTGTTGTTTTTTTGTTTTGTTTTGTTCTTTGTTTTGTTTTGTTGTTGTTTTTGACAGGGTCTGTTGCCCAGATTGGCCTCAAAAACTCCTGGGCTGAAGCCATCCTCTTGCCTCCCCAGTAGCTAGGATTACAGGCATGTGCCACACTGCCAAACTTAGACTCTGTTCTCATACAAAGACCAGAATGACAGGGGGCTGCTCAAGTGGCTTGGTGTCCTACAGAAGGCAAAGCTTGATCATGATCCTGTCAAGAATGCATTATCTGCATCCAGTTACGTAAATGTAGCTAGCTGCCCAAATTACTGCTCCCTCCAGGCTGCCCAGCAAGATCATCAGCAAGGTTACATAGGTTTAGCTCTCCACCACTGGGCAAGACTTTATCAGGACAAGGGCTTTGTAAAGTATAGAAGACTTGAACTTTATCTGCTTGGGAGGCTAAGGCAGGAAGATGGCTTGAGCCCAGGAGTTCGAGGCTGGCCACTATGCTCATGTCTGTGAATGGCCACTGCACTTCAACCTGGGCAGCATGGCAAGACCCTGTCTCTGAAAAAACAAAACAAAAAGGGAAAACTTAAATTTATCCCAAAAGAGTCTAGTATTGAAAGTCAGAACTGACTTTCAAAACCAGAACACAGCTCTCCCTGAATATTCTAGGCTTTCTGGATAGCTCTCCAAGGATTTGGCACTCATAAGTTTAAATATATCCTGAGATTTAAAAGGTATGATGTTCAGTTGTGTGTGTACTAATAAATTGATGAAGCTTTTGAATTTTGAGTCTACAGGCTATAAATTGGGTTCAAAGAGACTTATAAAATCCACTGTTGCCTATTGATAGCGTTTTGCGCACACCCCTTGCTATGTTTAAGAGCATCTTTTACTATCGTTGCTTCTACACACAATACAGGCCCCCTTCACTCAAGCATAAGCACCTTGAAAGCAGAGTGGGCAGCAGCCCACTCTGGGATTGGATTTTATTCCCACAGGAAATGGATTTTATTCCCTCCATGATCCCAGCATGGGGTAGTGCTTGGCCTCATTCAGTTTAATAAAGCCTTTAACAAATAAATGATTCCAATCTGTACCAGAGGGAGACAATCCCTACATCCTTATCCTCACAGCCATCCTCAGGTTTTCCCGACATAAGTCTACTATTGGATCTGTGGCCTGCTGCCCTAGCTGTAGGATTTCTCAGCAAGTTGGTCTCTGTGTCTCTCATCCCCAGAGCACTGCCAGACTACTTTGTGGCGCTGGGAAGCCTGTTTCAAAGTGCCGGGCACATGGGCCACCCCTGTCTGCGACTGCTCAGTAAGCTGACTTCCAGGGCAGAGTGCCCTCTTTGAACTTTAGGCTGGGGTTTCCCAGTATTGATTTCACTTAGGCTGAATTAACAATGCACATGCCTGGCTGCGCTTCTCACACACAACTAGCTAGTCATCTACCCTAACAGAAGATAGGGTGAATTAACAACATACATCACTAGCCAGCCTTTTAACTGAATGGGAGATTGGGTATGTTAACACATACAATGACGTGGACTTCTAACTGGAGATGGGCCAACATCACAGCTACATATGTGTGTGCACATGGGCACACATGCACGTGCGCACATACACACACACACACACCCCTAGCCAGCCTTCTAACCTAATGGGAGATAGCCCAAGTTAACAAGATATACAACTAGCCAGCTTTCTAAATTAACAGGAGGTAGGCTGAGTTAACACACACAAGTAGCTGGACTTTGTTTTGTTTTGTTTTGTTTTTTGGTTTTGAGACTGAGTCTCGCTCTGTTGCCCATGCTGGAGTGCAGTGGCATGATCTTGGCTCACTTCAACGTCTGTCTCCTGGGTTCAGGCAGTTCTCCTGCCTCAGCCTCCCAAGTAGCTGGGATTACGGGCATGTGCCACCACACCTGGCTAATTTTTGTCTTTTTAGTAGAGATGGGGTTTCACCATGTTGGCCAGGCAGGTCTGGAACTCCTGACCTCAGGTGATCCACCCGCCTTGGCCTCCCAAAGTGCTGGGATTACAGACCTGAGCTGCCACGCTGGTGAAGTAGCTGGACTTCTAACTGAAAACAGGCCAAGATAACACATACTACTTGCTGGCCTTAACAGGCTGTCTAGGTAGAAGACTAGCTGGACTGGTAACCTCACTGGAAATAAGCTGTGTGTACACACACACACACACACACACGCAGGACTTGTAACAATTTGAAAGAGGCTGAGCTGAGAACACACAAGACCAGCCAGCCTTCCAACCTAACTGTAGATAGGCTGAGTTGACACAACTAGCTGGGGTTGCTTACCTAACTGGAGATAGGCCAGTTACGCTACCCTCAACACCCGGTCCCCAAACAGACCAACCATGATTCTTATCTAAAGGGATAGACCAAGTTAGCACCACACATGACTAGCTGGACTTGTAACTGGAGACAGGCTGGGAGGTAACGCGCATGAGTAGCTGGCCTCCTAACTGGACAGGGTGAACACAGGATTCGCCAGCCTCCCACCCTAATCAGAATTAGGTAAGCCAGCACCGGCCAGCGGAAGGAACCCCCAAAACCCAAGAGCCTGGCTTGCTACAGCAACTCTTCCGACCAGGTGGGTGGCTCTTAAAAGAGCCTTTGGGGTGAACGTTGCGCAACCTCTCAGGTGGCGAGATGGCCCTCCTAGGCCTGCTCCCCACGGATACGGCGTGCCAGCTGGATGTCCTTGGGCATGATGGTGACCCGTTTGGCGTGGATGGCACACAGGTTGGTGTCCTCGAACAGCCCAACCAGGTAAGACTCGCATGCCTCCTGCAGCGCCATCACGGCCGAGCTCTGGAAGCGCAGGTCGGTCTTAAAGTCCTGAGCGATCTCGTGCACCAGCCGCTGGAAGGGCAGCTTGCGGATTAGCAGCTCAGTGGACTTCTGGTAGCGGCGGATCTCGCGAAGCGCCACCGTGCCAGGTCGGTAGCGGTGCGGCTTCTTCACGCCGCCAGTGGTGGGTGCGCTCTTGCGAGCCACCTTAGTGGCCAGCTGCTTGCGTGGCGCCTTGCCACCCGTCGACTTGCGCGCAGTCTGCTTGGTTCGGGCCATGAATTTGAAACTGTTGTCTCTGCTGTGTCCTCTGACCAGACCTCAGCTGATTGCCCGCTTTTATAGAGCTTGCCGCGTTTTCATTGGCTGGCCTCAGGTGGCGTGATGGCCCTCTACTCTCTGATTGGTCCACAGGGCACGCCACTCGGCCGCCTCTCCCTTATATTAGTGCTTGTTGGTCGTGGCCACCAGAGCTAGCACCAGCATTGTGAAGGGTTGATGCGGGTAGGCCACGGCGGTGGAGATCATCTCTCTCCAGCACAAGCTTCCTCGTGTCTCCTCAGCAATCCTCTTCTCCCTTCCTCATGACTTGGGTGGGAAGAGCCTTCCAAAAGCCAGCATGCGGCATTCCACTTTTTTTAAAAATTAATTTTTAGGCCGGGCGCGGTGGCTCAAGCCTGTAATCCCAGCACTTTGGGAGGCCGAGGCGGGTGGATCACGAGGTCAGGAGATCGAGACCATCCTGGCTAACATGGTGAAACCCCGTCTCTACTAAAAATACAAAAAACTAGCCGGGCGTGGTGGCGGGCGCCTGTAGTCCCAGCTACTCGGAGGCTGAGGCGGGAGAATGGTGAACCCGGGAGGCGGAGCTTGCAGTGAGCCGAGATCGCGCCACTGCACTCCAGCCTGGGCGACACAGCGAGACTCCGTCTCAAAAAAAAAAAAAAAAAATTAATTTTTAAAAACTTTTTTGAGATGGAGTTTAACTCTTGTTGCTTTGGGCTGGGGTGCTCAGCCTTGATCTCACTCCCTCAGGATTCCAGCTTCTACCTCAGCCTACCAAAGTAGCTGGGATTACAGGGATGATATCCACCACCACAAAGATGGGATTTCCACCATAGCCAGCCAGAGCTAGTCTCAAACTCCCCAGCCTCAGTGATCCACCACCTGCCTTCAAGTCTGGATGCAAGCACTCAAAACCCTGAAGCCAGCTAGCACATTCCCTGCTTTTTTTTGGGGCCGGAGTCTGCATCTGGCCCTTGGGCTGGATTGCGGTGGGCAGTCGGCTCACTGGGCTCCGCCTCCAGGGTTCACGCAATTCTCCTGCCTCAGCCTCCCAAATAGCTGGGACTACAGGCGCCCGCCACCACACCTGGCTAATTTTGTTTTGTATTTTTAGTAGAGACAGGGTTTCACCATGTTAGCCAGGATGATCTCGATCTCCTGACCTCGTGATCCACCTGCCTCAGCCTCCCAAAATGCTGGGATTACAGGCGTGAGCCACCGCGCCCAGCCGGCATTCCACTTTTACACAGTGATACAGCTCTGGGATCCAGCCAGAGTTAAAGGAATCTTCCACTTTTTATGACCTGCAAAGAACTCCCTTTGCTGTATGGCTCAGATGAGCCTTAGGATGCTGAAGAAGGTAAAGATATGCCTTTCTGGCATATTAACTCTTTTGAGATAAAGGCACTTAAAAAAAATAAAAATAAAAATAAAAAAAGAGGCAGGTGTAGGAAGATCATTCTGAATTTCTTGTTGTTTCTTAAAGGCAAGAAATAGAATTCCCCTATGAAAGATGTTCTCCTTATAGTAAAAGGAAGGGAACGTTCTTATCATCAAGGACCAGAAGGTGGAAGCTTCCAAATCTCCTCCAACTCTGAAGCTGAAATTTGATCCCTAAAGTTGGAGCCGGGGCTCAGTGGGAGGTGTGTGGGTCCTGGAGGTGTCACCCTCTGAATAGAGTCCTGCCCTCCTTTAGGGTGAGTTCTCACTCTGTTGGTTCCCTGAAGAGCTGGTTGTTGAAAAGAGCCTGGCACTCCCCTCCCCTCTCTCTCTGGCTTCCTCTCTTGTGCAGTCCTGTGACCTCTGCACACACATGGGTTCCCCTTCACCTTCCACCATGAGCAGAAGCAGCCAGAGGCCCTCACCAGAAGCAGAAGTGGGCCCTATACTTGCTTCCTTCCATTCTCCCTCCCTCCCTTCCTTTCTCTCTCCCTCCCTCCCTCCTTCGCTCCCTTTCTTCCTTCCTTCCTTTCTTTTTATCTTCTTCCCTCCCCTCCCCTCCTCTCCTTCTTTTTTCAGTCTTGCTCTGTTGCCCAGGCCCCTCCTACCTCAGCCTCCCAAGTAGCTGGGACCACATCCAGCTAATTTTTAAATTTTTTGTAGAGATGGGCTGTCATTATGTTGACCAAGCTGGTCTTGAATTCCTGAGTTCAACTGATCCCCCGACCTTGGCCTCCCAAAGTGCTAGGATTACAGGCTTGAGCCACCATGCTGGGCCACCGTGCTTTTTTTGTTTTTTTGACCTGAGTCTCACCCTGTTGCCCAGGCTGGAGTGCAGTGGCGTGATCTCAGCCCACTGCAACGTCCGCCTCCCGGGAAGTTCAAGCAACTCTCCTGCCTCAGCCTCCCGAGTAGCTGGGATTACAGGCGTGAGCCACTGCACCCAGCCACCGTGCTTCTTGTACAGCCTGGGAAACCATAAGCCAATACCTTTTTTTTTTCCCAATAAATCATCCAGCCTCAGGTATTCCTTTAACAACACGAAACAGACTAAGACAGAAGCCAAGAGAAATCTATACAAACAAACTTTATTAAACTAACCCTTATCCTCCTAGTTGTTGCCACAGTTACTACTCTTTGTTCAACCTAGTGTGTAAGCATTTTGACCTAGTCATTTCTTCACCCCATTGACTATCCTCACCCAAGCCCCGTGGCCTTATCAAATCTCACAACTTACTAGTGTTTGTCCACCTCTGTATATAAGTGACCCTAACTGCATCTTTGCATCTTCATTTCCTTATGAGGGCTCCTGTGTCACATTAAATTTGTATTAAATAACTGTATGTTTTTCTCCTGCTCATCTCTCTAATGTCAGTCTAATTCTTGGGCCCAGCCTGGACCCTAAGATAAGGGAGGTAGAATTCTGCCTCCCCTACAGCGCCCCTTGTTGATGCATGATAGGCCCACTGTCTTGGTCTGTTTTGCATTGCTGTAAAGGAATACCAGAGGCTGGGTTATTTATCAAAACATTTTTTAGCTTATGGTTCTGCAGGCTCTATAAGAAGCAAGGCTCCAGCATCTGCTTCTGATGCGGCCCTCAGGAATCCTCCACTCATGATGGAAGATGAAGGGGAGCCCCTGTGTGCAGAGGTCACAGGGAAAGAGAGAGGAGGAGGTACTGGGCTCTTTTTAACAACCAGCTTTGGCAGGAACTAATAGAGCAAGAACTCCACTCCCCACGAGGGAGGGCAGGAGTCTATTCATGAAGGATCTGCCCCCAGGACCTAAGCACCTCCCACCAGGTTGCACCTCCAACACTGGAGATTAAATTTCAACATGAGAATTAATGAGACAAATACCTTATTCAAACTATAGCACCCACTACATTGCCATCTTTGTCTTATCAATTACTACCTGAACCCCTTGTCCCCATGGGTCAATCCACACAAGGTGCTTGTTTGCCCAGCCTTGGTTCAGCTTCTCCCCTCCCCCAGGGCCCTGATGTTTGGCCCCTCCTGGAGCAGGCCAGGCTCAGGGTAAAGTATCCTCAATCTCTTGTCCCCTCAGCCACCTTTCACCCCACTTCCCCAAAGCTGGTTCTTTCCAGCCTCATTCATTCCTCCCTATATGAGAAAACTCCTCTGCGTCACCTTTGAGAGCTTGCAGACCTTAAGGTCAATGCTTTCTCCCTATTGCAGTATTCTGGTGTCTCCTGTTGCGATATCCTTTTGCATAAAGATCTCTGCTTACTAAGTCTGGATTGGTTTTTTTATTGGACAGTGGTTTTTACACAGAAGGCCTGCTGCTCTCTGCTCATCGGGTCTGGTTGGCTGGTCAGACATGTGGAAGGACCCTAGGACCATCCACCTGTGAAGTCCACCCAGGCTCACCCCTGGTGTAAACGATGTGGGGTCTGTCCTGGCCAGACCAGATGCTGCTCAACCATTTAACTGCCTGTGAGGATTTGGACACGTTCGATCTTCCTGGAGCTGTCTCTCACTCGAGAGGGGCAGCCTTGGGACTCTCCAGGTGTCCTTAGGGCTAATGGGGCTGATGATGGGCGGATGATGGATTACCAGCAGCTGCTGCGACCTCCCCAGGAGCACCTGCAGCGACCTCCCCAGGAGCACCTGCAAAGCAGCCCTTTCTGCCTCATGACTCTGCCCAGGCCTCTCTGCGGAGTGTGGCACAGGCTTGGCCAGTTCTCTGAGTGCATCCAAGAGGCTCATAGGTTTTGGGCATATGTCTGCGACCTCACTTTTCCAGTCATAAGGGCTTTTGCCTTTAGATTCTCAGGGGCTTTGAGCCCCCAAACCACCCAGACATAGCACAGGATGCCACCTGGTTCTATGTGTCTGAGCAAACAAATGCACACTCACACGAAGCACAGAATGCAGGGCTGCCTAAATGCGGACCCACCCACCCCTGGCAAGGCTTGAGAACAGCCTCTATATTACATGTAAAAGCACTTTTTAGATGATCAGCTGAACAGTTCATTTTCTTTATCTCCAATCATTGTGTTCTATGTTGTTAAAACCCCCAGAAGGACCAAGACCCAGAGAAAAATGTCCCCTGAAAACTTCCCAAGAGGAGAGATTTCCTCTGCAAACTGAAGAAAGTGTGAGATATAAACATTCCTCCCAAGGAACTGGTCTGTCAAGGCCTCACGCATTCGGTAAATCAGTGTGTGTTCTCTGTCTCCTCATTCTCTCTGCTCATGGTTTTGTATGTACAACTGAGGCAATAATGGGCCTTGTGTCCTCTTGTTAAAGTTCTTTGAGATTTGGGGGTCCTACATGGTTGGTCATGTTGCATCATCTCTAGGAGCACTCCTATCAGCAAACAACATGCTATCGCTTGTCCACTTTATCAATTGGCATTTCTCCTTAGTCTGGGCAGCAGCAAGGCTGAAACCATCTGAACTTTCACAAACTCACTGTAAGCGCAGAGAGGGGGTCTTACAGGAACAGGCACTCCTTCTAGGTCGAGGGTAAAAAGTGCACAAAGCAATGGTGAGCTCTGTCCTCCAAAGACTCTTGTAAAGCCAGTGTGCACTAGGGTTTCCCACTGTTTGTTAGAAAGAATGCCTTCTCTCTCCATCCAATATGCCCTTCCATCTGGCACCCCACTTCTCCGGCCCACTCTGCAGGAAACTCCATCAGTAGGAAGCATTTTATTGAGTTCTGTACTTCAAATATGCTATGGAAGCAGCCACATTCCTTGTTGATGATAGTCAGGGTTAGTTTCAAAGGGTTCTAGTTGGCACAGGGATTTCTGAATCTACAAGACAAAAATGTGGAGAGAAAATAAGTTAGTATGAAAAAACAAGGGGAATAGCTGACAATACCAGCTCCTAGTGTGACTGTTGATTTTGTGCACTCGGGCCGACCCCCTCCTCCTCCTTAATGGTATAATAAACATGGTAACTACGATGGGATTCTTGATAGAAAGGAGGAAATGCAGATGAGGAATTTCATTCTTTCTGAAAGTCTGAACTATTGACACAGAGTATGCAATCTTATGTTCTCTCTTGAGTCTTAGAAATCCCAGAAAGGCTATTTGATAGAAATCAGCATCCTCACCTGGAACTGGACTAAATGGATACAGCCTGGATGAGTACAGCAAGGTAAAAGGGATGAAGTGCTCATCTCTTTTTCATGTCAGGGGAGTGCTGAAGCTCTCATATAGTAACTTTCTCCTTCTTTACACAGATTATGTGTATTTAGTAGTAACTGTGCACCATCAATTCATAATACCAACAAAAACATTGTCTAGACAGGGCTTCAGATATGCCCTGTCTATTCTTACGAATTCCAGAAGCCAACTGGGCGTGGTGGCTCACACCTGTAATTCCAGCACTTTGGGAGGCCGAGGAGGGTGGATCACGAGGTCAGGAGTTCAAGACCAGCCTGGCCAACATAGTGAAACCCAGTCTCTAGTAAAAATACCAAACTTAGCTGGGCATGGTGGCATGTACCTGTAATCCCAACTACTCAGGAAGCTGAGACAGGAGAATTGCTTAAACCCAGGAGGCGGAGGTCACAGTGAGCAGAGATAACGCCACTGCACTCCAGCCTGGGCGACAGAGCAAGACTCCGTGTCAAAAAAAAAAAAAAGAATTCCAGAAGCCTCTATTAACCCAAACTATTCTGGCTACCTCTAAAACAGACTTTGCGTTCATTTTCTATTGTTGCCATAACATGTTACCACAAATATAGTGGGTTAAACCAAAGCCCATTTATTGTCATACAGCCCTGGAGGTGGAAAGTCCAGATCACCCTGTGGGCAGTACTGGTACCCTCTGAGGCCTCTCTCCTTAGCTTGCAGGTGGCCATCTTCTCTCTGTGGCTCCTCACATTGTCTTCCTTCTGAGCGTGTCTCTGCATCCAAATTTCCCTTTTATCAGGACACCAGTCCCACTGAATTAGGACCTACCCTAATGACCTCCTTTCAGCTACCTCTGTGAACACCCTATCTCTAAATAAGGTCACATTCTGAGGTGCTGGGGGCCAGGACATATTTATTTCCAATATTCATGTAAATTTTGTGGTGTGACATAATTCAGCCTATAGCACACAGTCACTATAGATGTGAGATCTCATAGAATCACCACAAACAGCAAAATTGACCCCTGATCACAGTTGTCAAACAAACCTAGCCATGGACCTTTGAGGGAATCCCCCTGCGGTCAGCTGCCTCTAAGATGCCGGAAGGATTCCTGCCTCCTGGTGTTAGTGCCTGTGGGCGGTCCACACCCCTCGACTTACTGACTGGTTTAAATAAGTGGGTTCTGGCAGTAGTGATGACACTTGTGGGATTAGGTTATAGAAAGACCTTGGCTTCTCACGGGGGGTTCCCTCCCTCTCTCCCTGGGTGGCTCCGTCTGGGGAAGCTGGCAGCCAGGCTGTGTGTAGCCCAGAACAGAAACCCACAGGAATGAGTCTAAAAGTGGACCTTGGCCGGGCCCGGTGGCTCATGCCTGTAATCCCAGCACTTTGGGAAGCCAAGGCAGGTGGATCACCTGAGGTCAGGAGTTTGAGACCAGCCTGGCCAACATGGTGAAACCCCATCTCTACTAAAAATACAAAAATTAGCTGGGCGTGGTGACATGTCTGTAATCTCAGCTACTTGAGAGGCTGAGGCAGAAGAATCGCTTAAACTTGGGAGGCCGAGGTTGCAGTGAGCCGAGATCATGCCACTGCTCTCCAGCCTGGGCGACAGACTGGGGTCTCCATCTCAAAACACAAATTAAATAAAGTAAAAAATAAATAAATAAATAAATAAAACTGGATCTTGAAGCCGCTGACAGTCACAGGCCAGACGCTGGGGGCAGGTTCTGCCCCAGTCAGGTCTGAGATGACTCCAGCCCTGGACAGCACTGATGGCAGCCTTCTGACAGCCCCTGGGCCACAGGCCCCACCTAGGCAGCACTGCAATTCCTGACTGCCACACAGACACTGTGGGATAATACATATACGTTGTCTGGAGCTGCTAAGTTTTGGGGGTAATTTCTTAGGCAAATGTTACCTCCTTTCTAGACCAGGTCAGCCATATGTTGGATTTCTATTTGGTTAAAACCGCGAGTCACTTTGTAAATATCAAAATCTGCCTTATGTACCCTTTGGCCCCTAAATCAAGCCGTTAAGCAATGAGAACCTGAAACTTCAAGGAGTTTTATAGCCAGTGAATAAAAAAGAGTTCCTTTTAGGATAGTGGGAATAATAAAACAATGTCAGCTTTTTATTATAGACTTCTAAATTATCTCTAGTGTGCTAAATCAGGGACTTGGATTCCCACATTAGCCAGGATTTAGGGATGAACTGCCAACAAACAACCCCACAACCGCAAATTGGCCTTTCCTGCCTGTGGGTCAGTGAGTGGCAACAGGGCCCCCAAATGAAAGGGGGGTGCTCAGGTGCAATTAGTGCACCTCTCATTTGGGGATTCTTAGTTTAGGAGTGAGGGAATGCTACTCATCTCATTGAAAGAGGTGGGGAGTCAGCATTAGCTGGACCATATTAAATCTAAAGGAGCCCAAATCTTTGTCACAATAATTCATTATTCTTCATTCCACACTTAACGTACGTTGCTCTTGAAAGATAGAATATCCTCTCCAAAGGATGCTACCCTTTCCCCAAAGGATGCCACACCCTTCCCAAATGATGCCACACCTCTCCAAAGGATGCCACACCCTCCCCAAAGGATGCCACACCCTCCCCAAAGGATGCCACCCCTTCCCAAATGATGCCACCCCTCCCCAAAGGATGCTACCCCTCCCCAAAGGATGCCACCCCTCCCCAAAGGATGCCACACTCTTCCCAAATGATGCCACACCCTCTCCAAAGGATGCCACACCCTCCCCAAAGGATGCCACCCCTCCCCAAAGGATGCCACACCCTCTTCAAAGGATGCCACCCCTCCCCAAACAATGTCACCTCTCCTCAAAAATGCCACACCTTCTCCAAAGGATGCTACCCCTCCTCAAATGATGCTATCCCCTCTCCAAAGGATGCCAACCCTCCTCAAACGATGCCACCCCATCTCCAAAGGATGCCACCCCTCCCGAAATGATGCCACCCCCTCCAAAGGATGCCCCCTCCTCTCCAAAGGGTGCCATTCGCTCCCCAAATGATACCACCCCCCTCCAAAGGATGGCACCTCCTCTGTAGAGTGTGCCATCCCCTCCCCAAAGGATGCCACCCCACCAAAGGATGCCACCCCTTCCCAAATGATGCCACACCCTCTCCAAAGGATGCCACCCCATTTCTAAAAGGTGCCACCCTCCTCAAGGGATGCCACCCTTTCCCCAAAGGATGTCACTTTGGCACAAGGATTATTTGGAGCTGAAGGCCAATAATAATCTGTTGTAGAGAAACAACAGATGCAAAAAAGCTTTCTGCTCACCCCTATTTTCCTAAAAACAGGACAAAATGGACAAAGTTGTCTTTGTCTCTCTACCAAGAAGGAATCAATTTAATCATGTAAGATGACTTTAGACCCTTATCAGCCAGGAGACAGCACCAGTGAAATCTGCATGCCAGGCCTTACTCGCCGGCCCTCTCCACCGCTGCTTCCCGTAACTCCCCTCCTCTGCATCTTTCACTCTTTGCCTTAGCTGAAGGTGCTACACAGGCCGGAGTTCTCTAGCTGAACTAAGGAAACGTCCTGCAGCAACAGTATTTGTTAGAATGTTGGGGTGCTCAGGCCTCCGAAACAGAACCTCTCTCTCTGATCTTTTCCCACCCTGCTTTTACCTACTCCTTTTGCTCCCCATGCAGGCCACAGAAACGAAAACTGTAATCTTTCCCCACCTTTCTGTCTTGGACCTGGCCATAAGGACATTTTCTGACTTCCCTTTTTTGACTGTGAGTCATAAGACTCCCAGTTCAGAGAGGGTCCTGCCCCATACCCAGGAGGAAGGATGCTGCCCAGAGAGGCCAAGAAGAGTCTGAATACATGGGGTCTGCTGGGGTTCCCCGCTCAGTCTGTTGGGGTTACATCACACACTTTCTGTCCGGTCACATTTCTACACAGCTGTCTTCTATCATGTCCATCCAATGAGGTCTTCATAAAAGGCCCAAGGGGATGGGTTTTGGGGGCTTCTGGAGGGCTCAGCACGTGGGGGCTTGCAGGAAGGGTGAGGGAGAATTCATTTGCAGGCTGGGAGGGTGGCGCAGCCCAACTCCCCTGGGTCAGAAGGTCCTGTGCTTGGACCTTGCAGACCTCTCCCTCTGCATCCCTTCATCTGGTTATTTGTAGCCTTAAGCTATTCTTTAAATAAACAGGTAAATGTAAGTAAGTGTTTCTCTAGTTTTATGAGCCGCTCTAACAAATTAATCAAGCTTAAAGAGGGGGTCATGGGAACCCCAACTTACAGCTCATCAGAAGTTCTGGAGGCTTGGACTTGCCCATGGTGTCCATGGAGGCAGCCTCGGGGACTGAGCCCTCAACCTATGGGATCTGACGCAATCTCCAGGTAGATACTGTCTGAATTTGTTTATTTATTTAGTTTTTTTTTATTGTTATGATTATTTTGAGATGGGGTCTTGCTCTGTTGCTGAGGCTGGAGAGCAGTGGTGATACCCTAGCTCACTGCAGCCTGGAACTCCTGGGCTCAAGTGATCCTACTTCAGCCTCCTGAGTAGCTGGGACTACAGGCGTGCACCACCATGCTCACCTACTTATTTTATTCTTGTAGAGACAGAGTCTTGCTATGTTGCCCAGACTGGTCTCCAATTCCTGGGCTCAAGCAATTCCCTCCCACCTCTGCCTCCCAAAGCTGGGATTACCAAGGCATGAGCCACTGTGCCTGGCTGGAGTCAGAATTAAATTGGATTCAAGGACACCTAACTGGTGCCCACTACAATGTTGGTTGGTTGCTTGCTTGCTGATAGGGAGAAATCCTTACATGTTTGGTCACAGATGTCTTCTGTGTTCATTGTTGTGTTGTGAGATCAGAGGAAAAACAGTTGTTTTTTTTCTGCATCAGAGGACACAAATATTCAGACCATAGCAGCTGTGGCAGGAATTTGGCACTCTATTCCAGCCAATGCCTGAAGACTGGTCCAGGCTCTTCCTTTCCTAGAGCATTTACTGAAACCAGCTCACAACTGGGAATGCTTCCTCTGGCGCTTTGAGATGTCCATGTATCTCCTACAATCCAGCAGTGGCTCCTCAAGAGCCATTCCTTTGAAACCAGGAGGGAGAAGGCCTCAGTCTCTGCTAGAAGGTAGAATCCTGACTTTGGGCCTAGCTGGTTAGCAGACGCAGATGGTCTCATCTGATTGGCACAGAGCCCTTGCTCACCCCATCTCCTTCCCTTTAAGACACCCCACTACCCCTGCACAAATTAGAATGGAGGCGGCTCTGTACTGACTGCAGCTGGCACTGAATGGAAATCTGTTTTAACTGCTTTAATGTCCAGCTTTATCTTTGCGTTAACTGAAAAAAGCACAGGATCTATAAATTGGAAATGCAGATTTCATTTCTTGTAAAGGGTTACAGCCTGCAAGGTGGCCATCCCTCGGGCAGGGAAGCGTAGCCTCAGCCAAACCCAACCAAGCCCAGGCACTTTGGGGGAGGGAGGAGTTGGGGCAGGAGCTCTGTGCTTGTTTGGCTTTGCCAAACACACATATTCCACAGCCTATGGGAAGGCTATGGAGATCGTGAGGGCGGCCCTCACATATGTTCACAGAACACACATGCACATGACATGTGATGCATGCTTATCTTGGGTTGGAGGCTTCACATGTAAATGTATTCCAATTAGGTCTTTCAAAGACTCAAAGGTGCTCAAGTGCACAGCCTCTGTAAACTGGCCAGGACTAGCCCAAGGTTGTGGTCTCTCATCAGGAGAAAGCTCTTGAAGTCGTGTCTTGTCCAGTGAATGCTGCCGTCATGGCTGGTGGAGCAGGGGGTCAGAGAGTCAGCCACTGTGAGCTGGGTAAGCTACAATTGTCTTAATATTGCTTAGCTGGAGGCTGGTGGTTCTTTAGCTGCTGGAGTACAAGAAAACCCTTGCAGCAGTGAGAACATGGTTTATTCTTTAAGTGTAGGGTGCTGACTTAACCCTTAGGTCTTGTTTACAATTTGGCAACTTATTGCCACAAAGACTCCATCCTGTGTCTATGTTTTTAAAAAAAATTCTCTTAATCTCACCTGGACTGTCTCTATGTTAACATGAATGCTGTCAGTTGTGTCTAAACCTCAACAGAAAGGGGTATAATGAGATGTGTCTGACTCCCATCCTATCATGGCCAGAAACTCAGTTTTTAAGGTTCTATGGGGTCCCTTTTACCAATAGAGTGTCTGTGCAGTTGGTTGGGGGTGCTTAGGATTTTATTTTTAGTTTACAGTCTTTAAATCAGGAGACACAGACCGACTGGCCTATTTGTAGATATGCCAATTAGCATCCAGTGAAGGCTGGCCCTGGGTTTATGTGAAATGAGGAGGGTGAAACCCCAACCTGCAAGACCTTGGGCCCAAACTGCAGTAGCAACAATGCCAAAGTTGCAGCATTTTTCATAAAACAACTCTCACGTATTATTTTCCTTGAATTGCTTGTCATAGCAAGTGCGGAAGATTCACCAGAACCATCAGGCAGAACCACACATTTGTTTTCAGAAATGTCTTTCCTTTCTTTCCACAACGTTGCTTTGGCCTAAATGTTTGTGTCAGAGAGATGTGAACCAGAGCAACTCCGTCTTGAATAGGGGCTGGGTAAAATAAGGCTGAGACCTGCTGGGCTGCATTCCCAGGAGATTAAGGAGGTTAAGGCATTCTAATTCACAGGATGCGATAGGAGGTTAGCACGAGATACAGGTCATAAAGATGCTGCTGATAAAACGGGTTGCAGTAGAGAAGCCACCCCAAACCCACCAAAACCAAGATAGCGATGGGAGTGACCTCTGGTCATCCTCACTGCTACACTCCCATCAGTGCTATGACAGTTTATAAATGCCATGGCAACATCTGGAAGGTACCCTATATGGTCTAAAAAGGGGAACAACCCTCAGCTCTGGGAAGTGCCCACACCTTTCCTGGGAAACTCATGAATAATCCCCACCTTATTTAGCATATAATCAAGAAATAAACATAAAAGTGGGCAACCAGCAGACCATGCCGCTGCTCTGCCTATAAATTAGTCATTTTTTAATTCCTTTACTTTCTTAATAAATGTGCTTTCACTTTACTCTATGGATTTGCCTCAAATTCTTTCTTGCACCAGATCCAGTAACCCTTTTTTGGGGTTTGGATTGGGACCCCTTTCCTGTAACATTTGTGTCCCCAGCCCAAACTTATCTGTGGAAGCTCCAACCCTCAATGTGAGGATGGCATAGGAGGTTGGGCCTTCCGTCATCAGGGTGGAGCCCTCATTGATGGGATTAGGGCCCCTGTAAAAGGGACCCCAGAGAGCTGCCTTACCCCTTCCATCACATGAGGTTGCAACCACAAGCCTGCCCTCTACAGCCCAGAAGAGGACCTTCACCAGACCCCAGCCCTGCTGACACCTTCGTCTTGAACTTTCAGCCTTCAGACTGTGAGCAAAAATTCTACTGTATACAAATTGCCCAGTCTCTGTTTTGTCATAGCAGCTTGAAGTGACTGAAACAAATGTCCTCACTCGAGGATGAGGCATCAGCATTATCATGGAAGGACTACCAATGATCATGGTGACTTTTTTCTTCTTTATTTCTTTAAACTGACAAAAATTGTACATATGGTATACAAGGTGATGTTTTGAAATATGTATTATATTTGGAATATGGATTGGGGAATGGCTAAATCAAGCTAATTAACAGACACTGCCTCACATATTTATTTGTGGTGACAACACCTAAAATCTGCTCTCTTAGGAATTTTCATGTACTACATTGCTGTGAATTATAGTCACTGTGTTGCACATTAGATATCTTGAACTGACTCCTCCTGTGTTGCTGAAATTGCATGCCCTTTAGTCAGCGTCTCTAGCCCCCAGACCCTGGTGACCATCATTCCACTCTCTGCTTTATGATATCAACCTCTTTAGATTCCACATAGAAGTGAGATTATGCAGTGTTTGTCTTTCTATATCTGGCTAATTTCACTTAACATAATGTTCTCATTTCACCCCTGTTGTCCCAAATGAGGGAATTTCATTATGTTTTAAGGCCGGAATAGTATTTCATTGTGCATATGTACCACATTTTCTTTACCCATTCATCCGACAATGGGTACATAGGTTAGCTCCATGTCTTAGTTATTGTAAATGGTGCTGCAGTGAACATGGTGCAGATCTCTCTTCTGGATACGGATTTTATTTCCTTTAGATATATCCCTAGCAGTGGGGTTGCTGTATCATTTGGGAGTTCTATTTTGAATTTAATAATATTTTCCATAATAACTGTACTATCACGGTGATTTTGAAGATCAATATATCTCCACAGGGTAGACATCTACACCATTATTAAAAAAAGAGAACAGTGGCCAGGCGTGGTGGCTCACGCCTGTAATCCCAGCACTTTGGGAGGTTGAGGCAGGCAGATCACAAGGTCAGGGGTTCGAGACCAGCCCGGCCAACATTGTGAAACCCCATTTCTATTAAAGATACAAAAAATTAGCCAGGCATGGTGACGCAGTGCCTGTAGTCCCAGCTACTTGGGAGGCTGAGGCAGGAGAATCGCTTGAACCCAGGAGGCAGAGGTTGCAGTGAGCCGAGATTGTGCCATTGCACTCCAGCCTGGGAGACAGGGTGAGACTCTGTCTAAAAAAAAAAAAGAGAGAGAGAACAGTGAAAATGAGAGACAAAAGCAGCTGATTCCCAGCTTCAATTTTGTCTATAATACTAATTTTCATGAAGAGCAACATAAACCCCTTGGAGTGCAGTTAAGTCCATATCTGGAATCAAAAAAACCAAAAACTAAAAACAAAACAAAACACCCATGGTAGGTCTGAAATAACTTTTTGCTGTCAGAAAGCAAAGATGAGCCGGGTGCCAGTGGCTCACAACTGTAATCCCAGCACTTTGGGAGGCTGAGGTTAGAGGATGGCTTGAGCCCAGGAGTTCAAGGCCATCCTGGGCAATACAGGGAGACTCCGTCTACAAAACAAAACAAAAAACAAAACAAAAACAAAAACAAACAAAAAAACAAAAACATGCACACACGCGCACACACACACAAAACCAAAACCAATTGGGCGCTGTGGTGCTCACCTGTAGTACCAGCTACTTGGGAGCCTGAGGCCGGAGGATCACTTGAGCCAGGAGTTTTGAGGCCACAGTGAGCCTGATTAGGCGGCAGAGCTAGACCCCGTCTCAGCAAAACAAAAACAAAGCAAAAACAAAAGCAAAGATGCTTCCAACAATCAGGGTGACCCCAAAAAGACAGCAGCGTTTTCAAAATACCTCCCTGGGCCTGCAGTGTGACCATTTGAGCATTAAAAACAACCATACAAATGGTTAATTAGAACATGTCTCATTTATAAAAGGAGGAAAGTTAACATACACGTTTCTAATAATAAGACAACAAAAGTATGCAAATAACATCGTGTTGAATTTTTATTGATTTTGTTTAAAAGGATCGCGTTGACACATATGGGGGTTTTGTTTCTTTAGGTTCATGTCTGTTTATATAAAGTTTAGGTTTGGGTGTGTGTGTGTATCTGTGTAAGCAGGAAAGAGTGAACCAAGTCGAGAACCCGGGACAAATGCACTTGAGAAGGGGCGATGGTCGGGCCAGGCTCGCCCGGGCTGAGTGCTGAGGAGGGGGCACGTCACACCCATGCAAGCCCAGAACAAAGGCGCCTGTTACTCGTCACTCCCCACGCGGGCTGGCTCTGGAAAGCCCAAGGGGAAAAAGCCTCACTTTCAGGAAGAATAAGCCTCAGCCCATGTATCTAGGGAACACGCGATGCTGCGAGAAACCAGTGACTTAACGCGTGTAAAACTAGGAGAGCATCGGAGGTTCTGACCCCGGAGGAGGAGCAGACCCGAGGCAGCTGCAGCGGCAGCGTGCGGAGACTCAGAGGGTGGAATCTGCAACCAACGCAACCTGGCCCAGAGGTTTTGAATTGACCAATTGGGAGACGTCCCCTAGAATGAATAAGGGCCTCAAAGTCTTAGCGTTTTATGCAGAGTAGCAACCACCCAGCCCGGGGAACCTGAGCCTGCACAACCCAGTAGAAAGCAACAGTGACCGTCCCCGGCGCCCGGCATCCCTGCGCCCCGCACTCCTGTATCCTCGGCTCCTCTGCAGCTGTACAGCCTGCACTGCAGCGCTCCGCAGTCCCGCTGTCTGCTGCATCGCGCAGGTCTCCAAGACCGATCCCGGCTTGGAGGGGCTCTGCGGCCCTGGGCCTGTGCGCCTTTGCGGCCGGGCGGGTCATTTTCATGCCTAAGGACCCGCCCCTTGCACGCAACCTCAGGTAGCCAGCCGGAAATGGCGTCCAGGGCTCCAAATGACATCTCTTTTCACATTTCAGCAAAACAGCCGCACCCTTTCTCCCCAGATGGCCTCTGTGACCCTGAAAATGCCCGCTCCCTCCAAGTCCCTGGGCAATTGCTGGAACGCATCTCAGAGCCTGCGCGGGGCGGAGGAGGGGTATGTGCTTGGGCCACTAATTTTATTTTCTTGGAAACTTTTTTCCAGTCCAAACCGGAGTCAGCTCCTCTCACCCTTGTAGAAAAGGATCCCGTGGGGGCGGGGCGGGGTGGGTTGGGGCCCAGCGGGGTGCGGGGGGAGGCGGTCAGCACACCACCCTCCCGCCCTTTGTTTTGCTATTGGAGTTCAATTTCATTCCTTCTCCGTCTTCCATTGACCAGAGAGGAAAGGAATCGTTTGAATTTTGTTTTTAAGTTCATCAAATATCCATTTAGCATCTACTATGTGCCAGGCATAGCTGTTAGTACTTGGGGTGAACCCATCAGATGAAAACATGCCTCCCTGGAGCTTGCAATTAAGTGGAGGAGGCGGTGAGAGTAAACGTGAGGTGATGGCGCAGTGTTGGAGGGGTTTCCACTATAGGCAGAGGGCACCAGGAGGCCGGTGGTCGCGCAGGACAGGGAAGGCTGCAGTTGGAGAGCAAACCTGGAGGAGCAGCCGCCGTAAGGCCCAGAGTGCGAAGACGCCGCCTCTAAGAGCAGTAGAGGGGACCTGGAGCTGGAGGGTTGGAAGAAGGGTGGTCACAGGCAAGCAGAAGGGGGCCTCAGAAAGACTGGACCTTGTTTTGAGTTTTTGGAGGAACCTCCGTCCTGTTTTCCGTGATGGCTGCACCAGTTTACGTTCCCCTCAACAGTGTGCGAAGGATCCCTTGTCTCCACATTGTGACCAACACTTGTTGTCTCTTGTCTTTTTGATAGTAGCCATTCTATCAGGTGTTCGGAGACATTTCATTCTGATTCTGATTTGCATTTTCCTGAATTTTTTATTTTATTTTATTTTTTTTTTTGCGACAGGATCTCCCTCTGTGGCCCAGGCTGGAGTGCAGTGGTGCAATCTCGACTCACTGCAGCCTAGACTTTCCCGGCTCAAGGGATACTCCCGTCTCAGCCTCTGGACTAGATGGGACCACAGGAACCACCACGCGCCGCCGATTTAAAATTTTTTTTTTGTAGAGAGGGAGTCTTCCTATGTTGCCCAGGCTGGTCTCCAAATCCTGGGCTCTAGCAATCCTCCCACCTCAGCCTCTGGGATTACAGGCATGAGCCACCGCATGGACCCTCCTTGACTAGTGATGTTGAACACCTATTGATATACCTGTTGGCCATATGTCTGTCTTCTTGGGAGAAATGCCTATTTAGGTCCTTTTTCTATTTTTAAAGTTAGGTTATTTGGTCCTTATTTTGTTTCGTTTTTGCTATTAAGTTGTACGAGCTCTTATATATTTTGGGTATTGACCCCTTACCAGATGTATGGTCTGCAAATGTTTTCATCCATCCATAGGTTGCCTTTTAATTTTGTTGATCCAGCCATCTCACTTCTGAGTATTTGCCCAAAGGAAATAAAATCACTGTCATAAAGAGATACTTGCATTCCCATGTTCATTACAGCACTGTTCACAATAGCTGAGATACAGAAACAACCTGAATGTCCATCAGTGAATGAATAAAGAAAATGTGGTATAGATATTATTGTTACATGCTATACTATACTATAATAATGAAAATTATTCAGGTCTGAAAAAGAAGGAAACCATGTCAACAACATGGATGAACCCAGAGGACATTATGCTAAGTGAAATAAGCCAGGCACAGAAAGACAAATAATACTGCATGAGCCATCTTATATATGGAGTCTGAAAAAGTCGGGGGCTGGGTGAGGAGGAGTGCAAAGCTTCAGTTATAAGACAAGTAGTTCTGGAGACCTGAAGCACAGCATGGAGACTCTGGTTAATAATATATCATGGACATGAAATTAACTGAGTAGATCTTACATGTTGTCACTGCACACACAGACACATGCACACACACACAGGTAACCACATGAAGTGATGGGTATGTTAATTGACTTGACTGTGGTAATCATTTCACCATGTGACATGTACCAAGACATCATGCTGTGCACCTTGAATATGTATGAGCTTTATTTGTGGATCATACTGTCAGAGGCATTTGAGTTAGAGCAACTCCATCTTGAACAGGGGCTGGGTAAAATAAGGCTGAGACCTGCTGGACTGCATTCCCAGGAGGTTAGACATTCTAAGCTACAGGATGAGATAGGAGGTCGGCACAAGATATAGGTCACAAAGACCTTGCTGATGAAACAGCATGGGGTAAAGAAGGCAGCCAAATCCCACCAAAACCAAGATGGGGACTAATGTGACCTCTGGTCGTCCTCACTGCTCACTGCTCATTATAATACATTAATTATCATTAATTATAAGTAAAAGATACTCCCCCCCTTAGCGTCATGACAATTTACAAATGCCATGGAAACATCAGGAAGTTTCCCTACATGGTCTATAAAGGTAAGGAACCCTCAGGTCCAAGAATTGCTTACCCCTTTCCTGGGAAACACATGAATGATCCACCCCTTGTTTAGCATACAATCAAGAAATGACCATAAAGGTAGCCAACCAGTAGTCCTCAGGGCTGCTCTGCCTATGGAATAGCCATTCTTTTATTCCTTTCTTCCTTTTTTTTTAATGGTGAAAAGATATATATATATATATTTAGAATTAGCCAGCTTGACTCAGTTTAGATGATCCCAATTTTGTTGGTAACATCCAAAGCATCCTAATCAGGAGCCAGTCGAACATATGCTCTCCATCAGGCTGATGAAGGTGTTGACCTTGGCCACGTTAATGTCACAGAGCTTCTTCACAGCCTGTTTGATTGGTGCTTGTTGGCTTTAACATCCACAGTGATCACAAGTGTGGTGTTGTCTTCTATCTTCTTCATGGCATACTCAGTGGTCAGTGGAAACTTGATAATAGCACAGTAGTCAAGCTTGTTGGGGACACTCTGCCGAGGATATTTGGGATGCCTCTGGAGTCACAGTGTCTTGGGCCACCAGAAGGTGGGTGACATGTGGATCTTCTTTTTTTGTATGTGGCTATGGACACCTTTCAACACTGTCTTCTTGGCCTTCAAAGCCTTTGCTTTGGCCTCGGCTTTAGGAGGGGCAGGAGCTTCCTTCTTTGCTTTCAGTGCCATCTTGTGAAAAGCTCCTTTACTTTATTAATAATCTTGCTTTCACTTTATGGATCTGCCCTGAATTCTTTCTTGCATGAGATCCAAGAACCCTCTCTTGGGGTCTGGATTGAGACCCCTTTCTGGTAACAGTACCTTAATGAAGCTGGGAAAAAATAAAAAGGGACCAATAAAGCATTCTCAACAACAAAGAGAGTGGGACTTTTCTTTGTAGGGCCCTGTGAGGCCTCCGGGAGATTTCCAAGAAGCAAGGGCTTTGAGACTGTGTGGGTAAAGCTCCTGGGGTTGGAAATGTGATAGTTTTATAACTGTGATGATAGGGGCAGGCACAGTGGCTCATGCCTGTAATTGGGAGTCCAGGGCCTTTGAATGCATGAGCACAGATGTTGGAGACCAGCCTGGGCAATATGGTGAAACCACTGTCTCTACAAAAAATACACAAACTACCCGGGTTCGGAGAGCCTGCCTGTAGTCCCAGCTACTCAGGAGGCTGAAGTGGGAGGATCGCTTGAGGTTGAGAAAGCAGTGAGCTGTGATTGTTGCCACTGCACTGCA
This sequence comes from Papio anubis, assembly GCF_008728515.1. Lineage (NCBI taxonomy): Eukaryota > Metazoa > Chordata > Mammalia > Primates > Cercopithecidae > Papio > Papio anubis. The sequence continues at coordinate 133,355,448 of NC_044976.1, read as the reverse complement.
CTCCAGCCTGGGCAACAGAATGAGACCCTGTCTTGAAAACAAAACAAATATGATGATGGCAAGTCTATCATGCACAAGCATGCTGCCCTGCACACCTGCAGGGATAGTCCCACTGGTTGCACTGATCCGCTGTGCAGGTGTCCTTGAGAATGCAGCCAGGCGGGGTTTCTCCTGCCATCCCAGAGCTTGGCTTATGGCGGGAGTGATGTGACAGTCACCCACTCAGTGCCACGAAGGGAGGTAAAGTGGTGATTGGATGGAAAGTAGTGTGTCTGGGCTCCCTTGTCTTGGGGTCGCCTCCAACAGCTGCTGTGCCTAAGGGACTCATGAAAAGTCACCTTGAAGCTACAGGTCGTGGCATGGAAGGGCTCACAGACAATTTTAGAGTAAGGGTGTCACACCTATGCTAGGCGAGTCAACTTACCCCTCTCCACCTCCCATCCTGGGGGCAGGTGTCCATAGGTGTTGTCTCTCTCTGCTGTCAGACTTTTCCCAGATAAAGTCCTGCTTACGAAGACCAGGGCTCAGGTGCAAGAGCAGGAGGGGTCAGCCAGAAGGTCAGGGATGGGTTAGCTGGTGAGTCAGGAAAGGGTCAGTGGAAGGTCAGGAGGGGTTAGGGTTGGGTCAGGGAGGAGGCATGAGGGTTCACCCAAAGGGTCAGGAGGGGTCAGCTGAGGGGTCAGGGAGGGTTAGGAGGGGTCAGTCAGAGCATTAAGAAGGGGTCATCAGTGACTCAGCAGTGGGTTGGTGGTGGGGCCAAGGCCCCCTAGGGCCTCGCCTGGAAGCTGCTCACTGTCCCTTGGGCCACACGCTGGGGGTCACAGCAAGTTAGCAGGCCAACCTGGTGTGATGTGCTGAGGAGGGGTTAGGCCGTGTGGGTCAGGGAGGAGGCATGAGGGTTCACCCAAAGGGTCAGGAGGGGTCCACGCTGAGGGGTCAGGGAGGGTTAGGATGGGGTCAGTCAGAGCATTAACGAAGGGGTCATCAGTGACCTCAAGCCAGTGGGTTGGTGGATGGGGCCAAGAGCCCCCTAGGCGCATACTCACGCACTGGATAGCTGCTCATCTGTCCCTTGGGCCTGACCACCCTGCAGAGAATCCCACAGAAGGTTCTCCATGCCCCAGCCCCACCCAAACACTGAGACTTCCCTCAGTCATCCCCAGCCCGGGAATGGCTCCATCCTTCTCTGGTCACTCAGTTAAGTAAAATAGACAAATGAAAGTTGTCCATGCAGGCTGCTGTAACAAAACACCACAGCCTGGGAAAGTTAAAGACAATAGGGTTTAGGGCTCACAGCTCTGGAGGCTGGAGTACAAGATCCAGAGATAAGTCATAAGTAGAGTTTGTGGGTCTCAAAGGCAGAGGTGGTGGCAGGAGCAAAATACTGAATATGCAGGAGATAGTGAGTAAACAGAAGGCCTCAGGGGCCTCAGGGCACTAAACATTGATGATTGCTAAGTACACAAGTGCCACTTAAGGTGCAGGATCACTAAATATACAACAGAAAGGCACTAAGTATTCATAGTAGTAAAATATACCAGAGACACTAAATATTCAGGATCACTAAACACATAGGAGGAACTAAATATTAATGATCACAAAATAGGCCGGGCGCGGTAGCTCATGCCTGTAATCTCAGCACTTTGGTAGGCCGAGGAGGGCGGGTCACGAGGTCAGGAGATCGAGACCATCCTGGCGAACACAGTGAAATCCCGTCTTTACTAAAAATACAAAAAATAATAGCTGGGCATGGTGGCGGATGCCTGTAGTCCCAGCTACTCAGGAGGCTGAGGCAGGAGAATGGCATGAACTGGGGGGGGCGGAGCTTACAGTGAGCGGAGATCGTGCCACTGCACTCCAGCCTGGGTGACAGAGCGAGACTCCATCTCAAAAAAAAAAAAAGAAATATATATATATATATACACACCACAGACACTAAATATTGAGGATCGCTAAACACATAGGAGAAACTAAATATTAATGATCACAAAATATACAAGAAGCACTAAATATTCAGGATCACTAAATACATTAGAGACATTGAAAATCCAGGATTGGTAAATGTATGAGAGGCAAAGTGTTCATGCTCACTAGGTATACAAAGTACACTAAATATTAAATATTCAAGGTGACTAGTTGTACAAGAGGCACTAAATATTCATGATCATTAAATATACAAGAAGCACTAAATATTCAGGATTGCTAAATTTATGAGAGGCACTGAATACTTATGACCACTATATATACAAGATGCAGTACATGTTAGATGTTAATGATCCCTAAGTATACAAGAGGCACTAAATATTAAGATAAATAAACATGAGGCTTAGGTATCTAGGATGACTAGATATGCAAGAGGCACTAAATATTCAGGACAACACTAAGTATACAAGAGGCACTGAATATTCAGGATACGCTAAACAGGCCTGGCTCATTTGAGGCACTCCCTTTGGGATCACCATTCCAGCCCACCTTTCTCTATGGCATGGCCAGGACAGCCTGTGTCTCAGTAGCCACATGTGCCCACCATGGACCCACCAGCTGACCCAGCAGCTGACTCATCCTTGATCCTTCCTGACCCTCCATTGACCCTTCCCTGACTCACCACCTGAACTCCTCCCTGACCGCTCCTGACCCTCCGCTGGCCCTCGGTGGGTGGCGAAGGCCCAGAAGCCAGGTCTAGCCTGTTCACCAGATACCTGCTGTCCGGGAAGCCTGGCTCCCACCTCAGCCCCACAGGCCCACCGGCCACAATGCTTTGGGCTAGTTTGTTATCTTGACAGGAGAAACCTGGGCCTGGCCAGCCAGTGACCAGTAGGGCCCACTCAGGGCCATGAGTGGGCTGAGGGCACAGCCCACTGGGCAACAAAGATGGTCTGGGGCCCAAGGGCAGCTCCACGAGGGGTGGCTGCTGGGTCCAGGGTCTGGAAGCCAGGTGGTGCCCTGGACTTGGTGTTCCCAGCCGCCTGCGCAGAAGCAGCTGCCACTAGGCAGCAGTGGGACAGATATGGCCAGCATCCCACTGCAGCTGACGCTTGGTGAGTGGCATGCAGGAAACTAGAGACTCTTTCAGGCAGGTCCCAGGCCTACTCTGGCGATCAGAGTTGGGGGCCCTGTGAGATGGGAAAACACACAGACAGGGACAACGGGGATGAGTTCAGTACAACCCACACTGGACAGGGGTCAGAGCAGGTACCCAAAACTACTTTCCTGAAGGACTGGCATCACAAACACTTTAATGCAGCATCTCAGGAGGGGAAGAAATTGCAGGGAAGAAGGTGGTAGTTTTTTATGTTTTGTTTTCTTTTTAATTGGAAGACTCAAGCATTTTGGTGTTGAGCCATGTGGGAACTGACCAGCTGGGGCTGGGGAGAGACCCACGGCCAGAAGAGGGGAGGAGAGGGATGTGGAACACGGCTGAGCCAAGCTGCGTTCTGCAAAACTGCAAGCTCTCTCTGTGGGTTACTCCTGAGGCTGGCTTCAGCTGCATTCTCCCTCTGGGACATATCTCCTTTTCTCTTCTTCCTCCATAAAGTGCCTGCCCACAGGGGTGTGTGAAGTGTCAAGAGTAAACTTCCAGAGAAGGTGGGTGCATACTGGGAATGCAGCAGGCAGAGAAAGGTCACGATGCATCCACAGGAAGACAGCCAGCCCTGTGGAGATGAGCTGCCCACAGCCACCAACAGGACCCTCTTCTCTCCACAAGGTCCCCAAGTTATGGCTGCTGCTGCACCAAAGGCAGTCCCTGCTGCCCCTCTTTATACCTGGGGTAGGCCAGTAGCATCCTGGAAAGCACTAGAATGGGCCTCTCTCCTCTCGGGCATCTGGTCTACCCTCCCCACAGCCCTTCTGGGACCCCAGGCTTTCTTGCCTTTCCTTTCTGTTCTCCTGGTTACGGGACGATTTGGTACACATTCGTGTATTAGGTTCAGATTTTTTAAAAAATTGAGTGGTGAAATTCACATGACACACAATGTACCATTTTAAAATACACAATTCAGGTGCATTTAGTACATTCACAATGTTATGCAGTTACCACCTTTGTCTAGTTCCAGAACATCCTCATCACCCCTAAAGGAAGCCATCCCCACTAGGCAGGCACTCCCTTCCTCCAGCCCCTGACAGCCAACAGTCTGCCTTCAGTCCCTATGGATTTGCCTGTTCTGGACATTTCGTATCAATGGACTCAGACAATCTGTGGCCTTTGTATCTGGCTTACTTCACTGAGCATGTTGTCAAGGTTCATCCCTGTAGTAGCATGTCAGTGCTTCATTTCTTTTGAATGACTGAATAATATTTCATTGTGATTGGATAGACCCCAATCTGCTTACCCATTCCTTAGTTGATGGACATTTGGGTTGTTTCTACCTTCTGTATTTCATGAATAATGCTGTCATGAGCATTTGTGTACATGTTTGTGAATAAATGTATATTTTCATTTATCTTGGGTATATATACCTAGGACTGGAATTGCAGGACCATATGGTGATGTCTTCTTTATGTGAGAGTCTAATGAAGCTGAGTGCTCCATTACAGGCTCATGCCTGTAATCCGAGCACTTTGGGAGGCCAAGGCGGGCAGATCACCTGAGGTCAGGAGTTTGAGACCAGTCTGACCAACAAGGTGGTGAAACCCTGTTTCTACTAAAAATACAAAAATTTGTCAGGCGTGGTGGCAGGCGCCTGTAGTCCCAGCTGCTTGGGAGGCTGAGACAGGATAATTGCTCCAACCCTGGAGGCTGAGGTTGCAGTGAGCTGAGATCTCGCCACTCCACTGAGATCATACCACTGCACTCCAGCCTGGGCTACAAAGAGATACTCCATCTCAAAAAAAAACCCAAAAAACAAACAAACAAACAAAAAACAGCCAGGCATGGTGGCGGGCGCTACTTGGGAGGCTGAGGCAGAAAAATCACTTGAACCCAGTAGGCAGAAGTTCCAGTGAGCCGAGATCACTCCACTGCACTCCAGCCTGGGACACAGGGCATGGCTTTATCTTAAAAAAAAATGAAAATAAAAATAAAAAAGAGTCTAATGAACTTTCTTTTACTGAAGCAGGCAGCACTGGGTAATTTACTACATTTCTGAATCGGATAACCGGATAGAGAACCAGATCTTAGACCAAAGCTGTCCAGTGGAACTTTCTGTGATGCTGGAAACATTCTGTATCTGTGCTAACATGGTATCCACTGGCCACATGTGGTTAAGATGACTGATGAACTACATTTTGTATTAAATTTTAATTATCTGAAAATTAAATAGCCTGTGTGGTTCGTTGCTGTGTGTGAAACACCACAGCCTCAGAGATAACAAACGCAGTGCTACCCCAAAGTAGCCCTCCCACTACGCTGCCGCCCCCTTCACTCCATTTGAGTACCTTTTACAAAATCTGGAAATCCATGGTGATAATCAAAACACTTAAAGCCCCCAGACCCTGCAAAAACCTTAAATACCATTAAAGTGTATTTGAAGAGATAGAGTGACCTACATAGATATAAATACATAAAGATAAATTTCAACTGAAAATGAAGGCTTTCACAAGAAAAATAATGAAAAGAGCTCTGAAGGCTACTTCCTTTCCTGGCCAGTCCTTGCAGTTTTGTTTTACTGAAATGCTGCCCACTCATGACACACACTGTGAATATTGTGCTGTTTAGATCCACACTGTTGGAGCAGCTGCTTACCAATTTTTGGTTCAAATAGTTTCATAGCACTGGGATATTTTCGGTTAGCTGGTGTCCAGGAAGGCGACTTGAGTAGACCCAATTTTAATAGGGTAAATATAAATTATATAATATTCCTGAATCATTTTACTGGCCTATATTTGTTATCACAATAAATAATAATTGCTAATTACCCTGATCTGATAATAAATATATTGAAAATATCACTATGTACCCCATGCAATATACAATTGTTAGGTGTCAATTAACTAAATACTATCACATTGGGGATTAAAGAAAAAAACAAAGTAGGAATCATTCATATTTTGAGAAATAGATTAATGAAAACTGTACAGATAACAACAGAAGAGTAACACTTTCTGAGCTCTGATTTTGTGGCAAACATTTTTTAAGGGATTATAATGGATTAAATCAATGAACCTCTCTCCTCCAAGATTTAGAGGTTATTAACACAGCCATTTCAGTTAATTTGCCTGGAGGTCTCCGACCCTCTTAAACCCTCATTTTTATAAGGAAAAATGTAGTTACAAACAGTTATTTTCCTCAAGTCCACATGTGTCATCATTCATCTGGTTCTAACAATACTCATTGTAAATTTGCTTAACTCGCAGATTTAGTTTTCCTTTTCAGAATCAGTGTACAAATTATTTTGTTCTGATTTTAGCAATCAATTTAAGCAGATCTTTGATTAATGTTTGACCAACTGGAATTAAACAAACTAAATTCCTTTAAATAATTATCCTATTCCAAATTAAGTCTTCTTAAAAGGTTTATACTTTTCAGCATCTACTAATCTGGTTCCTTTTAAGTACTGAACCTTTCCTCATGACCTTTAGAATTCCCAGCCAAATAGATTAAATCTTAGCCCTGGTGGAGCTCACATTGTTAAAACTTAGCAATTTAAATAGAAATCCATAGACTCACTCTTCAGAATTAAAGTGCAAACTACTTAGAGATCATAAATACTTTTAATATCAGATAAATCATTAAGAAATTGCATTCTGTACTCGACGACCACACTGGAACCTTGCCAGAGTCAAGAGAACTTGTCACTAGTAATTATGAAGACACCTTTACGGTGAGCGTATTAAAACCCCTACCAGAGGTTTTCGATGGGACTCAAGAGCAAGGGGTAGCCACCTGTGGGCGAGGGTTCCTTGCTGTTAACAGAACACGTTGCCCACCAGGCGAGTATGCGACCCAATCAGTCTCCAGGGTCTCGGTTCCCGTTGCGCCCTTCCCCGTGGCCACTGCGCTCATTCATGAGCCTAGGGTGATCAGGACTCCGTCCTATAAAGAACTGTAGGCTCAGTGAGGCTCTTTTCTCGAGATGGTGGGTGGCTCTGAAAAGAGCCTTTATGTCCATCAAAGGGGCCCCGGGGGCAGCGGGCGGCCTCACTTGCCCTTGGCCTTGTGGTGGCTCTCCGTCTTCTTGGGCAGCAGCACGGCCTGGATGTTGGGCAAGACGCCGCCCTGCGCGATGGTCACGCGGCCCAGCAGCTTGTTGAGCTCCTCGTCGTTGCGGATGGCAAGCTGCAGGTGGCGCGGGATGATGCGCGTCTTCTTGTTGTCGCGCGCCGCGTTGCCGGCAAGCTCCAGAATCTCGGCGGTCAGGTACTCCAGCACCGCGGCCAGATAGACCGGGGCGCCGGCCCCCACGCGCTCGGAATAATTGCCCTTGCGGAGCAACCGGTGCACTCGGCCCACGGGGAACTGCAGCCCCGCGCGCGATGAGCGCGACTTGGCCTTGGCGCGCGCCTTGCCACCCTGCTTACCGCGACCGGACATTTCCGATTCAGGGGCAAAAGACAACAAGAATCCAAAAGCGAGACCGAAAACAAGAGGGAAGAGAACTCCAGCGAGCCCTTATCTATGGTAAGGAGGTAGGCTAGACCGCGGAGTTCGATTGGATGGCTATGGTAGCCAATCAGAAAAAGAACCTGGCACTCCTAATTTGCGTATTTCTTTCCCAGCGATGACGTAGAACAACGTTTGATCCAATCAGAAGTGAGCAAATCCTGAGCCTTCATTTGAATACAAAACGTACAAATAGAGTTACTCCGAGCGCTGCGCGTTGTTTTGGAGAGACACAGCCATCATGCCAGACCCGTCCAAATCGGCTCCTGCGCCCAAGAAGGGTTCTAAAAAGGCCGTCACCAAGGCGCAGAAGAAGGACGGCAAGAAGCGCAAACGCGGCCGCAAGGAGAGCTATTCTATCTACGTGTACAAGGTGCTGAAGCAGGTGCACCCCGACACCGGCATCTCGTCCAAGGCCATGGGCATCATGAACTCCTTCGTCAATGATATCTTCGAGCGCATCGCCAGCGAGGCCTCCCGCCTGGCGCACTACAACAAGCGCTCCACCATCACGTCCCGCGAAGTGCAGACGGCCGTGCGCCTGCTGCTGCCGGGCGAGCTGGCCAAGCACGCTGTGTCCGAGGGCACCAAGGCTGTCACCAAGTACACCAGCTCCAAGTGAGGCGTTTCCCGGCGTCCTGAACCCAAAGGCTCTTTTCAGAGCCACCCACACGATCGAGAAAGGGTTTCGAACACGGTGAAGGGTTATGTAACCTAATATGTCTCCATGCGCCCTAGCGGTTGCCGGGTGCGGCCGAATCTGAGCCTCCTCTGTGTGTGTGTGTGTGTGTGTGTGTGTGTGTGTGTGTGTGCGCGCGCGCGCGCGCGCGCCGGCAGAGAACGAGAAAAACTGCTCATTACAGAAATTGGGGTAGAAACAGTGCTCAGGTGATATAGCTCAGTAATGTTGGGAGCCAATCAAGGACCCCCTCTCCACTCCCTCCCTCCGCGCGGACATATTAACACGCGACGAGACTTTTTGTTTTTTTCTTTGAGACGGAGTCTGCTCTGTTGCTAGGCTGGAGTGCAGTGGCGTAATCTCGGCTCACTGCAACCTCCGCCTCCTGGGTTCAAGCGATTCTCGTGCCTCAGCCTTACGAGTAGCTGGGATTACAGGCATGGGCCACCACGCCTGGCTAAATTTTTGTATTTTTAGTAGAGACGGGGTTCCACCATGTTGGCCAGGATGGTCTCGATCTCCTGACCTGTTGATCCATCCGCCTCGGCCTTCCAAAGTGCGGGGGTTACAAGCGTGAGCCACCGCGCCCGACCCCAAATGTCTTTTATAAGCAAGTGGTGCATTCTTGGATGTTGAGCGCTTGCGCCCGGTTCAGGACCGGGTCCGACTGAGCTTGGCGTGCGCGGTGCACGTGAGCGGTGCGGGTCACCTCCCCATCCCTACCTGCACCCCATGGGTGAGGCCAGACGTGGCGCAAGACCACGGGCTCTGAGGCCATGGGCGTTGTCACGTTCCCCTGGTGGTGGTGCCTGGCTCTGCATTTGCTTAAGACTTCCATCCCTGCCTGGACCAGAGAGACAGACTTAGATTTAAGTGATGAACATTCCGGGAGGATATTTTCCTGGCAGGATACTGCGATAGCAGGATGTTTGATACCGAATCGAAGCGCTGCGTCAAAGCAGCGCCCTGCTCTGGGGAGCCGGATGTAATAAGCGACCCCAGCTGCCGGTAGCTTTAACCCTTATGGGAGTGGGGGTGGGGGAAGGGTTAATTCAGGAGGGAAAGAATTCCCTTTTTCTGAGCAAATGTAGCTGCCTCCCTCTTCTACCACATTGTTTTCTGCGAGGCGTTAGCAACACAGAATTCCTTTCCTACCCCCTCCAAATTCACAGCATTTATTTGGGGACTGCCATTTTGGCGCAGGAAAGCTCTTTGGCACGAAGAGTTTTCGCTCTGGAAAGGGCATTGTTTACGTTTTCATGACTTGGCTTTTCTTGTTTGGAAAAAGGAGATTTCCAGTAATTGCTTCCCCAAACCATTGTGAAAATTCAAAGTATTGAGCGTTTGTGTCACCGTTTCCAGCAGGGAATAAAAATTCAATAAAGCTAAATGAGAATTTTTTTTTTTTTTTTTTTTTTTTTTTTGAGACAGAGTCTTGATCTGTCGCCCAGGCTGGAGTGCAATGGCGCGGTCTCTGCTCACTGCAACCTCCGCCTACGCGGGTTCAAACGATTCCCTTGCTTCGGCCTACGGAGTGGCTGAGACTACAGGCGTGCGCCACCCACGCCCAGCTAATTTTTGTATTTTCAGTAAAGAAGGGGTTTCACCATGTTGACCAGGATGGTCTCGATCTCTTGACCTCGTGATCCACCCGCCTCGACCTCCCAACGTGCTGGGATTACAGGCGTGAGCCACTTCTCCCGGCCGAGAAATAATTTTTTAATAAAATTAAATGAAAACTATTTTTCCCCCCAAGTCATCTCTCCAAAGGGAACGCGTCGTGTGCCTGGGATGCGGAAGGAAAGGTCAATGTGAACATCCTCGACCAAAACAGCTTTGTCCACTACTCCCCACCTTTTTTCCTGCGTGGTTCCTCTAAAGAATCTTTGAGAACCTTGCATATTTTAAAGCTATCTAAAATATTTTTATTTACAATTAAAATAGTTGCAAAGATACAAATATCAATATGGGACTTTTTAAAAATCAAAATTCTCACATCAGTCTTAAGGTGCCTTTTGGAATATCAATATGATAGTATAATTAATTCATAAAATACATGACCAAATTTTTCTTTGACAATGAGAAGTTTCAGATGATTTTTTTCTTCCTGAATGCCTATTTCTATTCTCCGTTTGCCTTACAATTTCACCCTACCTTAATATATCTATTGTATGTTTAATGGTGTTTTGTCTATTATCGTTCTCTGCAAAAAAGTCTACACTGAAATTTAAACTACCTCTGGGTAGTCTCTCAGTATTTTAGAAAAATCATCTCGACAGTACACAATTGTTCAAAACATAAATAATTTGATAGATTATTATCAAACAGATAAACTTTTAGTGAAACTGACTCTTTTAATGAGCATCTACTCTTCTCCTCCCCTTCCCACCTCAGTGACTGCATGCATGCAGTGTTCATATGGTTACAGTGTTAGCAGAGCATGGGATCATTTCTATATGGTTACAATGCTAGCAGTGCACGGGCTCATTTCCATTCTGTTTTGTTTTGATATATGTTCCAAAAAAATTTAGAAAAAATGCACAGGAACAGCAACTTTGTCATAGGCATTTTATTCCATTCTTTGCATCCCCAGTTATAATCCAAATAATAAACAGTGATCCATCATCAAAAGTAAGTGGGACTTATCAACACCCTTAGTATTTTCAAGAAATATAGAATTTGTATGAAAAGCTATTGAATCCAGTCCTCTCCACTATGAAACAGGTGCCCAATGACTGGAACATCCAAGCCCTCAGCCTCCTGTCAGCATGGATTGGAAGTCAATACCTTAAACATTTGCAGCTGTGAAATTACTCTCACAGATCCATATAGTTCTGCACCTTAAGGAACTTAAAACATAGGTTTAATAAAGTGAAACCAGTCTCCAGCAGAGAGAGTGAATGATTGTGTTAGCACAAGGCAACAACGCTGGTTGGTGCCAGAGATCAAATCAAGGCAGAAGATGAACATTTCATGACCATTTCCAAGTGTAATTCTCTAAGAAGGCATTTCGTGATGGATAATGTCAAACGTCAGTCAATTCATATCTCAGTCCTTCTGATTCCCCTGACACAAACTTGAAGTAAAAACAGGCTGTCTGTCTCTTCCTGCTGCGTTAGCACCCCCAGGCCCAGAATGCATGGGATTTGTACCTCTCTCCCAGGACAGGAATCTGTTAAGGGAGAGGCAAAGAAGGTAAAACAGGATCCCTGCTACTGAGATTTTATAATGGAGAAAATTCAGAGCAATTGTGTCCAGAACTCATTTCTCTAATTATAGTGTTACAACGGAGAAAGACAAATGTTAATGATAAACGGAGTGCACATCAAGTATGTCAGAATCCACGGGAATTAGGACCCACTCAACAAAATGGAAGCATTTTCTGGGTTGGAGAGACATGCCAAGATTCTCAAACGAAGCCAGATTTTTAAACTAAGGTTCATATCTCACCTATCTGAGATGAGTGAGTGACAATCACTGAAATACATGTCAGATTGTATGCCTACAAAATCCCTCCAGACTGGCATACAATCTGAAATGTATTTAAGAGATTGCCCCTCACCCATATCAGATGGAAATTTCAAGTCAGATTGGCTAATTATTATGCAGTAAATAAAATAATTTGGATGGAATCATCTCCAATTAAAGCGACTTTGATTAAAAAAACAAAAAATAACATGTTGGTGAGAACGCGGGAAAGGGAATGCTTGTACACTGCTGATAAGAATGTAAATCAGTACAGCCGCTATAGAGACGAGTATGGGCATTCTTAAATAAACTAAAAACAGACTTACCATATGATCCAGCAACCCCACTGCTGGGTATATATCCAAAATAAAGGAAATCGGTATATCAAAGAGATGTCTGCAGTCTCATGTTCATTGCAGCACTATTTATAATAGCCAAGAAAGAGAGTTAACCTTAATGCCCATCAGTAGATAAATGGATAAAGAATATGTGGTATATTTACACATTCAAATACAATTTGGCCATTAAAAAATAATGAAATCCCATCATTAGCAGCACCATGGATGGAACTGGAGGACATTATATTAAGTGAAACAAATCAGGCACAGAAAGACAAATACTGCATGATCTCACTCATACGTGGGAGCTAAGAACATGGGTCTCACGGAGGTAGAAAGTTGATTACTGGTTACCAGAAGCTGGGAAGAGTGGTGGGGAAAGGAGGAGATGAAGCCAATCAATGGGTACAAAAATACACTTAGGAGAAATAGTAACATCTAGTGTTGGTTAGAAAAGTAGGGTGACTGCAGGTAACAATAATTAGTTGTATTGCTGGAGGAGAGGAATTGGAATGATCTCGACCTGAAGAGGGGGTGAATATGATGACGGATGTCCCAGTTGCCCTGGTTTGATTGTTATGCCTATGCGTATATCAAAATATCGTATGTATCCCCCAAATATGTACAATTATTATGTACTACTAATAAAAAAGCTTATTGCTCTGAAAAAGTGCTCTAAAAAATAAAGCCTAGGACGGGCGCAGTGGCTCACACCTGTAATCCCAGCACTTTGGGAGGCCGAGGCAAGTGGATCACGAGGTCAGGAGATCCAGATCATCCTGGCTAACACGGTGAAACCCCGTCTCTACTAAAAATACAAAAAAATTAGCCGGGCGTGGTGGCGGGTGCCTGTAGTCCCAGCTAATCGGGAGGCTGAGGCAGGAGAATGGCCTGAACCCAGGAGGCAGAGCTTTTAGTGAGCCGAGAGTGCCACTGCACTCCAGCCTGGGCAACAGAGCGAGACTCCGTCTCAAAAAATAAAAAAAATAAAAAAAAAATAAAAAAATAAAACCTATTTACAAAAAGAATTTGGAGGAAAGAAAACTCCCTTTAAGAAAAAACTAACCCAAGAAAATTGATATACTTTATGAGACCATAGAGGTTAAATGTTGATAAATGCTTGGCTGTCATTGTGTTGGGGGTGTGCAGTGGGAACTGAGCCTGGGTAGAGTGCATCCTCTACCAGTGGGAACTGAGCCTGGAATCTGAATCCTAATTCCAGGCAACGTTTCTGCTTAGAGGGTGGTTGGGGTGACACAGGTACGGGGTATTTTTAGGGAGAGGACAGCCTGGGCCCCAGTCAGGCCTGCATGCCTTAGTTTTTACTTAATGTGTCATCCAGAGATCATACTTATTTTGCCTATGATTTGCTGGAATTCTTTTAAAAAGCACTATATTTGCATTATTCAAAATAATCTTTCACTGTGCATTTTGCGTACACACACATACACACACATTTTTGGGATAAAATACCAGAATCCCTTAATTGGGGAAATTTTAACTAAGTGATAAGGAGATATGTGAGCCTGCTGTTTTGATGTTTCAAGCAGGAAGGCGTGGCATAAAGAGCTGCTTAGGCGCAACGCCGCTGAAAAGGTTTTGGCTAGAAGCTCACGGTGTCTAGTTGTGGCTAAGGAGGGAGGAAAGGGGCGGGAGAAGGACGGACCCAAGCACCCGCACCCAGATGGCGCGACAACCCCCTCACCCCCAACCCCGGACCTCAGTGAGCACGTCCTCCAGTCTCAGCCACCAGGAGGCACTGGGGGAGGGGAAGTGGCACAAGATCTTCCTGGAGGTGACCCACGCTCCTCACGCGCAGGGCGTGCGCCACACACAGATCTTTGGATAGGATCCATGGTTCAATCTCCTGTACTGCGCCCTCTCTGACTTTGCCTGTGGCCAAGAGAAGACGAACGCAGCCTTTCTAAGGGAAATGCGCCATTACAGACGGGAAGCCTAGTTTTATCTCTAAGACTTGCGCCTCCACAACTCACTCTACCTTCCCCCGTTACTCCAGTTAAATCACAGGTCACAACCAGACCAGGTGGCACGCTCCTTTTTGAGCTTGGAGGTGGCTCTGAAAAGAGCCTTTGGGTTCAGGACGCCGGGAAACGCCTCACTTGGAGCTGGTGTACTTGGTGACAGCCTTGGTGCCCTCGGACACAGCGTGCTTGGCCAGCTCGCCCGGCAGCAGCAGGCGCACGGCCGTCTGCACTTCGCGGGACGTGATGGTGGAGCGCTTGTTGTAGTGCGCCAGGCGGGAGGCCTCGCTGGCGATGCGCTCGAAGATATCATTGACGAAGGAGTTCATGATGCCCATGGCCTTGGACGAGATGCCGGTGTCGGGGTGCACCTGCTTCAGCACCTTGTACACGTAGATAGAATAGCTCTCCTTGCGGCCGCGTTTGCGCTTCTTGCCGTCCTTCTTCTGCGCCTTGGTGATGGCCTTCTTGGAGCCCTTTTTAGGAGCCGGAGCCGCCCGCGATGGCTCCGGCATGGCGGGGTGACAAGAGCTCCTAGACGAACGCGGACGCGAGGCGGGCAGGGCTATTTGCCATCTTTATATTCAAATGAAGGCTCCAAATCTGTAGGGTCTGATTGGACGGCCTGACGCCGAGGCCGCCACCGGGAGGAATTTATGCAAAGAGGAGAGTCCGGTTCTTCTTTCCTATTGGACGGTGGTCCAACCAATCCCAAGGCATATCCGCCGCGCACAGGCGCTGAGGTTGCGCATCTTTGTTCAAAGCCTTTGTTTTAAACCTGGAGATTTTTGTGTCCGCAGCGGATCTGGACGTAGCTAAAAAGAAACTGAAAAACGGTTTCAACCCCAAATTGCAGTCTTCTCTGGCTGTGAGGCACATACATGGGGGCCTGTTTTTTTCCTGAGGCACACAGCTAAGGAGTGGTAGTTAGTGCTTATTTAGAAGGGGAGGTGGGGGTGGGAATGGCAGTTTGCAACGACCTTAACCCTTCATATCTTGCCCTTCCCTCCATTCCTCCAAAGATCAAAGGGATGCATTCCTCTCAGAATTCAATTGTAAATCCAAACGATTCGTTAGGAAATACAGAAAATAGTACAGATAACATACAAACGTACCTAAATTGGAATTGTAGTCATGAGGCAGAGTTTTAACTGGAGAAAGAAATTGAATGGTTTTCAAATGAAACCTAGTCCTTTCTACTGTTTTTAAAATCCCCCCAAACCCCTTTGAAGTGACAGCCATAATGCAAAGGGCTTGCTATGGGCGATCTCATTTGTTTCCCAGTGTCCCCGAGAGGTGGGTACTGTGATTGCTTGCGATTACCCGTCAGAGGGCAGGCTTATGGAAGGCACTGTCTCCGAGCTGCGCCCCTCTCCCCGCCACTATATTAACTCCCAATGAAGAAACGTAAGGTGTTGTGTATTTCAGCTTCAACGGAAGAGCTGGTTAAAAAAGCAGAATCTCGGGCCCACTCCAATCTGATTGAGTCAGAATTTGCATTTTAAAAAGACTTGTGCGCACTTTACAATTTGAGAAGCCCTAGTCCAGAGGTCATTTATCTGCCCTAGCTGGGGCAGATAATTTACCTCTCCATACCTCCATACACTCATCTGTGAAATGAGGCTGCCAGTGCCCACCTGATAGCGTTGCTGAGCATTAATGAGTGTGAAGCAGTGGGCAGAGTGCCCAGCATCTGTTTTGTGCTTAATTCCTGTTAGCGCCTTTCCTTCTTAGGACTGATCCAGCCATAAGCAGCTTGGGCTACCTCAGCAGAGCGTGCTCTATGCCCGGGGCAGATCCATCACATAAATATGTAGCACGAACCTTTCTCTCTCACCAGCATGCTGACTGAGCTTAATTCACTGGGAAGGATGTGGCTTTCATGTCTGAGTCTCCAGAGAACAGAGTGTGGCACCCAGCAGGGGCCCAGTCAGTATTTGCTTGTGAATAAGCCTGTGAGCTGAGGCAGTGCCTTCTACATTCAAGTCTGTCCTCTGAGGTCTTCTGGGCATCTTGAGACTGTGGGTTCCCTGAGTGGCTTTGGGCATACCCAGCATTAAGCACTTTATCTGTTTCCTTTTGAAATATGTGGTTGATTTAACAAGCATTTCTAGAGTGCTCACTGAGAGCTGGCTAGGTAACCATTTAATAAATACTTGATTCAATTTAGTTCTCAAACAGCCCTTCGACTAAGATTCTCTGCTTGACCAAACTCTGGTCAGGCTCCAGAACCTCCTTCTGGGTCCATCTGTGCACTTGCTTATGAAATTCAGTTTTAGGAAGAGCCCCGCTAAGTCAGTTTAATCAGAACCCCTGATTCTGAATATCTGATCACCCTCTGTGCTATCTGATGGGGTACCTCATCCTCCATCCCCAGGTGATGTCTGATCACTCTGCCTGCCTCCAGCAAGAGCCCTGTGAAGTTGGTTTACCCAGAATCCCCCTCACCCCTGATGTCTTCTTCTTCTTCTTTTTTTTTGAGATGCAGTCTTGCTCTGTCACCCAGTAGCACAATCTCAATTCACTGCAATGTCCGCCTACCGGGTTCAAGTGATTTTCCTGCCTCAGCCTCCTGAGTAGCTGGGATTACTGGCATGCATGACCATGCCAGGCTAATTTTTGTATTTTTAGTGGAGACAGGGTTTCGCCATAAAACTGCTGCCCTCAAGTGATCCACCCTCCTCAGCCTCCCGAAGTGTTGGGATTACAGGCATGAGCCACTGTGCCCGGCCCGGCCCTGATGTCTCCTCTTAATACTGTTCTATCCACTGATCTACCATACTCCTGTCTATACATTTCCACTTGTCAGTGCAGTACTCAGAGTTGAGCCCAGTTTCTCTACCCTGCTGCAGAATCCCACTGCAATGGTCCTAATCCTACTCCATCATCCTGAATGAAATCTTCCTCACCATGCTTTAACAAGTGTTAATATATATACATATATAGCACTGCTTGCCTTGGTCCTGCCAGCCCAGTGAGAAGCTGGTCTTCCCACCAGGTTCTTACTAAGGCTTCCTGGCTTCCTACTGGTATGGGAAGGTTTGAAACAAAACTTGGAGTGGGACAGGAGGTGGGCATTCTAAGGACTTTGGGTAAGAATATGTCTTTCAGGTGCTAAGATTTAGGATTTTCTCTGCCCACCATCTGGCGGCTGCTTAGTGGTGTCAGGAAATCAGCCCTGGTTCTCATAGGTGATTGCTAGGGACTCAAAGTCTGTGTTCCCTCCAAATTTCTAGGTTGAAAACCCCAATCCTCAGGGTGATGGTGTTAGAAGGTGGAGCCTTTGGGGGACGATTAGGTCATGAGGGTGGAGTGGCATGGTAGGATTCCTGCCCTTATAAGAAGAGACACAAGACAGCTAGCTTTTCTCTTTCTCTCTGCTGCAGGGCCCAAGGGAAAATCTTTCCCATTACCCTCTGAAGGTTTACTAAAAATCAGCTGACAAAAGGCAGATTAAAAGAGAAAAGGCATACACATTTATTTGATCATAGTTTTGTGTGACACAAAATCCCTCAGAATGAATACAGAGGAAGCTGTCTATTTTAATGCTTAGGTTCAACAAAATTTGGACTGCTATGTAGAAATAGGATCAGGCATGATCTACTGCTAATACACTGAGTGAGGATATCCAGCAAGGCCTGTCTGTCTAGATTCTTCTTGGCCTCTCTGCGTGGCATTCGTTCCTCTCGGGTATGAGATAGGACCCTCTGTGAAATGGGAGTCTTACGACCTACAACCAAACAAGGTGGCCCAGAGAATTTATGGTCAGCATTTGCACAGAAAGGCAGGAGTTAGAGTAATATTTTTAGGATTTGTGTCTGGCTTTGGGAAAAAGGGGTTGTGGTTTTTATGACCTGCCTTGGGGAAGAGGGATTCTAGTTTCTATGGCCAGTCTGGGGGAGAATGGGACTGAGATAGGAAGGCAGGAGATCAGAGAAAGTTTTTTGCTTCTGAGGTCTTCATTTTAGGATATCGCTTTCTAGCACCATGTGAGGACACAGTGAGAAGGTGACTAGGTGCAAACCAGTAAGAGTGACCCCACAAAACCCAACCCTGCTGACACCCTGATCTCAGACTTCTAGCCTTGGATAATCAGCATTCGTTGGGGGAAAATAATGACACAAAATGTATGTATTGTGTAATTGTAATGTGCAATTTGTATTAAATGTCTTTTTATTTTTATTTTTATTTTTTAGGTGACAGGGTCTTGCTCTGTTGCCCAGGCTGGAGTGCAGTGGTGGGATTCATAGCTCACTGCAGCCTCAAACTCCTGGGTTCAAGCAATCCTCCTATCTCAGCCTCCCAAGTAGCTGGGACTATAGGTACATGCCACCATGCCTGGCTAATTTTTTTTTTTTTTTTTTTTTTTTGGTAGAGACAGGGTCTTTCTATGTTTCCCACACGGGTCTCTTTTCTCCCAAAGACTTTGATGAATTTCTGTTGTTTAAGTCTCCCCTTCTGTAGCATTTTGTTAGAACAGCCTGAGCCAACTGAGACAGTGTCTTGGATCAAGACCAACATGATGTATTGGCAGATGGACACTATGGAGTAAACTTGAAGCTTTCCTCATGTGAAGAAAAGAAGGAAAAAAGAAGAGAGGGAAGGAAGGAAAAGAAAGAAAGAAGGAAAGAAAGAAAGAAGAGGGAGAGTTGGGGAGACGGAGGGAGGGAAGGACAGGGAAAGAGAAAGAAAAAAGAAAAAGAAACAGTGGCCTCTAGCTTAGTGACTGGGTTTAGGTGATTAAGAAAAATAATAAACACCTTACCCCTGCCCCTCGCACTTCTTTAATGGTTCTAGAGTACAGTACCTGGGCTGGAAGCCAGTCTAGAAATGTGTTGAATGAATAACTGAATGCATGAAATCAGCCCATCTTTACACGTTAGATTTTTGTGCAGCTCTGGATGATGTATCCTTCTCTACTAGGATAAGGGGTTCCTGCAGTGAGCGTTTTCCCCACCAGTCAAGAAGCCAGTTCCCTTTAAGTCTCACAAACAAGCATTTAACACAGGCGGGGCATGTTCGCTGAGGCCTGTAATCCCAGCACTTTGAGAGACCCAAGCAGGTGGATCCCTTGAGTCCAGGAGTTTAAGACCAGCCTGGGAAACACAGCGAGACCCCGTCTCTTTTTTTTTTAAGCATTTAATAAAATTGCACGTTGCAATGGTAAATGTACATGCTCCATCCAGACCCCACCGGTAGGGTGGGATCTGTGTGGGGGACAGTACTCTGCAGATAGAGAGAGGACAGGCTTCTAGGCTTCCCAAGGACTAGAGGGAACCTTGTGGGATTTAAAGCAGGAGGAACTGGGGGTGGCTGAAATGATAGGGTGTGCTGTGGAGTTCTGCAGGGAACTCTGGGGCCTCCCGTAATGCTTGCAGGATTGCAAAGAAGGAAAAAAGGGTTTGGGCAGCCTTGCACTTCGCAGGGCTTCCAGTTGACAGCCTATGGACAAAGGCCTTCCTGCCACAGCCAAGGTGCGTTTCTATCAGGGGCGACTCCTGGGGCACCTGAGGGCAACCTCCTCCCGGCGCGCCCCTACCCTGCTTAAAGGCACTGGGTTGCGCCGAGCCAGCACCTGGGGGTTCCCCAGCCCAGCACTGGGGACAAAGGCCGGTGCCCTTGGGGACCTGGCGCCCAAAAGAGCAGGCCCTCTGACGAAGGCGAGGAGGCACATCGGCGGATTCCCAACGCCCAAGTCCGCAGAAGCAGCTTTTGTGCTCATTTCCATTGCATTTCAGTACTTAGAAGAGAGCTGCAAATGCCAGCGGCAGGTGGTGTGGATGCAGAAGCAAAGCAGGAGCGTGAAAGCCAATCGGTGAAGCAGCGGTGAGGCCCGGGCGAGGGCACCAGCCTGGGAACCCGAGGTGTGCTGCCGGAGCAGCGCGTCTGGGGTAACCTGAACGGCGGCCTTTGGTGGCCCTGTCCACGCAGCGAGGCCGCTCCTGCCCTACAGTAGCTTTTGGCGAAAAGTTCTTCAGCACCAGTGATCTCCCCTCCCCAAGCTAATATTATACCACAGATTTCTCTTCTTACCTACTGCAATTAAATATCTTACCGGCTGCTGACTGCGAAGCTGGTGGCTTCAAGCAGCATTTGGAGAAGATATGGAAACCGGTAATGTACGTATCACAAGACATAAGGGCATTTTATGTAATAAATAATAAATAATAAATATTTATTATTTAACCAGGAGAGGTGGTTTCCACCAGGGAAGGGAGAACCGCGGAGTGTGCGGGTAGGGGTGCCCTACGGTGGGCTAGGAGGGGTGCAGGGGGAGTGCGGGAGGAGGTGGGCAAGTGGGGGATACCGGGGTTGGCTGGGTTGGGAGGGGAGGGGCTCTCAGATGGGAGACAAGAGGTATGCCAGGAGGGACACTGGGAGGAAGTGGGGTGGGAGGATGGGGGGAGGGTCGCGGGGAGGGGAGCAGGAGTGGGGGCAGGGCCTCCGGGGGATGGGTGGGGAGGGGAGCTGGACTGATCCCCGATTTACCCTGAGGAACACCCAAGCCGGCCTCCTCCACCCTGCAAACCCCGAAGCAGCCTCATCCCTGTGCCACGGGGGTGTCAGGAAGTCTTGGTGACATCCAAAGATTGGAGAGAAAACATTAAGGCACAAACATGCACAAAATACAAAAAATTCCAAACTCAGAAACAAAACCAAGGGTCGCACAGAGGCAACGGAATGAAGGGTGGCTTTGGAAAGCTCGAGAAGGCGCATCAGCCAATTGGTTTGTGGTGTGAGGCGGGTGAGAATGAATTTAGAACCAACTGGATACTGCACCCCTAAGTATTGGGGCGTCACAGAACCGTGGCACCCCTGCACTGTGTATCCATCTTCCCCCGCACCCCTGCAGCCCCAGCATCCCAACATTCCTGCACTCTAGTGCCGGGGCTTCCCTTTATCCCTGGCACCCCTGTGAACTCAGCACCACACCATTTGACAACTCTGCTCCCGGCACCCCTGCACTTCTGCACTCGGGTACCACTGCACCCCTGCATTCATATCCTCTACACCCACATCCCTGTAACCCAAGCACCCCGGCGCCCCAGCACTCCTGCACTCAGGGACCCCAGCATCCCTGCAATTGGTCACTCCTATAATCCCAGCAGCACCCCATCTGACACCCTTGCGTCCGCCACCCCAGCACTGCGGTACCCCGGCATCCGTGAAGCAGAGCACTGTGGAGCTGCATGCCCTGAACCTGGGCTGCCCCTTCGCGCAGGAACCCAAGACGGAGCGCAGCCGCGTTGCGCCTGAAGAAGTGCAAGACTAGTCAGCCAGACCCGACCAGCACGTCACCAACACACTTAAGGAAGCCGGCTCCAGTGCCGCCTCCGTGGGGCTCGGGCTAGAGATGGAGGCCCAGGTCTCTGGACTGCGCAGAAACGTTTTTCCCATAACTGCCCAAGACCTTAACTAAGTGAAGTGAGTTATTTTCCCAAGTGCACTTGACGCTTCTTTCCCAGGCCTGGATGGGAAAATGGGCTGACCACCGGGTCCCTGTCCATCTGTGTCCTCCAAAGGAGGCTGGAGGATCACTTGAGGCCAGGAGTTCGAAACCAGCTTGGGTGACACGACATAGCAAGACCTCGTCTCTACAAAAAAATTTAAAAAGTTAACGGGCGTGGTGGCCTGCGCCTATCGTCCGCCATCTGCTTGGGAGGATGAGGCGGGACGATAGCCTGAGCTTGGGAGTAGGAGCCTGCAGTGAGCTGTGATCATGCCATTGCAGTCCAGCGTGGGTGACAAAGCAAGATCCTGCCTCCAAAAAAAATAAATAAATAAAAATAAAAAAAGCTAACCTGAGTCTACACTGGATGCCTCAGCCAAGTCTTCTAGTCTTGTTTTGTGGCCTCAGATTCTGCACCCTGCCGTCTTCCGAAGTCACCCCTAGGGGGCATTTTGTTTCAATGGAAGCCCAGAATATGCCTCCTGCAAGATGAGGGATCGTTGGGCTCAGGGCAATGGAGAAGAAAGTATACAGGAGGGCTCACTGCCCTCCCTCTGGGTGGCTAAAAGCAGGACATGGATTTACAGAGGGCATCCAGCCCCCACCCCACTTCACCAGGGAGAAGGGAGGTTAGCCCTGAAGATAACTTTACACCTTTATTGACTGGAGATGCTACCAGGGGATCTGCATTAGCAAGGGCTACTAACTAGACTTCATGTGTGAAGACCACAAGGATGACCTTTATGATGATTTACTTCCCTTTCATGAAGAGTAACTACATGTTCTCTTTCTTAGGACTTTCTTAATAACATTTTATTTCCTCTAGTTTACTGTATTGTAAGGACACAATATGTAATATATAGAACATACAAAATTTGCCTTAATAGACTGCTTATATTATTGGTAAGACTTCCAATAGTAGCCTATTAGTAGTTAAGTTTTGGGGGAGTCAAACTGTATGTGAAGACCAGGCACCATGGCTCATGCCTATAATCCCAATGTTTTGGGAGGCCAAAGTGGGAGGATTGCTTGCAGCCAGGAGTTTGAGACCAGCCTGGGCAACATAGCAAGATCACATCTCTACACAAAATAAAAAATACAAAATTTACCTGGGCATGGTGGCTCATGCCTGTGGTTCCAGCTATTTGAGAGACTGAGGTGGGAAGACTGCTTGGGCTCAGGAGTTCGAGGCTGCAATGAGCTGTGATTGCACTCTAGTGTGGGTGACAGAGTGAGACCCCAACTCAAAAAAAAAAGGTTATACTTGGATTTCCAACTGGACAGGAGTCAGCACCCTTAACCCATGCGGCCTTGTCCAAGGGAGAACTGTGCATGCAATCACACAAGTGCTTTCCGAGTGCGTTTCCTTCCTGTTCTTCCTGTCTAGCTTCTCACACCACCCTGTCCCCACCTGTAGTAACAACTTCCCTAAATTCCTCCTTATGGGCTATACAATTTTTGGGGAGGGTTTCCCAAAATGTGGTTCTGATATCCACACACCTACCTAACATTTCTTACTCCACATCCTCGGGGGGCTGGTCTCAAACTCCTGACCTCAAGTGATTTGCCTGCCTTGGCCTCACAAAGTCCTGGGATTACAGGTGTGAGCCACCATGTCCGGCCCCCAGTGAGATTTAAAAAAACTTCTCAAAGGCCCCAGCCTCAAGCTGAATCTTATACAAAACTGAACTCACCTTCTCACCCCAATTCTCCACTCCAGGGGCTGCACACCCCATAGAAACCCTGGTGGTGTCTTCTCACTCTTCTCCATTTCTAGTCAATGGCCACACTTCTCTCCGTAGCTCAGCACCATGGTGCTGCTCACACACGGGCAGGCATTCTAGATGAGTCCCCCACCTGGCCTAGGAACCTCCTCCCTGGCACTTGGTCTCCCTCCAACCAGTTCATGTTTCTGCATTGGGGCACTGAGAAATTCCAGCACCTTGTCACATCTCTATTGTGTAAGCCCTCACTATGTACATGGTCCCTGGATGCCCCACCTACAATCCTAATTCTGCAGCCCAGCCAGGACTCCATGCTGTCTCTTCTTCTGGGCCTCCTCTCACTTTTTAAAAATGGAATTAGAGGCGGGGCATAGTGGCTCACACCTGTAATCCCAGCACTTTGGGAGGCCAAGGTGGGTGGATCACGAGGTCAGGAGCTCGAGACCATCCTGGCTAACACGGTGAAACCCCGTCTCTACTAAAAAATACAAAAAATTAGCCAGGCGTGGCGGCAGGCACCTGTAGTCCCAGCTACTCAGGAGGTTGAGGCAGGAGAATGGTGTGAACCCAGGAGGCAGAGCTTGCAGTGAGCTGAGATCGTGCCACTGCACTCCAGACTGGGAGAGAGAGCTAGACTCCATCTCAAAAAAAAAAAAAAAAAAAAAAAGAGTTAAAAAAAATTACTCAGGTACAGTGAGGTCAACAGATCAGGAGACAAACACCATTGAAAAGACAGTTTATTACTCACAGTTCCCAAGAGGAGGGGGTTGCTATGCCTTCGATGCCACGTGGGATAGCGCCAGCGTCAGTTAAGAGGCAGATGGAGGGAGGGGAAAGTGTGGGCAGGAGCCTTTACTGTGGCTTTCACCAGAAGGAGCAGGCAAGGCAGGCCAGGCTAGCTCACAATGGCTGGTTTGAATAAGCCCAGCAGGCTCTGGGCACCTAACCTTGGGGTGCTTTGGGCCACACACCAAGCAAGCAATTCTGTAGATGCCCCAGTGGACACCAGCTGGGTGTCCTCCAATGCAATGCAATTCCGACAGCAGAAAAATGCAAATAGGAAATTTTAAAAACAGTCTTCAGTTTTGGCAGGTCGGCAATATGTGTAGGTATTAACCTGATGTGCTCCTTTTAGTCTCCTTTTATATAAGACACAGGGGCTGGACTGTGCCATTCAAAGACATCTCTCAATTTTAACACTTTGTGATCCCCCCTCACCCTTTTTCCATTTACACATAGAAAATTTGGAGTGTCAACCAAAATAACAGAGTGAGATGATAGTGGCCTGGAGTGTGACAGCCCCCATAGATGAGGTTGGTGAGTTTGTATATGAAATGCACAATCCCAGTACATTTTTTTTCTAGCTGTAAATTTTTTTTTCTAGCTATAAAATTGGCCCTGGGAGAAGCCATCCCTCCATGGCCAGTGAGGCCCTGGATGTCAAAGCATCTGAAAATACAGAAAATCAAAGGCATGGTTACTATACTTGCATTCCTCTTTCTGCCAGGAATGCTGTTTGCTGTTGTTGGGACTCAGAAACTGACACCCCAGCGCTTTGACATGCTGAACTGAATAAGAAGCCTCCAGGTCTCTCTGACCTTCCCTTCCTTCCTGTCTCCCAAACTTCTGTCTTTCCCAAAGCACTGGATGAGGCTGTTCTGTGAAATTCCCCTATCTGCCTAAAGTGCAGACCTGCTGCAGCAGAAAACAATGGCCTCTGATCCCTTCCCTGAGTTTCCAACGGCTGAACTCTCATCACAGGAATGAGGACTGAAGTCGGTCAACACGCCTGGACAGACCTTTTTTTTCTAGCTGTAAATATTTTTTTCTAGCTATAAAATTGGCCCTGGGAGAAGCCGTCTTTGTCACAAACCAACAGACTGTCCCAGGCCATTGTACGTTCTTCAAGCCCATTGAATTTCCCTAAAAAATATTTACTATCTCCCTCAAATAATGCACGCTTCCCTATCTCTCTTTCCCCTAAGAGGAGAATAAGGGACTCTGCACCTCATTGCATGGTGAGGTAACCACCCTGTGATTCTTCCCATGCACGTTAATAGATGTGTAAGCCTTTCCTCGTAGCAATCTGCCTTCTGTCAGTTGATTTTACAACAAAACTTCGGAGGATAAAGGGGAAGTTTTCCCTTGGCTCCTAAGCTGTTCACCCTGTTGATCAGAAACAGGGAAATGCTGATGACACACCAGTAACATCCTGATCCTTGCTGCCCCTGCCCCCAACTTTCTAGGTCTGTGCAGTTAGCCCGCATCTTTTTGTTTTTTTTTGAGACGGAGTTTCGCTCTTGTTGCCCAGGCTGGAGTGCAATGGCACGATCTCGGCTCACTGCAACCTCTGCCTTCCAGGTTCTCTTGCCTCAGCCTCCCAAGTAGCTGGGATTACAGGCGTGTGCCACCACACCCGACTAATTTTGTATTTTTAGTAGAGATGGGGTTTCTCCATGTTGGTCAGGCTTGTCTCGAACTCCCGACTTCAGGTGATCTGCCCCCCTCAGCCTCCCAAAGTGCTGGGATTACAGGCGTGAGCCACTGCGCCCAGCTAGCCCACATCTTATGATGTCCCATGTCTGGAGAGAGGGCTGTTGCCAACAATGACCTCAGAGGCACACAAACCCTCAGTCAGTGCAAGAATCCAAGTATCCCCAGAGGGCCAGCGAGTCCAGTTCAAACAGGAGCCAGGAGGAAACCTGACTGGTGCTCACCTGCTTGTTGGGGTAGGGGGCTGTTATAATGTGAATTATGTCCCTTGAAATTCACAAGTTGGGCCGGGCGCGGTGGCTCAAGCCTGTAATCCCAGCACTTTGGGAGGCCAAGACGGGCGGATCACGAGGTCAGGAGATCGAGACCATCCTGGCTAACACGGTGAAACCCCGTCTCTACTAAAAATACAAAAAACTAGCCGGGTGCGGTGGCGGGCGCCTGTAGTCCCAGCTACTCGGGAGGCTGAGGCAGGAGAATGGCGTGAACCCAGGAGGCGGAGCTTGCAGTGAGCTGAGATCCGGCCACTGCACTCCAGCCTGGGCGACAGAGCGAGACTCTGTCTCAAAAAAAAAAAAAAAAAAAAAAAAAAAAGAAATTCACAAGTTGAAGTCCTACCCCCAGGACCTCAGAATGTGGCTGTGTTTGGAGACACAGCCATTAAAGAGGAAATAAAGGTAAATGAGTTCCTTTGGATAGGCACTAATCCCATAGATCTGGTGTTCTCATAAGGAGGGGAGATTAGGGCACAGACTCACAAGGAGGGATGGCCCTATGAGGACCGATGGGGAGACTGCATCTACAGGCTCAGGAGAGAGGCCTCAGGGGGAAATGACCTTGTTCACACCTTGATCTTGGACTCCAGCCTCCAGCACCATGAGAAAGTAAACTTCTGTGGTTTACCGCACCTAGTCTCTCTTCTGCAGTGTTATGGCGGTGTGAACCCTGAAAATCTGAGACAGGTCTCAGTTAATTTAGAAAGTTTATTTTGCCAAGGTTGAGGACATGTGCATGACACAGCCAACGTGCATGACACAGCCAACGTGTGCCCAAGGTGGTCAGGACACAGCTTGGTTTTATACATTTTAGGGAGACATGAGATATCAATTACTATATGTAAGAAGTACATTAGCTCCATCCAAAAAGGCAGAGACAGCTCAAAGCAAGGCCCCTCAACCTCCACTGTACTGGGGGCTTCCACGTTACAAGTAGATGAGAGAGAGAGATGGTTGGATTCTTCTGAGTTTCTGATAAGTCTTTCCCAAGAGGCAATCACAATATGCATCTATCTCTGTGAGCAGAGGGATGACTGAATAGAACTTGAGGTAGATTTGACCTGAGAGGTTCCCAGCCTGAAGGGGCCCAAAGTATCTTCCTTTCACGGTGGCCTGAACCAATTGAGACAGGGAAGTTGCAAGTTTTAGATGGAAGAAACCACAGAGCTTTAACTTATGTCTGAAGGGCGTGCAAGACAAGCAAGGCCCTTTTGTGCTCCAGTCCATATTTTTGTCAACATCCCGGTTCAAGCTGGGAACCAAGTGATGGGATCTGAACAGAGACTATCATTCATTCACTTCAGGGCCCTGGGAGAGAAAACCATATTTGATTGGGTCAGGATTATGGAATTGCTTTAGAATTATAGATAGTGAATCAAAGGCTGAGAATAATAATAATAATACCTATTATTATGATTACTTTCAGTTGAGAAATAGCTTAAGTTCTAGTCCAGGCATGGTGGCTCATGCCTGTAGTCCCAGCACTTTAGAAGGCTGAGGTGGGAGGATCACTGGAGCCCAGGAGTTTGAGACCAGCCTGGGCAACATGGTGAAACCTCTTCTCTACAAAAAATTTTAAAACTTAGCCAGGCTTGATGGCACACACCTGTAGTCTCTGCTACTTGGGAGACTGAGGTGGGAGGATTGCTTGAGCCAGGGAGGTGGAGGCTGCAGTGAGCCCTGATTGCACCATTGAACTCTAGCCTGGACAACAGAGCAAGAGTAAAGCCCTGTCTCAAAATAATAATAATAATAAAACCATTATGTCTCTAAATTTGTTGTAATTTTGTCTTTTGGTAGGCATAGGATTAAATTGAACTAAAGGACACTGAGAATGCATCTCTTAAATAAGTAAATAGGCCGGGCGCGGTGGCTCAAGCCTGTAATCCCAGCACTTTGGGAGGCCGAGATGGGCGGATCACGAGGTCAGGAGATCGAGACCATCCTGGCTAACACGGTGAAACCCGGTCTCTACTAAAAATACAAAAAACTAGCCGGGCGAGGTGGCAGGCGCCTGTAGTCCCAGCTACTCGGGAGGCTGAGGCAGGAGAATGGCGTAAACCCAGGAGGTGGAGCTTGCAGTGAGCTGAGATCTGGCCACTGCACTCCAGCCTGGGCGACAGAGCGAGACTCTGCCTCAAAAAAATAAATAAATAAATAAATAAATAAATAAATAAATAAATAAATAAAATAGAAATACCTTAGGTATTTGAACTCTGAAAATTTGAGACAGGTCTCAGTTAATTTAGAAAGTTTATTTTGCCAAGGTTGAGGACAGGCACCCATGACACAGCCTCAGGAAGTTCTGACGACAAGTGCCCAAGGTGGTCGCAGCACAGCTTGGTTTTTTACATTTTAGGGAGACATGAGACATCAATCAATATATGTAAGTACATTGGGTCAGTCTGGAAAGGCAGGAAAACCTGAAGCAAAGGCAGAAAGATTCAAAGCAGGAAGGGGCCTTCCTAGTCACAAATAGGTGAAACACAAACAGTTGCATTCTTTTGAGTTTCTGTTTGGGCTTTCCAAAGGAGGCAATCAGATATGCATCTATTTCAGTGAGCAGAGGGGTGACTTTAAATAGAATGGGAGGCAGGTTGGCCCTAAGCAGTTCCCAGCTTGACTTTTCTCTTTAGCCAAGTGACTTTGGGGTCCTAAGATTTATTTTCCTTTCACAGGTATATTTAGATTTTTAGAATCCTAATTTTTTGAGCAATTTTGACATCTGAAATATTGAAAAGATTACCATTACAACTGCATTTAAAATGAAACATTGAGTAATTGGTTTTGACTTGAGTTTTTAAGTTGAAAGGTTTAAAAATTATACAAAGGCTATCCATAGTATTGGATAATACAGTTAGCTTAATATTCACCATCTTTAAGTGTAGCAGTTAATTTTGTGAACGTTATCTCTGCCTGCGTGGAGGGTTGCAGTGAGGGAGGCCAGGGCTCCTGGATGTTGAGGTATGGATGGTAGCCCAGCCCACCTGAGCTGTCTCTGGCCCTGCAGGTGACCACAGTCCGTCATTTTTGTCTATGGTGGTGATGGCATCTGTGCAAGGCTGTGGTTTTTGTAGGCTTTTTTTTTTTTTTTTTATCAGCCTCTTCATCATTTCCTTCCTTTTATCCCTTGGCCCTAGCTGGTGTGTGGCTCTGGGCTTGGGCCCTGCTCAAATGCATCCTCTTTCTCTGGCCGGAGCTGGTCCAGCCCCTGATGGGAGGTCTGACTACTGGGTCCTCAGGCCCTTCCCTGGTCATGATAATGTCATCAGTGCCTGGCCCAACACCCACCCTGGATATTTAGAGGAGGGGAGCTCTGATTTGCTGGCCTGGAGTGGCTGTTAATGGAAGCCCGACCTGGCCAGTGGGCCTTGAGGAGACAATTGCCTGGGGCTGTAGGGGGACCACCCAGGAGGAAGGGGACAGTTAAACCTACTTTCCTTGCTTAAAGGAAAGGCGTTTCCATCCCTTTGCTTAAAGGAAAGGCGTTTCCATCCCCTGCAACTCAAGACATACAGGAAAAATCAATGGATGTGTTTTTTCCAACTCTCCACTCAACACAACCCTTCTGCCACCAGATGTTGGCAGGTGTGTTTCCCCACACACCAAGCAAGCAACTCTGCAGATTCCCCAGTGGACACCAGCTGGGTGTCCTCCAGTGCAATTCAGACAGCAGAACAATGTAGACAAAAGTGTTTAAAAAGAGACTTTATTTTCAGCAGGTTGGAGTGTGTGTGTGTGTGTGTGTGTGTGTGTGTGTATTAACATGCTTAGTCTCCTTTAGTAAGACACAGGGACTGACTGAACCATCTGGAAGACATCTCTCAATTTTGACACTTTATGATTCCCCCCTACCTTTTTTTCACTTACACATAGAAAATTTGGTGTCAACTGAAATAAACCGAGACAAGCTCTCTAAAAGAAATGTATTTGGGAATAAAGCATTGCAATGGGAATACATGTGCCATGGTAAACACTAAGTGCGTATTCAGAGAGGTAAAGGAAGACAAAGGTTTTTAGAGGACAAAATAAGAAGAATTACCTAATTGTTTTGAAATAATTATCTGTGGTTAGAAATATCAATAACAAGGGTGACACCAGTCCGAAGTTAAACAGGAGGTTACTGGGGAGATGTCCTTGCAGAAGTCTTTTTTGTGTACCCTGGCGATGGCCTGTGAGCAAGGCTGTGGTTTTTGTAGTCTTTTTTTTTTTTTTTAATCAGGCCTGCAAGCCTGGCAATCTTCTCTTTAGGACTTCTCCAATTCTATTCATCAGGGTTTTGTGAACATTCGTGACTCCATTTCTATTCTGACAACTTTCTCAGGCAGAAGAGCAGAGTGATTTCATACCACGTAGGAAGTTGTGTTTCTTAGTTGTATTTCTGCCTTTTAGGAGCAATGAAAATGAATTACTTCAGATTCCTTTTCCATGTGCCAGACATGAGATTTCCCAAGTCATATCTTCCTATCCAAACATCCTTGCATCTCCCATATTTCTTTTAAATACACAGCTTATGGCCTCTTCAACATTTGCTTTTGTATACTCTGATTTGTGAGACTAGAATTTTAAATAGGGTAACCCGCAATGCCATAAAATACATATAACAAAAGACACATCAAATATACAAGGTAAATGTGGGATTAAAATTTCCTGTAATTAAGGCTGGGTGTGGTGGCTCTCGACTGTAATCCCAGCACTTTGGTAGCCTGAGGCGGGTGGATCACATGAGGTTACGGGTTTGAGACCAGCCTGGCCAACATGGTGAAACCCCATCTCTACCAAAAATACAAAAATTAGCCTGGCGTGGTGGTGTGTGCCTATAGTCTCAGCTACTAGGGGGGCTGAGTCAGGAGAATTGCTTGAACCCGGGAGGCGGAGGTTGCAGTGAGCCGAGATCATGCCACTGTACTCCAGCCTGGGTGACAGACTGCCTCAAAAATTTCCTGTAATTAGGATCATTTACATCTCTTCTAGTCGTCCATTTTTTGGTTGTTTCTGTTGCCTTAAAAAAAAAAAAAAAAAAAAAAAAAGACGGGCCAGGAGCCCTGGCTCATGCCTGTAATCCCAGCACTTTGGGAGGCCAAGGCAGATGCATCACCTAAGGTCAAGAGTCCAAGACCAGCCTGATCAACAAGGTGAAACCCTGTCTCTACTAAAAATACAAAAATTAGCTGGGCGTGGTGGCAGGCGCCTGTAGTCCCAGCTACTCAGGAGGCTGAGACAGGAGAATTGCTTGAGCCCAGGAGCCAGAAGTTGCAGTGAACTGAGATTGTGCCACTGCACCCCCTAGGGGACAGAGTGAGACTCTGTCTCACAAAAAAAAAAAAAAAAAAAAAAAAAAAAAAAAAAAAAAGACTTCACCACACTGTTAGAGAAAATATTCACATGCTTTTGTGGTTGCCAGTGAAATTCCCAAACATTTTACATTAATCAGTTGAAAATATTATCCTGAGAAGATGATGGTTTGGCACCCAGCACCGTTTTGTGGCAGAATGGTGTCTTATTTAGTTGGTGATGCTAATGCGATGGGAATTCAAGAGCCCAGAGACATCCAACACTTGTCAATGTTCTTCTGTCTTTGTGGAGTCTATGAGATGTCATGCTGAGAAAAAACAAACAAACAAACAAACAAACAAAAAAACCTACTGCCCACTCTGATCCTGTCTCTGATCAGAAAGTGAGAGCCTTCAATTTTCCAAACAGTTCAAAAGGCAGATGAGGGAGGAGGAGTACTCTTTCCCCACCCAACTGAGTGCTCAAATGGCATCAGGCTCACTCTCTAATCTGGAGGGTAGAGAGGAGGGAGGCTGGATGGAGAAGGGCCAGGCGGCTCAGAAAACAAGACCCAAAATGAGAGCATCCTAAGCAGCCTCAGAAGCAACATGTTTTCCCTGACCTTCTCTGGCCCTCCTGTCTCTCGCCCCTCATTCTCCCATCTGGCCATAGAGACTAGGATCCCTCTTCCCCAAGGGGAGTCATGGAAACCAGAACCCAAAGCCAGCCATAACATCTAAAAAATATGACTCTAATTTTCTTTCTGCCTTTCTGTGTAAAACTCGGCCATGAAGAAATGATCTGACCTACCTTGTTAGACTGTAGATCTTAAGAACCTCACTCCAGAGAGGGTCCTGGATGGATGGAAGGAGAGAAGGAAGGAAGGAAGGAGCACTGCTCAGAGAGGCCACAAGAATCTACACAGACAGGCCTGGCTGGGTGTCCCCACTCAGGCTCTTCTCATTAGATCTGACCCTATTTGCCCAATTCTATTTCTGCACGGCTGTCCATACCTTGAGGAACCTAAGCATAAAAATGGATGATTTCCCTCATATCTTGGCCAGGCATGGTGGCTCACGACTCTAATCCCAGCACTTTGGGAGGCTGAGGTGGGTGGATCACGAGGTCAGGAAATCAAGACCATCTTGGCTAACACGGTGAAACCCCATCTCTACTAAAAATACAAAAACTTAGTCAGGTGGGATGGCATGCGCCTGTAGTACAGCTACTCGGGAGGCTGAGGCAGGAGAATCACTTGAAACTGGGAGGCGGAGGTTGCAGTGAGTCAAGATCACGCCACTGCACTCCAGCCTGGGTGATAGAGCGAGACTCTGTCTCCAAAAAAAAAAAAAAAAAAAAGGACGATTTCCCCATATCTTTAGGTTTGTGTAGACACAGTAAATAAATGTGTCTGCCTTTACTCCAATTGATTTGCCTTTTGCAACCTTTCCTTCCTTCCTTCTTTTCTTTTCTTTTCTTTTCTTTTCTTTTCTTTTTCTTTTCTTTCAGACAGAGTCTCGCTCTGTTGCCAAGGCTGGAGTGCAGTGGCACGATCTTGACTCACTATAGCCTCTGTCTCCTGGGTTCAAACAATTCTCCTGCCTCAGCCTCCTGACTAGCTGGGACTACAGGCATGCAGCACTATGCCTGGCTAATTTTTGTATTTTCAGTAGAGACGGGGTGTCACTATGTTGGCCAGGATGGCCTCCACCTCCTGACCTTGTGATCTGTCGGCCTCGGCCTCACAAAGTGCTGGGATTACAGGCATGAGCCACCACCCGCAGCCTTTTGCAATTTTTCATCAAAATTTGAGAGGACCAAGGGTTCCCCTTGGCACCTACACCAGCCACCCTGTCTTGGGAAGTGGGGACGCTGGCACTGTAGCAGGACAAGGAGCAGACAAAACTCCTCAGACACAGAGTTAAAGAAGGAAGGGGTTTATTTGGCTTGGGGCATTGGCAAGACTTCTGTCTCAAGAGCCGGGCTCCCTGAGTGAGCAATTCCTGTCCCTTTTAAGGGCTCACAACTCTTAAGGGGGTGCATGTGAGAGGGTCGAGATTGATTGAGCAAGCAGGGGCTACGTGACTTTGGGATGCATGCACTGGTAATTAGATCAGAACAAAACAAGATAGGGATTTTCACAGTGCATTTCTATACAATGTCTGTGATCTATAGATAACAGAACCAATTAGGTCAGGGGTCCCTCTTTAACTACCAGGCCCAGGGTGCGGCGCTGGGCTGTCTGCTGTGGATTTCATTTCTGCCTTTTAGTTTTGACTTCTTCTTTCTTTGGAGGCCGAAATTGGGCATAAGACAATATGAGGGGTGGTCTCCTCCCTTATTCCCCTCTTTTGAGACTCTCACTCATTTTATTAGTGGGAGTTCTCACTTTCATTTTCACTACCCATGTCTTCTTGCAAGACAGATCCATAGTGATTCATATAGCACATTTGTGCATTATGATGAACTAAGGTAGCGATGAAGCTTTTTATCATTCGAAGAAGTACAGGTAGCAAAGGGAGCAGTAAGTAGGCTTCTATTACTATTATAACTCTTATTAAAGAGTTTTAAATCCTCCTAGTGCTGGGAGCCATTTTCTAAACATGGCCCAAGAGTAAAATCTATGCCACACTTGCACGGGCATGTGTGCCAGTTTTGTCATATCTCTAACCATGTCTTCAACTACTTGCCCTTGATTATCTATGTGTAGGCAGCAATTAGTAAGATTAAATTTCCTGCAGATCTCTCCTTCAGCTGCTAGCAAGTAGTCGAGAGCTAATCTATTTTGATAGATAGCATTTCTCATCTGAGTAGTCAAGAGCTAATCTATTTTGATTGATAGCATTTCTCCTCTGAGTTTCTTGCTGGGCCAGAATAGTCAAGGCTCTGCTGGTTTTATTAGTGATTATTTTTAAGACAGCTTGTAACCTTATGATTTGGTTGATCATGTAAATGGGGGTCCGGTATCCCCATGAGCCATCTTGTGCCTAAGTAGCAGGCCTATAATACTGTATGATTCTCTCAGGGGGCCATATATCTTTTTTTTTTTCAATTTCTTATAACTATGCTTCTCTTTTCAAGGGAAGCATAGACAGGGAAGCTCAGGAGTTCGCCTGTTTTTATGGGCAGTAGGAAGAAAGGTGGTTTAATAGCGCCAATAACACAACTACCTGCCCACTGGTCAGGTAATTTGGCATAAGCTCTATGCCCACGTATCCAATACAATCCAGTGGGGACTGTCCAGTCCTGGTGGGACCCCAGGTGGGTCCACACGGTTTGCAACTTTGGGAATTTGCTAACTGGATTTCTCTCTGTTTGATTTGAACTCCACCAAGTGACTGTTTTTGTGGTACCATTATACAGTTTCTGTCCCAGACAACTAAGACGTACTACAGGGTGAGTGAATTCTTTTCCTTCTCTAGCTATGCAATATTGTCCAATAATTGAGGTTTTAGGATCCAGAAATTATCACGGTGATTCTTTTGAGCTGGGAATTAATCAGGAACTGGGTCTGTAGACACGAATTCTTGGGCTTCCCATGGTCATTGATCTCCTATTACAGTTCTTCCACATACATAACATGAAGTGACATTGAGAGACTGGGCTATATACTCAGCTAATTGAAAAAACAAATTTCTTGTTTTTCCTGGAATTTCTGGTACTGGTACATTTAGTTCATCATAGAAAGTTTGAAACACTGGTTCAGGAGAGCGTTTGTACACTTCTCCTCGAACCAAGATATTTACTCAAGGATCTAGTCTGGCCCCATCAATTCCTAAGGTCACACACTCCTCTTCTTTTCAGCAAGGATCAAAAGGATTTGTTGTTACTAGCTCTAAGGGGTTACATTGTCCCTTAATACAGAAAGGGCCATTTTTTCCTTTCTGAAGGTGGACTGGATCCTTTTCATCATTTTTTTTCTTTTATCCAAGTGGCCTAAATGACACAAGACCAGTATTTACATTTATTTCCACACAGTCCTAATTTATGACAGATGTACTTATTTTCTGCAATGTAGCCTCTTTTCTAACTAAGAGAACCACACCTTATTCCTAACTTATTACTGTTAATGATAGCACAGGCATCAAATTTTAAGGTGACTTGTTGGGACAACCTTTTTTTTTTTTTTTTTTCTGTTTTGGCTAACACTTTACTCATATCATTTATGAGCTCCCACCTGTCCTTAGTTCTTAATCTTATTTTGAGAACTGTGGTCATGGGAGACTCAGATGGGTCATAACACATATCAGGTTGGTCATTTCCTGGGCTACATACCTTGTATACAATAATATTATACAAACAAGTTATTTTTAGAGTTCCAGTACACTTACAATAACTGTAAAATAATAGGACCATAACAACCTTTTGTCCTACCTCAGTGACTTGATATATACACTGGGAACAGCCCTCAGTCTGAGGAAGGTCAGTTGAAGTCCTTACTGTACAAGTCCAAATTTTAAGGAAAATGAGTCCCGCGATGAGTTTCCTCATGCTTCGGCCGTGCGTGGACCAGTCAGGTTCTGGGTGTGACTGGAGCAGGGCTTGTCGTCTTTTTCAGAGTCACTTTGCAGGGTTGGCGAAGCTGCTCCCATCCATGTACAGCTCCCAGTCTACTGATGTTTAAGGATGGTCTTGGAGGTTGGGCCCACTAGAAAAAACTGAGTCCAATACTTATACACAGTTATGTTTAACTGGGCTCTCTGATACCAGGAGCAAGGTGGCGGGGTTTAGGGTGTTGCAAACTTCAATGGTTATGTGGGGATTTTCACAGAGCAAGCTTTGGTATCTAGTTAGTCTAGCATTTATTAGCTAATGGTGTCCTTTGGTATTTATTAAAATCACCACAACACGGGGGGACTTTATGTTTAGGTTTTGCCTAAGAGTTAGCTTATCTGCTTCTTGTGCTAACAGGGCCATTGCTGCCAGGGCCCTTGGACATGGGGGCCAGCCTTTGGAATCTCTGTCTAGTTGTTTTGAGAGATAGGCCACTGGCCTTGCCCAGGGCCCTACATTCTGGGTTAAAACTCCAACTGCCTTTTTTTTTTTTTGACACATAGAGTTAAAGAGTTTTGTCAGGTCAGGTAGCCTCAGGTATGGGGCCGACCTGAGTTTTTCTTTTAATTCATGAAAAGCTCGTTGCTGTTGGTTGTAAATAGACGTAGTTTATCTAATCTACATTTTTATTAACTGTCACCTACTAAAATATTGACTCAAATCCTGCAGCTATTTT
This sequence comes from Papio anubis, assembly GCF_008728515.1. Taxonomy (NCBI): domain Eukaryota; kingdom Metazoa; phylum Chordata; class Mammalia; order Primates; family Cercopithecidae; genus Papio; species Papio anubis. Next base: position 133,318,995 of record NC_044976.1, on the reverse strand, counting down.
ATTTCAAGCTTTAAATTCATCTGGTATTCCTCGTGGGACTCCAGTTGCGTCTAAAGAAACATGAGAGTTGGAAGACCCATAAGGGGCTTCCCTCACTTTATGGTGTCTTATTATTATTTTTCCTTCTGGTTGATGAAATGCCAGGATGAAAGGGATAGCCAACTGGACTAAAGTACAAGTGCCACTTCAGTTATTCAGCAGAGTGCCTAGTAAAGGTCCACCACAATACCACCACACATCCGCTCAGGGATGAACAAGGGCTGACTAACTGATAAGCTCTTGAAAATTCTTAAGCTCACTGCATCCTTTCAAGTCTCCAAGGAATGCTAAGTTTCCTCCCTGTCATGAGAGACACGAAGTGAACTTAGTGTTGGGAGATGGAAGCTGGATGGCCCTCGGGGGCTGAACTGCAGGGTGCGGGACTTTGGGATATAGCAGAGAGAGAGCTGGGCATGACTTATTACTCCAGGCTGTAGAATCCTGGAAAAGAGCTACCATGCAGCCCACACCTGGTCGACTGGAGGACCACCTTAGTGGAAAGGGGACAATCTGGGCCTCTGGCCTGCCATGTGCACAAGCATAACAATTGCTTTTGTTTAATGTACAGATGGAATATTTGATCCATTTTAACCAGATATTTGCATCTTGGTATCCTGTCTTAATTGCTAAAGTGTGTTTTAAGTCTTTAACTTCTATGATCCTCTAGTAAAATGAATGTATGGTTTTAGGGAAATTACAAAAACCGGTTGGGGCAGTCCATCCTTGCTCTTTAGTGGTCCACAAAATGTTGGCATGAAAGCTCTACATCAGGGGGCAACACTCCTGGTTGGCACTGGGGTCTTTATCGAAATCTCCCCGGATTAAATGTTCCTAGTTTACTAATGCCTAGTCTGAGGAGAGTCAGGAGGGACAGAAGTACTTTTCTGAAGTAGAAAGCTGTCTTTGAATTGGCAAGTCCTCACAGGGTATAACAAGGTAAGCATTAAATGCAATAGTTTGAGGTGAAATTGACTTGGTTATATTAATAACTAGATGGTCAGCAATAGAATGAGGAAAGAAGAAAGAGTAATAGAACAGATTAAAAGAATTAAATTTTTCTTACCTTTAGTTTGGTAGGGTTTTCCCCTGGGACTATGGCCCATGACTCTGGAGGGGGTGGCACTTTCTTGACTCGGGTGTGATAAGTCCCTCCTTTTTTTGCTGTATGAACAGCACTCTTGGTGGTTAGCAGCACAAGGTAAGGTCCTTCCCAGGCTGGCTCAAGTTTTTCTTCTTTCCACCTTTCGATGAGAAAGTGATCTTCAGGCTGGTGCTGGTTTACTGGAAATTCTAGCGGTGGTACCTGTGCTAAAAGACTTTTAGTATTTTTTTGCGAGAAAGGAAAGCGGAAGATAAAACAAGTATATAATTTTTAAGAAATTGACCTTTTGTTTTAAATGCGGGGACCTTGGGAGTGGACTTTATAGTCCTTAGTGCCTTTTTACTGAGAAATTTCCTTAAGCATCTATTTTTATTAGTTTTTAAACCAAAGAAAGCCAAATACCATTTTACATGTAACAATGCTTCTCATATGATTTTTATACCAGATAAGCTAAATGTTATCTTTATATTAGTGTGCTATTAATGTTAAACCTAATTTTAATAAAACCTTATAGATATATTTATTTAATTTTTAATGTTTGACCATAAGGTAAGATTTTATAGACTCTTTTTAATCTTTTATAATTTTTGCTAAAGAGCAGATTGGTGCTTTAAGAAAAACCTGTTATGCTTTTACTTTAATGTTTGGTTCACAGAAAAACTGGATGATACTTCTTTAACTTTAGCTAATATGTTTACACACAGAATGTTCTTTACAATTAACGTTTTAAACCTTGCTTAAACCTTCAAAACAGTAGTTTTTAACTTTTTAATGTAGGTAAAAATGTATATTCTTATGCCTCCTTATAATCCTTTTACCAAAGGTATGTTTTGCTTTTCTTATACACCTTGTACATAAACTGTTTTTTTGTTTTTTTTGTTTTGTTTTTCTTTTCAATAGTTTTACATTCAGGAGGCTTAGTTACTTTTAAATTACACATTTTTTGCATAAATTCTTTTTTAACACACTTTTTTTTATAACCTTTTTTTTTTGTGTGTGTCTATGGACTAGACTGTCTAAGGCCACAAGTTTAGAAGTTACTATAATACATGTTACACTGTTAACTTTTAGCAAACTTTACTTTTGTTGAAAACTTTGTAAGTTTGGGATTTTAATTATCTTTTACTATTAATAAGACCTTGTTTTGTCCAAATTAGAATTGGTATAATGGCTTTTAAAGGAACAGGGTACACTTTTTTTTTTCTCTTAACTACTTGTATATCTCTCTCTTTCTTTCTCTCTTTGACTTTGTCTCTCTCTCTTTGACTTTTCTTTTGCCTCTATCTCCTCTCTCTCTGCCTCTCTCTTTCTTTCTTTTCAGGGAGGAGACCACCCCTCATATTGTCTTATGCCCAATTTCTGCCTCCAAAGAAAGAAGAAGTCAAAACTAAATGGCAGAAATGAGATCCACAGGCAGACAGCCAGGCGCCACACCCTAGGCCTGGTTCTGTTATCTATAGATTACAGACATTGTATAGGAATACACTGTGAAAATCCCTGTCCTGTTTTGTTCCGATCCAATTACCGGTGCATGCATGCCCCAGTCACGTACCCCCTGCTTGCTCAATCAATCAAGACCCTCTCACTTGCACTCCCTTAGAGTTGTGAGCACTTAAAAGGGACAGGAATTGCTCACTCAGGGAGCTTGGCTCTTGAGACTGAAGTCTTGCCAATGCCCCTGGCTGAATAAACCCCTTCATTCTGTAACTCGGTGCCTGAGGAGTTTTGTCTGCCTCTCCTCCTGCTACATTTCTTGGTTACCTGACCGGGAAGCAAGGTGAATGGTGGATGGTGGAGGCAGCTCCTTAGGCAGCTTAAGCCTGCCCTGTGGAACATCCCTGCGGGGGACTCCGACCAGCCCCAGCGACGCGGATCCTGAGAGTGCTCCCAGGTAGGCATTTGCCCCAGTGGGACGCTTCGCCAAAGCAGTGTGTGGCAGGCCCCCGTGGAGGATCAATGCAGTGACTGAACACCAGGAAGGAATGGGCACTTGGAGTCTGGACATGTAAAACTTGGTAAGACTAGTCTTGGGAACTTGCCCACTCCATTTGAGTGGAAGCGTGGCCTGATCACCCACAGCGTGCCTTTATCGGCACTTTGGTTTTGGTTTTGACTTGGTTTGAATTGCTTGACAGGACTGGTCTTGGGAACTTGCCCACTCCATTTGAGGGGAAGCGTGGCCTGATCACCCACAGCGTGCCTTTATCGGCACTTTGGTTTTGGTTTTGACTTGGTTTGAATTGCTTGACAGGACTGGTCTTGGGAACTTGCCCACTCCATTTGAGGGGAAGCGTGGCCTGATCACCCACAGCGTGCCTTTAT